>NC_143577.1:200879696-201479696 GCF_048544385.1 Mastigoproctus giganteus
AATTCAAAAATCAATTCAAAACCATTAAAATTCAAATTAACGCAATTAAAAGAATCTAACGAAAATATTCAAAACGATTTTCCTTCCTGAAGCTGACAATGCTTTTCGACCGACTGTCGTGATCACAGGAATGAAAATTACCGAATCAGGCTAAACCTGCAACTTAAATAGTGATTATGTGTCTTCGCGCATGCGCGTAAAGGTCCACGCATCGGAGATCAAATATGGCCGCCGAACATTAACAGAATTCTCGTGTAATTTAATTTCAACGGTTTCTGCAATTAATAGTCGTGTATAATTACGTTGAACGTTAAGTATTTTGGCCTCGTTAAATAAAAAAGTATGTTTTTCGTTAATGGCATGAAAGGCTAATTCTGACGCTGCTGAACGAGAAGCACGAACAGAGGCTTCGTGTTGATTTACACGGATATTAAGAGAAAACCGCGTGGAACCCTGATAAGACGAGTCGCAATCACCGCAAGAAATGTTGTATACTAGATCATTAATTTGTGTTGCGAACGCCGAAAGAACCGAGCGATTGTTCAGTATAGTGTGTAACTTCCGTATAGGCCTAGCTATAATTTTAAATTCGGTATCTTTAAAGAATCTGTTAAGCTGTTTGTGCCACTGTTCAACATATGGGACAGAAATAAAGTATTTTTTGATATTACTATTGTTGATTGGTGCAGTATTTTGTATCCTATCCTTAGCTTGTACCCTAATTCGATTTATTGTGTTAATGGGATAACCCCTGTTCAAGAATCTGCTAGTTAATATTTGTATTTCTGAGTCTAAAGCAGAATCCGTCGTTGAATATTTATAGGCATTTAGAAATTGATTAAAGATAATCGATCTTTTGTAGGTGAACGGGGTGGTAGCTATTATAATGTAGAAGCATACCGGTGTTTGTGGGTTTTCGATAGATGCTAAATTGTATTTTGTTCGAGTCCCGGGTAAGCGTGAAATTTAGAAAGTTTAATGACTTAGTATCCGTATCTTCCCTTTCCAGTGTAAATTTGAGTCTAGAATGAATATTGTTAAACGAATGTAAAATATCTTGGATAGTACTACTATCGGTAATAACTAGAACATCGTCTAAATACCTCCCATAGTATGTGATACGGGGACGAAAAGGTGTCAAATGTATCTGCTCAATCGTTGAGAGATAGATCTCTGACATTAAGCCACTCAGGCTCAAACCCATTGGTAATCCAAAAATTTGTTTGTACACCTTGTCTCGAAAGGTGATGTAGTTAGCCTCAACTAATAGTTTAATTAAGTGAAAAATCTCCTTTATAGGCAGCTTCGTATAATTAATCGGTGTCGAGTTTTTATTTAACATATCCCAAATGATATCTAATGTGTATTCAACGTTTACATTCGTATATAATGATGTAACATCTAATGAGAATAAATTGTCATTGTCGCCGAGTCTACAGTCTTTAAGATTATTAAATAATGTATCGTAATTCTTAATCCCAAATTGTATAACCTGTCTAAAAGGTTTTATAATGTTATATACATGTGTGGCTAAGGCTGAAAATGCCGAGTTCCTGTAGGAAACAATAGGTCGAATCGGAAATCCAGGTTTGTGTAATTTTACCTGACCAAAAAGTGCAGGAATATTGTATGTTCTGGACTTCAATTCCTTCAACTGAACCATAGTAATGTAGTCGTTTTTACGATATGTGGTTAACGTTTTATTGTATTGATTTACCAAATTGGTAAACAGTGTCGGGTCCACTTCACAATAAGTGGAGCTATCAGATACAACTGAATCTAACTTATTAATATAATCATGTTTATCTAGTATTACCACTGTATCTCCTTTATCTGCCCTCTGTATAATAATGTCCTTATTTTCTCGAAGTTCTCGTAAAGCTGAACTGTCATGTGTATTCAATTTAGGAAGTCGTGTTTCTTTTATGTTATTCACAACTTGGTTAACTTGTTGAATAAATACATCTTTTTGTGGAACACTACGAAGTCCAAATTCAAAATCAATTACGCATTGTTTTTTTGGCAGCTTTCGAGGTGGTAAATTATAATTTAATCCTTTGGATAAAAGTGAAATCTGGTCCTGCGATAGTGTACACGAGGAAAGATTTGTAACCTGTTGATATGTCGGTTCGTTGGATACTGGGTGAGGGGGTGTTCGTGAACTAGCCGACATATTCTGTGGTAGTGCGTTATGTGTCTGTGGGGGGGATGTCACCCAACTCGTGTGAACTTGGTCGCAAGCTCGCGACAATGTGTTAGAATTCGCATGAACGTGTCTTGAACTATTCGATAATGTTTGCAACTTATTAACGTGTCTGTTTTTTATTTCTGAGGCTTGTGCTTCCCGTCGCAAATCTATGGAGGTCTTCAATACAGACCAATCGTTCGGATGTAGATAATTTTTTAATTTATCGCGAAGCTTCCTAACCTGGGAAAGGTATTTTTGTTTATCCGAATATCGAGATTTTAAGGCAAGCTTAACAATATTACGTGATGTCGCCAGTGATAGTTGTTTTATGCCTGAAATTTTTTGATTTAAATTTACCCTGGCAAACTTCGGAACGATGTTGTTTTGAAGGCAATATTTTAGGAAAGAAATATGGTAACTTTGGGCCGAGTACCTTAGTGTAGATTTAATGTAATTTTGTACCAAGCCATTCAAAAAATCTCCCATAATTGTGTGTATCGATTGTATACTACTGGAGAGACAGGAAGTGAATGAAATAGTCAATAAGAGTTTGAAAATTAATTAGATAGTATGAATCAGAGCTGTAATACTCAATATGTTCTACGTTGATAATAATATTAGTAAATTAATAAGAGGAGTTTACCTCAATATAGTACGTGGAACACTTCCGAATGATACCCTCCAGAAATTAAAACGGAAAAGACGAAAAAATCGACAACTTACCGGTACATTAAAGTAAAATATAAATAATTAAAGTAAAATATAAATAATTAAATAATCAATTTAACACAATTCAAAATCAATTCAAAACCATTAAAATTCAAATTAACGCAATTAAAAGAATCTAACGAAAATATTCAAAACGATTTTCCTTCCTGAAGCTGACAATGCTTTTCGACCGACTGTCGTGATCACAGGAATGAAAATTACCGAATCAGGCTAAACCTGCAACTTAAATAGTGATTATGTGTCTTCGCGCATGCGCGTAAAGGTCCACGCATCGGAGATCAAATATGGCCGCCGAACATTAACAGAATTCTCGTGTAATTTAATTTCAACGGTTTCTGCAATTAATAGTCGTGTATAATTACGTTGAACGTTAAGTATTTTGGCCTCGTTAAATAAAAAAGTATGTTTTTCGTTAATGGCATGAAAGGCTAATTCTGACGCTGCTGAACGAGAAGCACGAACAGAGGCTTCGTGTTGATTTACACGGATATTAAGAGAAAACCGCGTGGAACCCTGATAAGACGAGTCGCAATCACCGCAAGAAATGTTGTATACTAGATCATTAATTTGTGTTGCGAACGCCGAAAGAACCGAGCGATTGTTCAGTATAGTGTGTAACTTCCGTATAGGCCTAGCTATAATTTTAAATTCGGTATCTTTAAAGAATCTGTTAAGCTGTTTGTGCCACTGTTCAACATATGGGACAGAAATAAAGTATTTTTTGATATTACTATTGTTGATTGGTGCAGTATTTTGTATCCTATCCTTAGCTTGTACCCTAATTCGATTTATTGTGTTAATGGGATAACCCCTGTTCAAGAATCTGCTAGTTAATATTTGTATTTCTGAGTCTAAAGCAGAATCCGTCGTTGAATATTTATAGGCATTTAGAAATTGATTAAAGATAATCGATCTTTTGTAGGTGAACGGGTGGTAGCTATTATAATGTAGAAGCATACCGGTGTTTGTGGGTTTTCGATAGATGCTAAATTGTATTTTGTTCGAGTCCCGGGTAAGCGTGAAATTTAGAAAGTTTAATGACTTAGTATCCGTATCTTCCCTTTCCAGTGTAAATTTGAGTCTAGAATGAATATTGTTAAACGAATGTAAAATATCTTGGATAGTACTACTATCGGTAATAACTAGAACATCGTCTAAATACCTCCCATAGTATGTGATACGGGGACGAAAAGGTGTCAAATGTATCTGCTCAATCGTTGAGAGATAGATCTCTGACATTAAGCCACTCAGGCTCAAACCCATTGGTAATCCAAAAATTTGTTTGTACACCTTGTCTCGAAAGGTGATGTAGTTAGCCTCAACTAATAGTTTAATTAAGTGAAAAATCTCCTTTATAGGCAGCTTCGTATAATTAATCGGTGTCGAGTTTTTATTTAACATATCCCAAATGATATCTAATGTGTATTCAACGTTTACATTCGTATATAATGATGTAACATCTAATGAGAATAAATTGTCATTGTCGCCGAGTCTACAGTCTTTAAGATTATTAAATAATGTATCGTAATTCTTAATCCCAAATTGTATAACCTGTCTAAAAGGTTTTATAATGTTATATACATGTGTGGCTAAGGCTGAAAATGCCGAGTTCCTGTAGGAAACAATAGGTCGAATCGGAAATCCAGGTTTGTGTAATTTTACCTGACCAAAAAGTGCAGGAATATTGTATGTTCTGGACTTCAATTCCTTCAACTGAACCATAGTAATGTAGTCGTTTTTACGATATGTGGTTAACGTTTTATTGTATTGATTTACCAAATTGGTAAACAGTGTCGGGTCCACTTCACAATAAGTGGAGCTATCAGATACAACTGAATCTAACTTATTAATATAATCATGTTTATCTAGTATTACCACTGTATCTCCTTTATCTGCCCTCTGTATAATAATGTCCTTATTTTCTCGAAGTTCTCGTAAAGCTGAACTGTCATGTGTATTCAATTTAGGAAGTCGTGTTTCTTTTATGTTATTCACAACTTGGTTAACTTGTTGAATAAATACATCTTTTTGTGGAACACTACGAAGTCCAAATTCAAAATCAATTACGCATTGTTTTTTTGGCAGCTTTCGAGGTGGTAAATTATAATTTAATCCTTTGGATAAAAGTGAAATCTGGTCCTGCGATAGTGTACACGAGGAAAGATTTGTAACCTGTTGATATGTCGGTTCGTTGGATACTGGGTGAGGGGGTGTTCGTGAACTAGCCGACATATTCTGTGGTAGTGCGTTATGTGTCTGTGGGGGGGATGTCACCCAACTCGTGTGAACTTGGTCGCAAGCTCGCGACAATGTGTTAGAATTCGCATGAACGTGTCTTGAACTATTCGATAATGTTTGCAACTTATTAACGTGTCTGTTTTTTATTTCTGAGGCTTGTGCTTCCCGTCGCAAATCTATGGAGGTCTTCAATACAGACCAATCGTTCGGATGTAGATAATTTTTTAATTTATCGCGAAGCTTCCTAACCTGGGAAAGGTATTTTTGTTTATCCGAATATCGAGATTTTAAGGCAAGCTTAACAATATTACGTGATGTCGCCAGTGATAGTTGTTTTATGCCTGAAATTTTTTGATTTAAATTTACCCTGGCAAACTTCGGAACGATGTTGTTTTGAAGGCAATATTTTAGGAAAGAAATATGGTAACTTTGGGCCGAGTACCTTAGTGTAGATTTAATGTAATTTTGTACCAAGCCATTCAAAAAATCTCCCATAATTGTGTGTATCGATTGTATACTACTGGAGAGACAGGAAGTGAATGAAATAGTCAATAAGAGTTTGAAAATTAATTAGATAGTATGAATCAGAGCTGTAATACTCAATATGTTCTACGTTGATAATAATATTAGTAAATTAATAAGAGGAGTTTACCTCAATATAGTACGTGGAACACTTCCGAATGATACCCTCCAGAAATTAAAACGGAAAAGACGAAAAAATCGACAACTTACCGGTACATTAAAGTAAAATATAAATAATTAAAGTAAAATATAAATAATTAAATAATCAATTTAACACAATTCAAAATCAATTCAAAACCATTAAAATTCAAATTAACGCAATTAAAAGAATCTAACGAAAATATTCAAAACGATTTTCCTTCCTGAAGCTGACAATGCTTTTCGACCGACTGTCGTGATCACAGGAATGAAAATTACCGAATCAGGCTAAACCTGCAACTTAAATAGTGATTATGTGTCTTCGCGCATGCGCGTAAAGGTCCACGCATCGGAGATCAAATATGGCCGCCGAACATTAACAGAATTCTCGTGTAATTTAATTTCAACGGTTTCTGCAATTAATAGTCGTGTATAATTACGTTGAACGTTAAGTATTTTGGCCTCGTTAAATAAAAAAGTATGTTTTTCGTTAATGGCATGAAAGGCTAATTCTGACGCTGCTGAACGAGAAGCACGAACAGAGGCTTCGTGTTGATTTACACGGATATTAAGAGAAAACCGCGTGGAACCCTGATAAGACGAGTCGCAATCACCGCAAGAAATGTTGTATACTAGATCATTAATTTGTGTTGCGAACGCCGAAAGAACCGAGCGATTGTTCAGTATAGTGTGTAACTTCCGTATAGGCCTAGCTATAATTTTAAATTCGGTATCTTTAAAGAATCTGTTAAGCTGTTTGTGCCACTGTTCAACATATGGGACAGAAATAAAGTATTTTTTGATATTACTATTGTTGATTGGTGCAGTATTTTGTATCCTATCCTTAGCTTGTACCCTAATTCGATTTATTGTGTTAATGGGATAACCCCTGTTCAAGAATCTGCTAGTTAATATTTGTATTTCTGAGTCTAAAGCAGAATCCGTCGTTGAATATTTATAGGCATTTAGAAATTGATTAAAGATAATCGATCTTTTGTAGGTGAACGGGTGGTAGCTATTATAATGTAGAAGCATACCGGTGTTTGTGGGTTTTCGATAGATGCTAAATTGTATTTTGTTCGAGTCCCGGGTAAGCGTGAAATTTAGAAAGTTTAATGACTTAGTATCCGTATCTTCCCTTTCCAGTGTAAATTTGAGTCTAGAATGAATATTGTTAAACGAATGTAAAATATCTTGGATAGTACTACTATCGGTAATAACTAGAACATCGTCTAAATACCTCCCATAGTATGTGATACGGGGACGAAAAGGTGTCAAATGTATCTGCTCAATCGTTGAGAGATAGATCTCTGACATTAAGCCACTCAGGCTCAAACCCATTGGTAATCCAAAAATTTGTTTGTACACCTTGTCTCGAAAGGTGATGTAGTTAGCCTCAACTAATAGTTTAATTAAGTGAAAAATCTCCTTTATAGGCAGCTTCGTATAATTAATCGGTGTCGAGTTTTTATTTAACATATCCCAAATGATATCTAATGTGTATTCAACGTTTACATTCGTATATAATGATGTAACATCTAATGAGAATAAATTGTCATTGTCGCCGAGTCTACAGTCTTTAAGATTATTAAATAATGTATCGTAATTCTTAATCCCAAATTGTATAACCTGTCTAAAAGGTTTTATAATGTTATATACATGTGTGGCTAAGGCTGAAAATGCCGAGTTCCTGTAGGAAACAATAGGTCGAATCGGAAATCCAGGTTTGTGTAATTTTACCTGACCAAAAAGTGCAGGAATATTGTATGTTCTGGACTTCAATTCCTTCAACTGAACCATAGTAATGTAGTCGTTTTTACGATATGTGGTTAACGTTTTATTGTATTGATTTACCAAATTGGTAAACAGTGTCGGGTCCACTTCACAATAAGTGGAGCTATCAGATACAACTGAATCTAACTTATTAATATAATCATGTTTATCTAGTATTACCACTGTATCTCCTTTATCTGCCCTCTGTATAATAATGTCCTTATTTTCTCGAAGTTCTCGTAAAGCTGAACTGTCATGTGTATTCAATTTAGGAAGTCGTGTTTCTTTTATGTTATTCACAACTTGGTTAACTTGTTGAATAAATACATCTTTTTGTGGAACAAAAAGAATCGCAGGACCAGATTTCACTTTTATCCAAAGGATTAAATTATAATTTACCACCTCGAAAGCTGCCAAAAAAACAATGCGTAATTGATTTTGAATTTGGACTTCGTAGTGTTACAGTGGTAATACTAGATAAACATGATTATATTAATAAGTTAGATTCAGTTGTATCTGATAGCTCCACTTATTGTGAAGTGGACCCGACACTGTTTACCAATTTGGTAAATCAATACAATAAAACGTTAACCACATATCGTAAAAACGACTACATTACTATGGTTCAGTTGAAGGAATTGAAGTCCAGAACATACAATATTCCTGCACTTTTTGGTCAGGTAAAATTACACAAACCTGGATTTCCGATTCGACCTATTGTTTCCTACAGGAACTCGGCATTTTCAGCCTTAGCCACACATGTATATAACATTATAAAACCTTTTAGACAGGTTATACAATTTGGGATTAAGAATTACGATACATTATTTAATAATCTTAAAGACTGTAGACTCGGCGACAATGACAATTTATTCTCATTAGATGTTACATCATTATATACGAATGTAAACGTTGAATACACATTAGATATCATTTGGGATATGTTAAATAAAAACTCGACACCGATTAATTATACGAAGCTGCCTATAAAGGAGATTTTTCACTTAATTAAACTATTAGTTGAGGCTAACTACATCACCTTTCGAGACAAGGTGTACAAACAAATTTTTGGATTACCAATGGGTTTGAGCCTGAGTGGCTTAATGTCAGAGATCTATCTCTCAACGATTGAGCAGATACATTTGACACCTTTTCGTCCCCGTATCACATACTATGGGAGGTATTTAGACGATGTTCTAGTTATTACCGATAGTAGTACTATCCAAGATATTTTACATTCGTTTAACAATATTCATTCTAGACTCAAATTTACACTGGAAAGGGAAGATACGGATACTAAGTCATTAAACTTTCTAAATTTCACGCTTACCCGGGACTCGAACAAAATACAATTTAGCATCTATCGAAAACCCACAAACACCGGTATGCTTCTACATTATAATAGCTACCACCCGTTCACCTACAAAAGATCGATTATCTTTAATCAATTTCTAAATGCCTATAAATATTCAACGACGGATTCTGCTTTAGACTCAGAAATACAAATATTAACTAGCAGATTCTTGAACAGGGGTTATCCCATTAACACAATAAATCGAATTAGGGTACAAGCTAAGGATAGGATACAAAATACTGCACCAATCAACAATAGTAATATCAAAAAATACTTTATTTCTGTCCCATATGTTGAACAGTGGCACAAACAGCTTAACAGATTCTTTAAAGATACCGAATTTAAAATTATAGCTAGGCCTATACGGAAGTTACACACTATACTGAACAATCGCTCGGTTCTTTCGGCGTTCGCAACACAAATTAATGATCTAGTATACAACATTTCTTGCGGTGATTGCGACTCGTCTTATCAGGGTTCCACGCGGTTTTCTCTTAATATCCGTGTAAATCAACACGAAGCCTCTGTTCGTGCTTCTCGTTCAGCAGCGTCAGAATTAGCCTTTCATGCCATTAACGAAAAACATACTTTTTTATTTAACGAGGCCAAAATACTTAACGTTCAACGTAATTATACACGACTATTAATTGCAGAAACCGTTGAAATTAAATTACACGAGAATTCTGTTAATGTTCGGCGGCCATATTTGATCTCCGATGCGTGGACCTTTACGCGCATGCGCGAAGACACATAATCACTATTTAAGTTGCAGGTTTAGCCTGATTCGGTAATTTTCATTCCTGTGATCACGACAGTCGGTCGAAAAGCATTGTCAGCTTCAGGAAGGAAAATCGTTTTGAATATTTTCGTTAGATTCTTTTAATTGCGTTAATTTGAATTTTAATGGTTTTGAATTGATTTTGAATTGTGTTAAATTGATTATTTAATTATTTATATTTTACTTTAATTATTTATATTTTACTTTAATGTACCGGTAAGTTGTCGATTTTTTCGTCTTTTCCGTTTTAATTTCTGGAGGGTATCATTCGGAAGTGTTCCACGTACTATATTGAGGTAAACTCCTCTTATTAATTTACTAATATTATTATCAACGTAGAACATATTGAGTATTACAGCTCTGATTCATACTATCTAATTAATTTTCAAACTCTTATTGACTATTTCATTCACTTCCTGTCTCTCCAGTAGTATACAATCGATACACACAATTATGGGAGATTTTTTGAATGGCTTGGTACAAAATTACATTAAATCTACACTAAGGTACTCGGCCCAAAGTTACCATATTTCTTTCCTAAAATATTGCCTTCAAAACAACATCGTTCCGAAGTTTGCCAGGGTAAATTTAAATCAAAAAATTTCAGGCATAAAACAACTATCACTGGCGACATCACGTAATATTGTTAAGCTTGCCTTAAAATCTCGATATTCGGATAAACAAAAATACCTTTCCCAGGTTAGGAAGCTTCGCGATAAATTAAAAAATTATCTACATCCGAACGATTGGTCTGTATTGAAGACCTCCATAGATTTGCGACGGGAAGCACAAACCTCAGAAATAAAAAACAGACACGTTAATAAGTTGCAAACATTATCGAATAGTTCAAGACACGTTCATGCGAATTCTAACACATTGTCGCGAGCTTGCGACCAAGTTCACACGAGTTGGGTGACATCCCCCCCACAGACACATAACGCACTACCACAGAATATGTCGGCTAGTTCACGAACACCCCCTCACCCAGTATCCAACGAACCGACATATCAACAGGTTACAAATCTTTCCTCGTGTACACTATCGCAGGACCAGATTTCACTTTTATCCAAAGGATTAAATTATAATTTACCACCTCGAAAGCTGCCAAAAAAACAATGCGTAATTGATTTTGAATTTGGACTTCGTAGTGTTCCACAAAAAGATGTATTTATTCAACAAGTTAACCAAGTTGTGAATAACATAAAAGAAACACGACTTCCTAAATTGAATACACATGACAGTTCAGCTTTACGAGAACTTCGAGAAAATAAGGACATTATTATACAGAGGGCAGATAAAGGAGATACAGTGGTAATACTAGATAAACATGATTATATTAATAAGTTAGATTCAGTTGTATCTGATAGCTCCACTTATTGTGAAGTGGACCCGACACTGTTTACCAATTTGGTAAATCAATACAATAAAACGTTAACCACATATCGTAAAAACGACTACATTACTATGGTTCAGTTGAAGGAATTGAAGTCCAGAACATACAATATTCCTGCACTTTTTGGTCAGGTAAAATTACACAAACCTGGATTTCCGATTCGACCTATTGTTTCCTACAGGAACTCGGCATTTTCAGCCTTAGCCACACATGTATATAACATTATAAAACCTTTTAGACAGGTTATACAATTTGGGATTAAGAATTACGATACATTATTTAATAATCTTAAAGACTGTAGACTCGGCGACAATGACAATTTATTCTCATTAGATGTTACATCATTATATACGAATGTAAACGTTGAATACACATTAGATATCATTTGGGATATGTTAAATAAAAACTCGACACCGATTAATTATACGAAGCTGCCTATAAAGGAGATTTTTCACTTAATTAAACTATTAGTTGAGGCTAACTACATCACCTTTCGAGACAAGGTGTACAAACAAATTTTTGGATTACCAATGGGTTTGAGCCTGAGTGGCTTAATGTCAGAGATCTATCTCTCAACGATTGAGCAGATACATTTGACACCTTTTCGTCCCCGTATCACATACTATGGGAGGTATTTAGACGATGTTCTAGTTATTACCGATAGTAGTACTATCCAAGATATTTTACATTCGTTTAACAATATTCATTCTAGACTCAAATTTACACTGGAAAGGGAAGATACGGATACTAAGTCATTAAACTTTCTAAATTTCACGCTTACCCGGGACTCGAACAAAATACAATTTAGCATCTATCGAAAACCCACAAACACCGGTATGCTTCTACATTATAATAGCTACCACCCGTTCACCTACAAAAGATCGATTATCTTTAATCAATTTCTAAATGCCTATAAATATTCAACGACGGATTCTGCTTTAGACTCAGAAATACAAATATTAACTAGCAGATTCTTGAACAGGGGTTATCCCATTAACACAATAAATCGAATTAGGGTACAAGCTAAGGATAGGATACAAAATACTGCACCAATCAACAATAGTAATATCAAAAAATACTTTATTTCTGTCCCATATGTTGAACAGTGGCACAAACAGCTTAACAGATTCTTTAAAGATACCGAATTTAAAATTATAGCTAGGCCTATACGGAAGTTACACACTATACTGAACAATCGCTCGGTTCTTTCGGCGTTCGCAACACAAATTAATGATCTAGTATACAACATTTCTTGCGGTGATTGCGACTCGTCTTATCAGGGTTCCACGCGGTTTTCTCTTAATATCCGTGTAAATCAACACGAAGCCTCTGTTCGTGCTTCTCGTTCAGCAGCGTCAGAATTAGCCTTTCATGCCATTAACGAAAAACATACTTTTTTATTTAACGAGGCCAAAATACTTAACGTTCAACGTAATTATACACGACTATTAATTGCAGAAACCGTTGAAATTAAATTACACGAGAATTCTGTTAATGTTCGGCGGCCATATTTGATCTCCGATGCGTGGACCTTTACGCGCATGCGCGAAGACACATAATCACTATTTAAGTTGCAGGTTTAGCCTGATTCGGTAATTTTCATTCCTGTGATCACGACAGTCGGTCGAAAAGCATTGTCAGCTTCAGGAAGGAAAATCGTTTTGAATATTTTCGTTAGATTCTTTTAATTGCGTTAATTTGAATTTTAATGGTTTTGAATTGATTTTGAATTGTGTTAAATTGATTATTTAATTATTTATATTTTACTTTAATTATTTATATTTTACTTTAATGTACCGGTAAGTTGTCGATTTTTTCGTCTTTTCCGTTTTAATTTCTGGAGGGTATCATTCGGAAGTGTTCCACGTACTATATTGAGGTAAACTCCTCTTATTAATTTACTAATATTATTATCAACGTAGAACATATTGAGTATTACAGCTCTGATTCATACTATATAAAATAATAATAAAAATAATATACAGTAAAACCTCAACTTCACAGGCCATATAGGGTAAGCCTGTCCACTAAATCCAACTGTGTTAAACTCAAAACCACTAAGGGAACTGATATTCGGGCCACATTTGCGAGTCAAATAGACTGAATTTCAGTGAAGTTCGTTTGTTTTATGAAAATGAAATCCTCTGCTTGCACCTTCACAAAGTGAGGTAGGATTATTAGCAACTGTAGAATATTTTAGGTTAGTAATTAATAAAATTACCCACAGCTTTTTAGTTTTTGCTATTGATTATTAAGGTTTGGGTAGTAGAGATTGCAGGTTTCTGGACAGTGAGACACCAAGTGCACCTGCTTCAGTGTAAAGAATGGCCATAAACTCTAGCTGGGTATTTATAGCATTTAAATTAAGGTAGTAATCATAATAAAATTATCCATAGGTTTTCGGTTGGACTGAATTTCAGTGAAGTCCATTTGTTTTATGAAAATCAAATCCTCTGCTTGCACCTTCACAATGTGAGGTGGGACTATTAGTAATCCTAGATATACTCCATGTGTAAACCAGAAAACAATGCACCTAGTATATAAGAGGTAACCACTCAGGTGTGAAGTACATTGAGCAGGGGTTGAAATGTAGTGTCCACAGCACATAGACGATGTGTCATCCCTGTACCAATGCTGCAATGCCAGGTGACAGATGACTCATCATCAGATGCAACACACCATGTTGTTTATGGGAAGCTTGAATTGGTAAAAACCAATTCAAGCACATGCTCTGGAGACTAAACATGGTAAAAACCATGTTAAGTCTCCAGAGCAAAGCTCTGACATTGCTAAATTCAAATATGGTTACAATATTACTTCAACAACCAGTGAAGATTAAGAAATTTCAAGGGAGAAGGGATTAAAATCAACATGATAGGAGGGAGTATATGATGAGAGCCTTGTCAATCAATTCGACCCTGGAGAGATTGTGCAAGGCTCATTGTTGTTGTTATTTTGGTTTTTAGGAGCATTAGCAACTAAGGCCATATTGCTCCGGGGATAGGCAATGGTCATTCCCTGACCTTTCCGCAACCGCAAGGCTCATGGGGTAGAATTTTTCTCAGCATGGTCTGTGCTTGTTAACAGGCAACATTGCTTCTACAGGGATGAGATATACTTAAATAAAAGGGGTGCAAGAATATTTGCTGATGCTATCAAAGCAGTGTTAGATGGGTCGGAAAACTGCTAGCATGGAGGGATTCACAGACTAATAGATTAACAGTAGCCTGGAAAGCGAGGTACTGTTTGTTTGTTTGTTATTTGGTTTTTAGGAGCATTAGCAACTAAGGCCATATTGCTCCAGGATATGCGGTGGTCATTCCCTGACCTTTCCGCATCCTCTGTATTTGGTGGTGACGGGTTCGAACCCCGGTCTAATCAAGAAGCGTGTGCTACGCACTGCTGCTCCTTCCCACCTGGCTACAGAGGCGCCGCGAGGTACTGGGAATTTCAAAGACTACTGGGAGTCATCATAGAACAAGTAAATTCATGGGTTAGGGTAACTAAGAGTAAGAACAAGGGCAGGTATATATGCATGTACAACAATTCTAGGAGTTTAGTAAATAAATTTGATGAATTTGAGGTGCTGGTGAAGACGTTAAAGGCTGACGTTGTAATATCAAAGATATGGTGTCACACAGAGATAAGGAACGCCAAATTGGAATTTGGAGAGTACAATGCGTACAGAAAGGATAGAAGGGGAGGGGTGATGCTCTTAGTTCAGAAACACAAAATCTAAGGAAGTGCATGCAGTTAACACAGGTGGACAGTGCAGTGTGAATCAGTTTGATGTGACATAGGCACTGAGAAAACAAAGTTGAGAGTAGGAGTATGTTATAGGCCTAATTACTCTGATGAGTACAATGAACAATTATACAGAGAAATAGAGTGGGCCAGTAAATTAGATTGTCTTATTATGGGCGATTTTAACTTCCCAACTATAGACTGGAACTTGTGGGTTGGTCATTCACACACTAGCAAGACTTTTGTGGAATTATTGGATGATTGTTTTGCTAGAGCAGCATGTTGGAGAGGCAAACAGGGAGTAATACTCTTGTTCTGATTAACACCAGTGATTCTTTGTGCATTAAGAATCTGCAGATAAAGGAGCCACTAAGTGGCAGTGATCACAGTGTACTGATGTGGGATTTACTTAAAGATGTAACTACCATCGGAGTAAAGGGAAGGGTTTTTGCTTTTGTAAAGGTGACTACAGTGCCCTCAAGAGTTTAAATTCTATACAATAGGACCTGCTGATGATGTTACCAACAGCAATTTCTAAATGGGAAGCATTCAAGGAATTAATCTTGGAAGCTACTAGGCTTTTCATACCAACTAAGAAATACTGTCCAAGGTTAAGGCTGAAATTGATGTCAGATAAACAAATGAGATGCATGACAGAGAAGAAAAATGCATGGGACGCATATAAATTATCAGGAGACACAAATGCCTATGGTAGATAGTCTGTAATCAAGTAACAAAGGACATTAGGCAAGCAAAGGCAGATTACGAGAATCTTTGGCAAGGGATGCAAAAAAAAACGAAAAAAAAAAACAGTAAAGACTTCTTTACTTAAGTAAACTTTAGAAGGAAGGGGATGAATCAGATTGGTCCACTTGACATTGACGGTTCGATTGGTGATGAACCTGCTGAGGTAGCTGACAAACTGAATGAGTATTTTGAATCTATATTCACACAAGAGCAAGTCTGTAGGGAAGTGGAGGCCTGAAGCTTATCAAACTCTGGCAGGGAGCTAAATGATTTCGTAATAATTGAGATCCAAGTGGAGGAGAAATTTTTGAAATTGAACATAAGAAAGACATCTGGGATGGATAGATTTAACCAGTTATATTAAAGAAAGCAGCAAAGGAAGCAAGCAAACCCTTAGACATAATTATGAAAGCTTCCTTGGACTCAGGGGAGATCCCCTTGGACTGGAGATGTTCAAATATGTCCCCAATTCACAAAACGGGATCAAAGGGTGACACGAGTAACTACAGACCTGTTAGTTTAACTTCTGTTCCAGGGAAAATAATGGAGTCACTGGTTAAATAAGCAATTGATACAGGATCATCTAGACAAGACTGTGGTTATAGTTCAGACACAGCATGGGTTTTAAGTCTTGTCTGATTAATTTGATTGGATACTATGATGTGGTCACAAAGGGACTGATGTAAAAAAAAAAAAAAAATTGATATCATATACTTGGATTTTAGAAAAGCTTTTGATACTTTGCACATGGAAGACTACTGTACAAATTGGAGCAGTATGGCATTAAGGGCAAGTTGCTACAATGAATAAAAGGATGGTTGAGTGGGAGAAGACAGAGAGCGATAATCAACGGACACTGCTCTTTGTGGACTAATGTTATTAGTGGAGTCCCCCAGGTTTGGTGTTGGGCCTATTGTTGTTTTTGGTATTTATCAATTATATTGATGAAGGTATATCAAGGTTAATGTCTAAGTTTGCAGACAATACGAAGGCTGGCAGGATTGTTAATGACAGTAATGATAGTACACTACTACAACAGGATCAGGAAAAGTTGAGCAGATGGCCCGAGAGGTGGCAACTGAAGTTTAACATTGACTAATATAAAGTACTGCATATGGGTAGCAGTAACCCCAGAGTAACGTACTAACTGGGTGGTACTTCACTCAGTGTAGTGGAGAATGAAAAGAACCTGGGGCTAATCGTGCAGTTAGATATGAGGTTTTCTGGGCAGTGCAGACATGCTGCAATAGTAGCTCGTGGTGTCTTGTCAATGTTATACAGAAGTTTTGCTAGCAGGGATAAGGAGGTGATTGTCCCCTTGTATAAGGCAATGGTCAGTCCACACCTTGACAAACAAAGTACTGCATATGGGTAGCAGTAACCCCAGAGTAACGTACCAACTGGGTGGTACTACACTCAGTGTAATCAGTGGTGGGATTCAAATAATTTAACAACTGGTTCGCTGCCCTAATGACCGTTCTAAGTATAAAAAAACTATATACCAAAATGTAGTTTATTATTTCATGCAGTTAATACTTAAATAAGAACAATAAAAGAGGTCCACAAAACTAGATTATGTTATAAGAAAGAGTTTTGAAATATTAATAAAAAAATATTAAATAATACCTGACAAAAAACAATAAAACTGTTATTTAAGATATTTCCATATTGCTTCTTGATTGGCGTTCTCACTTGCAATTTTCTTTGCTTTTATCCGAGCATCATCGGCTGAGTGATTTATCCTTAACCATCTTTTCACTGTAGGAGTAGGATCCATTCCTTTAGAGGTAGGCTGATTAGACTAATAGTCATTCTGTTTGATATATTAGAAACAGTTAGGTGACTTCTCTTCTCTGAACACATTATGTTCATTTTTGAAAAAACCCCTTTCCGCTTCTGCTGAACTTACAGCAATTGTTCTGACAATATTTTTAGCTCTTTGAATAGGAATTGCATAATTCCCAGAATTATGCAATTCCTGTTAAAATATTTATTGATATTTTAACAGTCTTTTTTTCAAATTCATTACGATGTTTTCTAAAAGTCTTTTCCAAGGAAGCGCAACAAATCTATGATTTCCTACAAATTTTATATTTTTGAAGGTTTCTTAAGTAATTAACTCATCAACTATTTTTTTGGTATGGACCTTTTTCCTATCCAAGCATTTGAAATGCTTTAATAGATCTTATGAGTTTTTCAGGCTTTATTATGTCTATATTTCTTGCTTGCAATGCATTCGAAAGAAGAGAAATTTCGTTTAAGGCACCCTAGAGAGAACCCTGATCACAAGTGCCATTTTAACAACCGGTTTGCTGAACAAAAAATTAGGTATCGGTTCATGAAGGGTATTCGTGAAGTTATTCGCTTTTTGCAAGCAAAAGAGTCTTCACCAAGTGGTGTTCACCGTGAACTGGCTGCTGTGTATGGCGAAGAGGTGATGACAAAGAAGCAGGTGTGTTTTTGGTGCAATGAATTTAAAGCGGTCCGTGTTAACATTGAAGATTGACATAGAGTAGGTAGGCCTTCATCGAGCAAGACAGAAGACACTTCGCAAATTAAGGGCATCGTTCTTGGAAACAGGCGAGTGAAACTGCATGAAATTGCAAAAGTAAGAAGTCAACTGTTCACAATGTCCTTGGTTTTCGAAAGGTGTGCTTCCACTGGGTGCCCCAACAATTGTCAGAAGTTTGTTTGTTTGTTATTTGGTTTTTAGGAGCATTAGCAACTAAGGCCATATTGCTCTGGGGACATGTGGTGGTCATTCCCTGACCTTTCTGCATCCTCCGTATTTGGTGGTCACGGGCTCGAACCCCGGTCTAATCAAGAGGCGTGTGCTACACACTGCTGCTCCTGCCCACCTGGCTACAGAGGCGCCAATTGTCAGAGGAGGACAAAACAAAATGTATGGGGAGGTGTCTGGAGAACCTGTTGTGATACAGCAATGAAGGAGAGGATTTTCTCGCTCGCATAGTGACAGCAGACGAAATGCAGGTTCATCACTTTTCCCCAGAGAGCAAACAAGAATTCATGACCTGGAAACATCCAACAATCTCCTGTTTGCAAAAAATTCAAATCTGTTCCAAGTGTCTGAAAAGTCACGGCCACAGTGTTCTGGGATCGCCAAGGCATTCCCTGTTGTTAGATTTCTTGCCGAAGGGAGGAACAATCAATGCACAGCTTTACTGTGCTACGTTAGAGAAACTGAAAGCCAACATTCGACGCAAATGACCAGGACTCCTGACAAGCAACATGATTTTGTTGCACAATGCAACTACACATGCTACCCACACCACTCATGAGCGGTTGCGACATAACCATTGGGAAACTCTGTCACATCCCCCCTACCCAGACTTAACATCTTCAGAATTCCATTTGTTCGGCCCTCTGAAAAAACACCTTTCAGGAAAGCATTTCACCACGGATGAGTAAGTTTATCAGGCGGTGCGATGTTGGTTACTGCATGTGGGCACAGACTTCTTCAGTACTGGTATTGATAAACTGATCCATCGTTGGGAAAAGTGTATCAATAAAACTGGAGACTTTGTGGAGAAGTAGTGCATGTTCACTTATTTCTTGATGTAATTTCAACTTCATATTATTAAACATTGAGAGAAAAAATGTGTTACACTACTTTTCAGAAATCCCTCGAATATGAGCCTGATTTCTTTTATCATATACCTCGACATGCTAAATCAAAAACGTTTTCATATATTTTAAGAAAATATATGAAAAGTACTGATAACTATATTTATCAGTACTAAATATTGAACAATGGGTCTATTAACATTATTCTATTTACAAAAATGTTTATCTGATAACAAAACACTTATTTTGTCATTTTTTGCCTTTTTTAATCCTCCACTGGTGTCTCTCGTACAAGATTCCAGAAAATGGAGCCCAATATTTGAGCTCCATTTTCACTGGTTTCTTTTTCACATTTGAGAGATATCTTGATGAAACCTTTCACCACGTTTATTGGAGAATGCTTTCATGTTTTCAGGAAAAATGTCAAAATGGAAATGTAGGAAATGAAGCTTTAACGACACACTGCATCCCAACTCTCTGTAGGCTGGCATTAGCTCAACCACAATTTCACTGTAATTTGGTGATTTCTCATTGTCTAAAAAGTTCTGGCAGACATTTTTGAATGCCTTCCAGACTGCTATTTCTGTAACATTTAATTTTTTAGTGAATTTCTCACCTTGGAGCAGCAGTCTGATTTGAGGACGCACAAAAATTTCCTCTTTTATCTTGGCCTCACTGATTTGAGGAAACTTTTGCCTCAAACAGGAAAATCCTTTTCCTGTTCATCACCTTCACAAATATTTTTATCAAACCTAGGTTGATGTGCAATGGAGGTAAATAGATTTTTGACTTATCTACCAAAGGAGGATATGCTACATGTTTTTGGCATGGTGTAGTTTCTGAAACTACATCAAGCCATTTTTTTACCCTGTAGTGGCAATCCTTCACTCAGCTATCCAACCCACATAAAAAGCAGCAGTATTTAGTGTATCCACCTTGCAACCCATTCAGCAAAGCTACCACTTTCAGGTTTACACAGATATTCCATTTTTATTCTTGATAGCATATTTTTTTGAAAAAGAACCTGTGGGTTCCTGTATGTTTCCTTCATGTGAACCACGTGGGCTAATGGTATAGATGGATACTTATTTCCATTATGGAGTAAAATTGCTTTCAAAGTGACCTTGGATTAACCAATGAAAAGCCTCCACTGCTCAGGGATGTGCTCTAGATGCAACTCTTTCATTAATTCTTAGACATTGTTACAATAAACCAAATCACCATCCATGGAGTAAAAGGTTGTTACGTTAGACAGCCTCATCCTATAAAAAAACACCATGACACCCTTTTCAAGAAGATTATACTGCTGAAGCTGTTATCCTAGAAAATGAGCCTTGGTTTTGGAGAGCTCCAAATCTCTGACCAAATCATTCAATTCTGCCTGAGTGATTAGATGAAGCTATGCAGTATTAACAGTTGAAAAGTCTGAATCTGAATCTGGGTTCTGCATCTTCTGGAGACTACTTTTCTGATTGTGAATCGAGTCAAGTCAATAAGTTTCTGATGGCTTTGGCAATGGCATTGTATCATTGTGAAGAACCAGCCTTAGAGCAGAGGTATGTTGGGATACTCTAATTATGCTTGAATTCCCCCCCCCCCAAAAGCAGATTTTTTTTTGGAAAATTCAAGCATAAAGACAAAATTTGTTTACAGACACTAATTCACTACTCGCTTTCTAAAACATACGCTTTCTGAAATACAAAAATTCTTTCTTGGTGTGGAACCCACTCATATATATATATATATATATATATATATATATATACACTGGTAGAGAAGTTTCTAGAATGTTATAGAAACTTCTAGAACATTCTAGAAACAGGCAGTTCTCGCTTTATGAGTTTTCGCTTTACAAGTTCCTGGGTTTATGAGTTTTTTTTCACCCAAGTATCAACAAAATCGAAAATATGAACATTAATTGCAAAAAATGAATGTTAAACATTCATAAATACCGCATTCCAAACCACGTGCATAGCTATATAATACAGTGTACCCCGCTTTATGATATTAATCAGTTCCAGAGACACCATCGTATCGTTAAAATATCGTAATGTGAACCCAATAACACATTTTTTTTGGTAATTCGTTTCATGATTTCGGACGTTTGCTGTATAACTAAGCTATTTAACCCTCTAAAATGTCACTTTTAAGGCCACAAGCGTGATCTTAAGGCCATATAAAAGGTCATGAGCATGGTTTGTAAATTGTATTAGTTACCAATTCAAATCATTAAAATGCACTACATTTTCATCGTTATCATATATCATATTATGTTTTGTTATAAGAATCAATTTTGTTCCTTATGTTCCTTTATAAGAATCAATTTTAAATGCCTTTGTGATATTTTTCTAAAGCACATTTCTGGATGTCACGACCATAAAACAATAAAAGCAATTTGCACTTTCCGATTTATTGGGCTTTTCTGTTACTGCAAGCAATTATAAACGGGTAGTAAAGTTGATCTTCTTGCATTTGCTAAAATACCGATAGCTGGAATTGTGTGGTTTTGTTCCTTATTATGGCAAAATGTGTTCCCCTTTACTGAAATCTTCAATCATACAAAAAACGATTGAAGTGGGGGATTTTAACTTCCCAGATATTGACTGGAACTTGTGGGTTGGTTACTCACACACTAGTCAGACTTTTGTGGATTTATTGGATGATTGTTTTTTGCAGCAGCATGTTCGAGAGGCAACTAGAGAAAGTAATACTCTTGATCTGGTTATCAGCAGTGATCATTCGTGTATTAAGAATTTGCAGATAAAGGAACCACTGGGTGGCAGTGATCACAGTGTACTGATGTGGGATTTACTTAAAGATTTAATTACCATCGGGGGTAAAGGAAAGGGTTTTTGCTTCCATAAAGGTGAGTACAGTGGTCTCAGACAGTTTTTAAATTCTGTACAGTGGGATCAACTGACGATGTTACCAACAGTAAATTCTAAGTGGGAAGCATTCAAGGAATTAATCGTGGATGCTACTAAAAGTTTCATACCTATTAAGAAATATTGTTCAAGGTTTAGCTCTAAATGGTTATCTAATGAACTAATGAGACTCGTAACAGAGAAGACAAATGCATGGGATGCATATAAATTATCAAGCGACTCAGAAGCCTATGGCAGATATAAGCTAGTCTGTAATCAGGTCACAAAGGAGGTTAGGCAGGCGAAGGCAGATTATGAGAAATCCTTGGCAAAAGATGCTAAGAAAAACAGGATTTCTTTACTGATATAAACTCTAAAAGGAAGGGGATGAATCTGATTGGTCCACTTGACATCGATGGTTCGACTGTTGATGATGCTGCTCAGATAGCAAACAAACTGAATGAGTATTTTGCATCTACATTCACACATGAGGAACTATTAAGGTTTGAAAATGGCAGAAGGTTATCGAATTGTAGTAGGATACTTAATGATTTTGTAATAACTGAAAATAAAGTGGAGGAAAAATTGTTGAAGTTAAACATAAGAAAAGCACCTGGGGTGGATGGGATCTATCCAGTTATATTAAAGGAGGCGGCAAAGCAATTAAGCAAACCCTTAGCCATAATTATGAGAGCATCCTTGGACTCAGGGGAGGTTCCCACGGACTGGAGATGTGCAAATGTATCCCCAATTCACAAAGGGGGAACGAAGGGTGACACGAGTAAATACAGACCAGTTAGTTTAACTTCTGTTCCGGGTAAAATAATGGAGTCACTGGTTAAAGATGCATTGCAGGATCATCTACACAAGACTGCTGCAATAATTCAGACACAGCATGGGTTTGTTAAGGGAAAGTCTTGTCTGAAAAATTTGATAGGATATTATGATGTAGTTACAAAAGAACTGGATGCAAAAAATAATTTTGATATCATATATTTGGATTTCAGGAAAGCCTTTGACACTGTTGCATCTGGAAGACTATTATACAAATTGGAGCAGAATGGTATTAGGGTAAGTTGCTACAATGGATAAAAGGATGGTTAAGTAGGAGAAGACAGAGGGTGGTAATCAATGGGTGCTGCTCTTCGTGGACTAATGTTATTAGTGCAGTCCCACAGGGTTCGGTGTTGGGTCCACTGTTGTTCTGTATATTTATCAATGATATTGATGAAGGTATATCAGGCTTAATGTCAAAGTTTGCAGAAGATACAAGGGTTGGCAGGGTTGTTAATGACAGTAATGGCAGTGTGCTACTGCAACAGGATCTAGATAATTTGGGCAGATGGGCTAAGAAGTGGCAACTGAAGTTTAACCTTGACAAATGCAAAGTACTGTATATGGGTAGAAGTAACCCCAGAGAAACGTACCAACTGTGTGGTACTACACTTAAGGCGGTAGAAAATGAAAAAGACCTGGGAGTAATTGTGCAGTCAGATATGAAGTTTTCTGAGCAATGCAGACAGGCTGCCAGGGCAGGTCATGGGGTTTTGTCAATGATATATAGGAATTTTGCTAGCAGGGAGGAGGTGGTGATTGTCCCTCTGTATAAGGCAATGGTCAGGCCACGCCTTGAGTACTGCGTACAGGTCTGGAGGCCTCATTTTAGGAAGGATGTAGATTTACTTGAGCATGTACAGAGAAGGGCAACAAGATTGGTGAGGGGAATGACGGGATCCTCTTACCAAGAGAGGCTTAAGTTCTGCAAATTGCAGTGGCTGGAGACTAGGCACCTGCGTGGTGATCTGATTGAGGTGTATAAGGCCTTGAATGGGTTGAGCACGCTGAATTCTGATGGGATCCTCCACTTGTTCAGATTACGAACCTAAGGGGACATAAATTCAAATTAAGAAAAGACAGATGTAGAATAGATGTGCGGAAATTTGCCTTTAGCCAGCGGGTGGTTAATTGCTGGAACAAACTTCCATCTGTCATTGTGGAAGTTGACAGGTTAAATAAATTTAAGGAGGAACTGAATAGGCATTTGGAGGGAATGGTGTGATTTTTTTTTTTTTTGGCTGATGCTGCATAAGCTCATGCACTTGCTTTCTTGCATCACATGCCACTACTACAAATTTTCAGAATCTTCTCTTCATTCCTTTTTTTTAAAGCTTTGTAAACTTGTTACTCCTCCCAAATCATGTTAGTTGCAATTTGTGTGTGCCGTTAAAAAATGCTTATGCATGCAGTCGTGAAATTTATAATTAAAAGAGAAGATTATCTTGCAAACAAATGCCTCTTAAAACATTTCTGAAGAAGACGATTCCTTGTGCAACAAACCAACGAGTGCCAAGCCAATAATGAGGGATCAACGAGTGTGCATTTAGTCGATAACGATGAAGAATAAACATTATTTAACATCTGTAAGTCGTAAATAATTTCTCTATTATTAAGGCGCATTTAGGGCTAGAGCCTCAAGCTGCGAACAAATTTAGACTATGTATATAAAGTGCTTAGCATCATAATACACAGCCATTTCTGAATAAACAGAAAATTTTTAAGGTGGCATCGTTTTAGGTTATATCTCATATTGTGAATGCCTTCACAACGAGTTGCCATGATATTGCACTACTTCGAATAAGTAACGCTTCACCTAAGGAGAAGACTGGTGTTACTTATTCTCAGATAGGTACCACCACCCAGACAGCACTGTTTCAGGGCTATTTGGCCCTTCGTCAGTGAGTGGGTAGGTACCCAAGTGATGCAATGATGGCAAAAACAGTTATGAAGTATAACTCCACAATATGAGAGATGCCTGATGGTGTATGATGTATTTAGACTAAGGCGCATTTTGGGCTAGAGCCTCAAGCTGCGAACAAATTTAGACTATGTATATAAAGTGCTTAGCATCATAATACACAGCCATTTCTGAATAAACAGAAAATTTTTAAGGTGGCATCGTTTTAGGTTATATCTCATATTGTGAATGCCTTCACAACGAGTTGCCATGATATATGCAATATCATGGCAACTCGTTGTGAAGGCATTCACAATATGAGATATAACCTAAAACGATGCCACCTTAAAAATTTTCTGTTTATTCAGAAATGGCTGTGTATTATGATGCTAAGCACTTTATATACATAGTCTAAATTTGTTCGCAGCTTGAGGCTCTAGCCCTAAATGCGCCTTAGTCTAAATACATCATACACCATCAGGCATCTCTCATATTGTGGAGTTATACTTCATAACTGTTTTTGCCATCATTGCATCACTTGGGTACCTACCCACTCACTGACGAAGGGCCAAATAGCCCTGAAACAGTGCTGTCTGGGTGGTGGTACCTATCTGAGAATAAGTAACACCAGTCTTCTCCTTAGGTGAAGCGTTACTTATTCGAAGTAGTGCAATATCATGGCAACTCGTTGTGAAGGCATTCACAATATGAGATATAACCTAAAACGATGCCACCTTAAAAATTTTCTGTTTATTCAGAAATGGCTGTGTATTATGATGCTAAGCACTTTATATACATTTCTCTATTATTATAATTTGCTTGATTTTACAGTCTACGTTTTCATTTCTTTCGATAAATCAACCATTGTTTAAACATAAACAAATAGCTAACTAATTTCATTGTTGAGAACGTAAACCCAATTTTTAACATTATGTCTATGGGAAATAAATTTCCGCTTTACAAGCGCGCGATAGGAAGGAATTAACTCGTAAATTCGAGAGCTACCTGTTATATAATAAAAGTAATAGGATGTATTGATAAAACTGAACGTCTAAAAATGAACGAAAAAGTTATTAATTTATTTAATCGGATTATGGATCAGGAACTCAATAAATTGATCAAATACATTTGTGTGTGTGTGTGTGTATATATATATATACAGCCACTCCTCGGGTTACGTTATGATCAACTTACAGAAATTCGACTTTACGTAAGTTTTTGCTGACCGGTGCAAACTTAAAAAAAAATCGTGAAAACATATTTTGCATCCCATAGGAATAAATTGAGGTATCATGAAAATATCGTAATGTGAACCCAATAACATATATTTTTTTTTTTTTTTTTTTTGGTAATTCGTTCCAAGACCTCAGAAGTTGAAATTTTCACTTATAACTAAGCTATTTATCTCTCTAAAAGGTAATTTTTATAATGGAAATTAAACTACCCTTTCATCGTTATCGTAGGTTCCAATATGTTGTTATAAGAATCAATTTTGAATTCCTTTGTGATATTTTTCTAGAACACATTTCTGGAGGTCACAACCATAAAACAATAAAAGCAATTTGTACTTTCTGGTTTATTGGGCTTTTCTGTTAGTGCAACCTATTATAAACGTATAGTAAACTCTATCTTATTGCATTTGTGATACCACCAAAAACTGGAATTCTGTGGGCTTTTACGTTATGGTATTATGGTGAAATGAGTTTTTCTTCACTGAAATCTTCAATCATATAAAAAACATAAATAAACTTTCAGAATCATCTCTTCATTTCTATTTACTTATTACAATGGTGAAGGGAAAGGGACCCATGGGAAAGTGCAAGTGCTGGCAGTGCTAGGAAATGAAACGAAATTGATTTAGAAATGAAGATGACTAATTAAGAATACGAAGCAGGACAAAGTTTGTCATCTATTGCACGGAATTAGGTTTGTTGTTTGTTATTTGGTTTTTAGGAGCATTAGCAACTAAGGCCATATTGCTCCTAGAATATGCGGTGGTCATTCCCTGACCTTTCCGCATCCTCTATTTGGTGGTGACGGGCTCGAACCCCGGTCTAATCAAGAAGCGTGTGCTACGTACTGCTGCTCCTTCCCACCTGGCTACGGAGGTGCATGGAATTAGGTCTCACTGCTTCAATAGTGAATACTATTTTAAGGGACAGTGCGTGTATAAAAGAACACGTTAGAGGATCAATGCATTTAAGATCAACAGTGATCACAAAACAGCGTTCAGATGCTATATCGAAGATGGAAACGCTATTAATAATATGGATAGAAAATAGGATACAGAAGCGAGTGCCCCGAGTCTAAAGGCCATTCAAGCAAAAGCAACAAGTATTTATGAAGACATTAAGGATAAGTACAGTGAAATCTATTAAACGGGTGGTTTAATAGGTTCAAGCATCGCACTGGTTTCCAAAACATTAAAGTATGCGGTGAAGTGACAAGTGCCGATTCTGCAGCTGCAGAGAAATTGTGATGTGTTGGAAAAAACTCCTAAATCTCCACAGCCCTCAACTTCTGCAGTAGTGTGCTATCAGCTGGAGAGTTAATTCTGGCAATGATGCTCATGTTATGCCTGTCTCCCCTCTCTTTTTGTAAATTTATAATTTTGAAATTTTTGTAAATTTGTACACTTTTGTAATTTTTCCTGCGCATGAGACAAAAAATTGAATAAATAATTCTCTTTACATGTTCGTCGAACATTTATTTTTTGCTTCAATCAAATTTGCGAGTGCTGCATAAGCATTTAGGGAAATTCCGACTTACACAAAATTCCGACTTATGTAGAGTTCCGTAACCCTTATGTAAATCGGGGAGTGGCTATATATATATTTTATATACAAAAGTAATGCCCCCTAATTTTTAGCGTTCAAATGTGCCGCCATAGATCATTTCGCATGTCACTAAGTGGTCATTAGAGGTCTCTAGTTTCACCATCCTGAGTGGCACTGTGATTGGTCTCATGAGTGCAACACACAGATAGTTTAAAATGGTGGATGTTACAGATATACGTATTAAACATAGCATGGTGATTGAATTTCTTACCAGGAAGAAGTGATGCCTATAGAAATTCAACATCTCAAAAATGTTTACGGTGACAATACTGTAGATGTGGGTTCTTTTTTGTTTTTTTAGCATGCTACAGGGTTTCCCCCTATACTCCACTATGTCTACTGAAAGGCATATCGCCAAGGCCAGCACATGTGTGTAATGTATGTTTTAAGTGTCTTGTTTTGGTGTGTGCCGGCACCTGGCATTTTGCAGCCAGGGGGCAGGTGACACCTGGTCTCCTGCCCCCTGGAATATTCATTAATCCATCTTTTAATAAAAAGAATGTCCATTAAAAGATAGAAGTCTTAGTGTGTGCGTGTTCTGTTTTTGTATGTGTCAGGCCACTTTGCCATCAGGGAGCAGCTAACACCTGGGCAGCTGCTTCCTGGTGCCTGTCCCTAGGTGCGAGGAGCTGGACCTGGGTATACTATCACTGTTGAGCGTTTTCAGCATTCAAAATCCTGCACCCACTGAAGGTAGTGCAATACCGGTGGGTGCTAGCAATCCCGTTCCTCAATTGCCCAAACCTGGGAGCCAGCAAAAAATAAAACCACTGTAGTGGTAACTGCTTGGGAGATGCAGACCAAACAAAACACCATCAGGCTGACACTCCCGTAAAAGCTACCAGTTCAGTTCCAGATAGATTTCTTATCACAGTCCTTTTAGAAAAAATTGCAGCAGCAGCAAAGATCTGAAGAGCCTCAAAATTAGCTGATTCACTAAGAAGAATCCGGACATTATCTTCGGTTAAATCAGAAATCCTGTCCATGAACTGCTGCCTATCAGCGTTATAAAAAGCATAATGAAAAAACACAAGACCATTACTGCTCTTCCCCACAAGAACATAGTATATCTGGATATAATCCCCATAGATGCAGCTTTTCACAAAAAGAACCATGCCCAGTCAGTATATAATTTGTATACATTAATGGAGAAAACCAAGATATTGTTTTTGATATTGCAAAATCTGCTTGGGGAATAAATTTCATAGTTATTACTCCAGACTCACATGAACTCCAGCAAGTCTTCCAAATATCAATGTCGGTTCCAAATTCGAAGCTTTTCTTCCTTGATGCTGTTAGCTATATCTGTAGTAATATCCAGATGACTGGTAGATATACTCTTTCTCAATCCATACAGCATTTCTCTATAAACAATTTTTTAGAAATAAACAAGGAGTTACCTTTTATTCAGTCAGTAGGATTTCTTCTTTATCAATTCTCCTTATGTAAATAAATTGCAAAATGATATGTTAAAACAATATTACATAATTTAAAACTCATAATGTGTTCCTCACTATTAACACACAGGCAGTCCAACACCCCAGGATCACAGTGGTGAACCCCAACCTGAACCCCCCATGCAACCTTTAGTGAAGGAAGACATTTGAAGTCATAAACGCAAATTTGAAATACGAATGAAATACTATTAAAATGAGATAAAAGTATGATAAAACAATGAATTTAAAATCCACTAAAATTTCCTCCCTTAAGCAGACCAAAACTTTGACAAATGTCATGTTCACAGGGTGGAATGAAACTAACGAAACATGCGTGTGTTCGGAATCTTATAAATAGGAGATTAGTCTTTGGTACGCATGCATTGGAATGACCATGAATCAGATATGAGAAATGGACGACGAATGTTAGAGGTTGTTTTTGTAATTTAATTTCTAAAGTTTCGGCAATCAATAACTTAGTATAATTATGTTGAATATTTAAAATTCTGGTTTCATTAAACAGGAATGTGTGGTTTTTATTTATCGTATGGAATGCTAGTTTCGATGCATGGACTGATGCTTTATGTTGCTTAACCCTCGAGTTTAAAATACATCTGGTAGATCCCATGTAAGAAGAATCACAATCCCTACATGAAATGTGGTAGACGAGGTTGTGCTTGTTCGGAAGTTGATAGTACTGTGTGATTTTTTAGTGTTGCATATAATTTACAGCCAGTTTTGCTACTATTTTCATTTCTGTAACTCTAAAAAGGTTGTTAATTTGTCTATACCAGTGTTCAATATACGGCATGGAAATAAAATATTTTTTATTAATCCTGTCATTATGTTTGTTATTGATTATTTTGTCTTTAGCTTCTAATTTAATGCTATTGATAGAGGTAATAGGGTATCCTCCATTTAGGAACCCATTTGTCAGTTCTTCAATTTCTATCTGTAAGGCAAGTTGTGTGGAAGAGTATTTGAATGCATTTAAGAACTGTCTTAACGTGATTGACCTTTTATATGAGTATGGGTGGTAGCTACTATAGTGTAGGAACATCCTCGTATTCGTGGGGTTACGATAAATACTGAAATTAATATTTCCGCCCTCCCTCTTAAGTGTAAAGTTTAAAAAATTTATGGACTTTGTTTCTTCTTGTTCTTTCTCCAGTGTAAATTTTAACCTAATGTGCATATTATTAAAAGTTTGCAAAACTTTGTAGTGTCATTATCCATTATAATGAGGATGTCGTCGAAGCATCTTCTATAAAATGTGATTTTTGGTAAAAACTGTTAAATGTATATTTTTTAATCTATCTAAATACAACTCTGATATTAGGCTGCTCAAGTTTAAACCCATAGGCAAACCGAAAATCTGCCTACAAATCTTACTTTCAAATAAAATATAATTAGCCTCAACCAGTAACTTAATTGGCTCAAATATCTCTTTTTTGGGCAACTTCGTCCTGTTAATGCTAATAGTGTTATTGTTTAATAAATCCCAAATTACATCCAGCGCATATATTACATTAACATTAGTGTATAATGAAACTACACATCAAGGGGAAAATAATTTAACTCCTCCAATTTTACAGTCTTTTAAATTTGTATATAAGGTATTATAATTCTTTATACTATATTTTAATACCTGCCGGAAAGGTTCTATAATCCAATATAAATGTGTCACCAAGGCCAAAAAAGCAGAATTTTTATATGATACTATAGGCTGAATAGGGTATCCGGTGTTTGTGTAGTTGTACTTGTCAAAGAGAATAGGTACATTATTTGTTCTAGCTTTTAGTTGCTTTAGATGTGCCATTGAAATGTAATCCCTTTTATGATATGAAGTTATATTGACCACATTATCAAACATGGAAGAGTACCTCTTGGTATGTGGAACTATCTGATATAATTACCTGTAATTTTTTATTATAATCTGTTTTATTTAAAATGACTACAGTGTCCCCCTTATCAGCTTTGTGAATTACAATATCCTTATTTTCCCTTAATTCCCATAAAGCAATAGCTTCAGTTCTATTTAATCTCGGTACACCTGGCATTCTAGGATTGTTTATGATCTGATTAACTTGTTGGATTAAAACATCTTTTTGGGGATGTCTCTTAAGACTAAATTCAAGGTCTACTACTAACTGTTTCTTTGGTAGAATACGTGGGGTAGATTATAATTTAAACCTTTTTCTAACAGAGCAACTTGGTGTTCAGTTAATTTATATGAAGAAAGATTCTTAATATTTTTGTAAATATTTATTTCATCTATATTATGAGTAGGGGGAGTTGGTATGTGAATCATGTTCGGTTCATGTCCCCGAGTTGATACATTATATTGTAAGGATGCCAGATTGTTATCATTGTAGTTCCTGTTCCGATTATTAGTCATGTTGTTGCTGTGTGGATCAATCATATTGTTACGAACATTTCTGAATTCACGTAGTCCTTGTAGTTTGTTGAAATATCTAGTCTTTAATTTAACCTCTAAAGCCTTTCGGCGAAAATCAATAAAAGTTTTTAAAACATTCCAATCATTGGAATGCAAATATTTTTTGATCTTGTTACGGTGATGTTGTATTTGTCTGAAGAATATCCTTTTATCTGCAAACCCGGATTCAAGAGCGAGTTTCATTCCACCCTGTGAATATGACACTTGTCGAAAAGTTTTGGTCCACTTAAGGGAGGAAATTTTAGTAGATTTTAAATTCATTGTTTTATCTCATTTTAATAGTATTTCATTCGTATTTCAAATTTATGACAAAATGTCTTCCTTCACTAAAGTTTTACATGGGGGGTTTGATATTTCTGGGGTCGGATTGGGTTCACCACTGAGATCCTGGGAGTGTTGGACTGACAGTATGTCAATAGTGAGGAACACATTGAGTTTGAAATTATTTTAAATTATGTAATATTGTTTTAACGTATCATTTTGTAATTTATTCGCATAAGGAGAATTGGTAAAGAAGAAATCCTACTAACTAATAAAAGGCAACCCCTTGTTTATTTCTAAAATATTAATAGAACATAGGAAAAATTGAGCATATGTAAACTCTCATTTATGTAGTCTATAAACAATTTACAACTCCGGCGGAATTGTTCCTGCAATTGTCTGCAAAGCAGCCACTGAAACAGTCCTCGAAGCCAAAAGAACAGTCAAGAGCTTAGATCTCTGTAGTGACATCAACTTTGATTTCGTTTGAACTTTGGTAACAGCATCCATCCATGCTCCAGCAGCATATGCAACTATGGGCAAAAAAATTGTTTTATAATATAAGAACATGGTTCTTTTATTATAAATCCCCACTGTTTAAGGGAAATACGCACAACTAAAGAAGTAAATTTCTTAACTTTGTCAGATAGATGTAAAATGTGCTGGTGGAATCCCATCCTGTCCAGGATCACTCCCAAATGTTTAATGCTAGAAACATACAGAATCTGTGTATCATTCAGTAATACCTTGGGAGGTCTATTATATCAAAATAGTTTTTTAAAGACCATAAACATAGATATGGGTACAGCTAGACTTTGGGAAAGACACTTTAAGAGTGAGAAAAGTGATGCTGTTGACAAGCCCCGGATCGACGTGGTGATCAAAGAGGACTGTGGAATCACAACATGCGAATTGTGCGATGCAGCAGGTATGGGGAAACCTGCTGTAATAACCATCATAAAGAAACTAGGCTACAACAAGGTTTGCACTTTGTGGGTCCCGAAAATGCTGATACATGAGCACAAAGAAGCTCGTAAAGTCATCTGTACAGAAATTCTCCAGTGCTACGAGAGTGAAGGAGAGGCTTTTCTTTCACACGTAGCAAAAAGTGACAAAACTTGGGCCCACCATTATGACCCTGAAAAGAAGAGCAATAGGAGGGAGTATATGATGAGAGCCCTGTCAATCAATTCGGCCCTGGAAAGATTGTGCAGGGCTCAAGGGGTAGAATTTTTTTCAGCCTGGTCTGTACTTGTTAACAGGAGAGACTGCTTCTACAGGGATGGGATACACTTAAATAGAAAGGGTGCAAGAATGTTTGCTGATGCTATCGAGGCAATGTTAGGTGGGTCGGAAAACTGCTAGATTGGGGGGATACAAGGACTAATAGATTAACAGTAGCCACTGGCAGAGGTGAAAGTGATTCTTGCACTGCTTCTATTGGAATGAGCCGCAGCCTGGAAAATAAGATGCAGGATATTTCAGAGACTGCTGGGAATCATTGGGGTACAAGTAAACACATGGGTTGTGTTAGGGTAGCTAAGAAAAAGAACAGGTGCATGTATACTTGTGTGTACACCAATGCTAGGAGTTTAGTAAATAAATTTGATGAATTTGAGGTATTGCTCAAAACATCAAAGGCAGATATTGTGGGGATTTCAGAGACGTGGTGTCACACAGATATAAGAAATGCAGAACTGGAATTTGGGGAGTACAATGTCTACAGAAAGGATAGACAGGATAGGAAGGGAGGAGGGGTTATGCTATTAGTTAAAAAACACATAAAATCCAAGGAAGTGAAGCCAGTCGACATCGCTGGACAGTGCAGTGTCGAGTCAGTTTGGTGTGACATAAGCATTGGGAGATCAAAATTGAGAGTAGGAGTGTGCTATAGGCCTAATGACTCTGATGAGTATAATAAGAAACTGTTCGGAGAAATAGAGTGGGCCAGTAAATCAGAGAGTCTTATAATGGGGGATTTTAATTTCCCAGATATTGACTGGAATTTGGGGGCTGGTCACTCACACAGTAGCAAGGCTTTTGTGGATTTATTGGATGATTGTTTTCTACATCAGCATGTTCGGGAGGCAACTAGAGGGAGTAATACTCTTGATTTGATTATCAGTAGTGATTCTTCATGAATTAAGAATCTGCAGATAAATGAACCACTTGGTGGCAGTGATCACAGTGTGCTGAAGTGGGAGTTACTCAAAGAGGTAACTACCATTAGGGGTAAAGGGAAGGGGTATTGCTTTCGTAAAGGCGACTACAATGGACTGAGACAGTATTTAAATTCTATACAGTGGGATCAACTGATGATATTGCCAACAGCAAATTCAAAATGGGAAGCATTCAAAGAACTTATCGTGGAAGCTACTAGGCTTTACATACCAACTAAGAAATATTGTTCAAGGTTTAGGCCTAAATGGTTGTCAGATGAACTAATGAGGCATATGGCAGAGAAGAAAAATGCATGGGATACATACAAATTAACACGTGACACGGACGCCTATGATAGATACAAGTTGATCTGTAACCAAGTTACAAAGGAGGTTAGGCAGGCGAAGGCAGATTACGAGAGATCCTTGGCAAGGGATGCGAAGAAAAACAGCAAAGAGTTCTTTACTTATGTAAACTCTAGAAGGAAGGGGATGAATCAGATTGGTCCACTTGAGATCGATGGGTCAACTGTTGATGACCCTGCTCGGGTAGCTAACAAACTAAATGAATATTTTGCATCGACATTCACACATGAGGAGTTATTCAGCGAGGGGAATGCCAGAGGTGTATTCAACTCTAGCAGTAAGCTAGAGAATCTTGTAATAACTGAGAGCAAAGTGGAGGAGAAATTGTTGAAGATAAACACAAGAAAGGCACCTGGGGTGGATGGGATCTATCCAGTTATATTAAAGGAGGCAGCAAAGGAGGTAAGCAAACCCTTAGCCATAATTATGAGAGCTTCCTTGGACTCAGGGGAGGTACCCATTGACTGGAGATGTGCAAATGTGACCCCAATTCACAAAGGGGGATCAAAGGCTGACACAAGTAATTATAGACCTGTGAGTTTAACTTCTGTTCCCGGAAAATTAATGGAGGCACTGGTGAAAGAAGCACTGCAGGATCATCTAGACAAGACTTCAGTTATAGCTAGGACACAGCATGGTTTTGTTAAGGGCAGGTCTTGCCTGACCAATTTGATTGGATACTATGATGCAGTCACAAAAGAACTGGATGCAGGGAATAACTTTGATATTATATACTTGGATCTTAGAAAGGCTTTTGATACTGTTGCACATGGAAGACTGCTGCACAAATTGGAGCAGTGTGGCATTGGAGGCAAGTTGCTGCTATGGATAAAGGGGTGGTTGAGGGGGAGAAGACAGAGAGTGGTAATCAATGGACACTGCTCATCGTGGACTAATGTTATTAGTGGAGTCCCTCAGGGTTCAGTATTGGGGCCTTTATTGTTTTCTGTATTTATAAATGATATTGATGATGGTATATCAGGCTTAATGTCCAAGTTTGCAGACGATACGAAGGTTGGCAGGGTTGTCAAGGACACTACTGACACTATGCTGCTGCAACAGGATTTGGAAAGGTTGAGCAGATGGGCTTCGAGGTGGCAAATGAAGTTTAACATTGACAAATGTAAAGTACTACATATGGGAAACAGCAACCCCAGAGCAACGTATCAACTCTGTGGTACTACACTGACAGTGGTAGAGAATGAAAGGGACCTGGGGGTGGTGGTGCAGGCAGATATGAAGTTCTCTGAGCAGTGCAGACGAGCTGCAAGAGTAGCTCATGGTGTATTGTCAATGATATATAGGAATTTTTCTAGCAGGGATAAGGAGGTGATTATTCCCTTGTATAAGGCAATGGTCAGGCCACACCTAGAGTACTGTATACAGGCCTGGAGGCCTCATTTCAGGAAGGATGTAGAGCTGCTGGAACGAGTACAGAGAAGGGCAACTAGATTGGTGAATGGGACAAAGGGGTTCTCTTACGAAGAAAGGCTTAAGTTTTGCAAATTACAGTGTCTGGAAACTAGGCACCAGCGGGGTGATCTGATAGAGGTGTACAAAGCCTTGAATGGTTTGAGCATGCTCAATGCTGATCGGATTCTTCCTCTAGCTCAGAAAAATCACCTGAGAGGGCATAAATTAAAATTGAGGAAAGACAGATGTAGGATAGATGTGCGGAAATTTGCCTTTAGCCAGCGGGTGGTTGGTGGGTGGAACAGACTTCCATCCATTGTCGTGGAAGTTGATAGCCTAAATAAGTTTAAGGCTCAGCTGGACAGGTATTTCGAACGAACAGAGGGGTGAAGTGGAAGTGGTTATTTTTATTTATTTATGCTACTTTTTTTTTTTTTTTTTTTTTTTTTGGCTGATGCTGCATAAGCTTGCTTTCTTGCATCAAATGCCTCTACTAATGCTAATGCTAATGCAAGCTCCCATCTTATGGACTGCCAACTGTTCATTGCAATTGGTATCCAGTTTTTTTCTCTGAATGCTCACTGCAAGTGATAATAGATGGCCACTAATCTCTAACTTCTTCATTAATGTTGGTGTTCCCAAAGGTTCAGTAGTTCTCCTACTATTTTCCTTTCGTATATTAATACCTTCTTCCACTGACTGGAAATCCTATCTATAGATTTGCTTATGATAGCATACTATGTTCCACTTTGGAAGAAACCTTGTACTGCACAAATAGCTTCAACTTCCTGAATATCCACCATCAACTCTGAGAACTCAGTCCTGTCTTATTTCTTGCAAAAATTAATTTACTGCTCCTATTATCATCCTCAATGACACCCAGACGATCATAGGAACAATAAATTCAAGATCACATATCTGTATTAGGGATTACCCTGACTTCTAATCTTTCCTAGAATAAGCACATTACAAATAGTGTTTACTCTGCATATATAAAAAAAAAACAATCCCGGGTCTACTTTTATCTCTCAACATCACTTTTCTTCTAAACAACTACTCACCCTGTACAAATCTCAATTCCATCCTACCATGCAATATTGTTCCTGCATCTGTGGTGGTGCCCCCCCCAAAAAATAAACTTCTATAGAGTTTTCTGATTCCATTCAAAAAAGGGCAGTCAGGTTAATTAATAACCCATCGCTTCCACTTTGTCTCACAGAAATTCGTTTTTTGCTGCATGACTTTTCTAGATACTTCCATGAGCTGTTCTTCTGAATTGGCATATGTAATATCCTCACTCTCTTCCATGTCAGCCCAAATACATATTGCAAGCATTAGCATCCAACACCAAACTCACAGAACCAATTTTTTTTCTTCCTCATTTATCCCTTCTACTTCTGTTTTCTGTAAAAAAAACTTTCCAAATATTACAATTTGAAGAAATTTAAGTCTAATGTCAAAAAATATCTTTTGCCCCTTCATCCTTCAACCTTGTACAGTATCAAGCACTACAGATTCTAACACCTTTTATATATATGAACCCCAGGGGCTCACATCTGGTGAGTATGGGCTTGGCATATCCAGGGTCCTGAGCTGGATATCTCATTCTTCTCTTTCTTGATGAATCCCCTCTACTTCTGACTCTCTCTCTCTCTCTCTCTCTCTCTCTCTCTCTCTCTCTCTCTCTCTCTCTCAGGGTAATTCAGAAATTTTTTTTTTTGGCTGGTGCAGCATAAGCCTCAGGCTTCCTTGCACCATATGGCTAATCATAATAATATGCTTATGGTTTTCATAAAAAAAAAAAAAAAAAAAAAAACAGAAAGAGAAAAAAATCACTTCATGTCCCACATTGATCCTGGAGTTCTTCACTTTATTCTTCTTTTAGCTTCCACAGTATTAGCTTATTCAAGAGATTCTTACTAGCATTATTCTTACTATCCTTTCACTCCTTTTCTCATTCTTTAAGTACTGAGCATATGAAAGAACAGTGAAAAGTTCATAGCCTTGTATAGAAAGAATGACAATAAAATTGTGAATCTAATGTTTGGTTATTAAAAAATGAAAAATATAGGCTCATAAACTTACGTTCCTTGAGTAACTCGTTGAACATAGTGTTTTCTTTTTTTAGGCACATTAGCACATATGTGTAATACGCCTACTGTCTTCACCATAGCCGCTCGTCCATCCACATGTAATAACGAAACTACAAGAGGATGGATTTTTATGAAATTTTATATTTTGGCACTTTAAAAAGATTTGTCAAGCTATTCCAAATTTCAATAAAATTGGACCGATAGAAATCTGGCAATTATTATTTCTTTCACAACCAGTACCTGCACAAAAGAAGAGTTTAATACCAAAATAAATCCATACTGATATGGTACATGCTTTGGGGATATCTGTTCCACCACATGCCATGGTGAAAAAACTGGCAGCAGAATTCAAATGGGGGGGGGAGTATCAAAGGTAGCCCTCACAGGTAGGTGGCACAAACACTGATAAAATGATGATAAACTAATGACTGCCAACCCAAAGAATAGTGCAAGCTGTACATATCTCTCACACGGATGGGTATAAAACATTCTTACAAAGGAACTGGGTTTAACAAAAGTTTCCCATGGCAGCATTGTGATCATTTCATAACTATCCAATTCTATTATTTAATAAAAAGTAGGCTCAATAAGTGACCTTACATTGAGTGGTGAATAAATGTATCAGATTGAATGAACTGAGCAACACAAAATGTATGGAAAAAACTTCATATTGCAAATGTAAATTTCATTACATGTATAATATAACCCCTCCTGAGCTGCACTGGCCCAAAGCAGTAAAATAGCAGGGTATTATTTCAATGTAGGTATTGAAATAGTTTTAAAAATGAATGCTACCCTGAATAAGTGCCTTTTGAGTTTTTAAGAATGAATTCACCTTATTGGTGATGTTATTCAATTAAAACCAATATCTTTAGTGCAACACATGGATAAACATGGCCAAAGTTTGTTTCTAAAGAGCATAAGCCAATCTGTTGTTGTAGGGATAACAGTGTTCACAGAAAAAAAAAAAGACACAAAACATAATGCAGAGTACAGTTGTTTTCTCAAACTATTTCAATATCAGTGTTGAAATAGCATCTTGCTTCTTTACTAAATTGAAGCAGATCCAGAAAAATTTTTGACAAGATCTGTAACCACAGACAAGATATGGATCTGTCATTATCACCCAAAGTCAGTGTTTTCAAAAAGTGAACTCAATTGTTTCTAACCAATGGAAACTGGAGTTCACTGACTCTAGAGATGGAAAGAATAGTTCCATCAACTGGAAAGTGATGGTGGACTATATTCCAAGCAAAACTGTAACAGGAATATTCTACTAACATAGTCTGTCAATTACATGATTCTATCAAGTCTAAAAGAAAAGGAATGCTCCTGTTCAAGCAATAGCAATGACAAGTGTTGGTACAAACCCATCTTATTCATCAAAAGCTGGGTCCATTGGCCTTTTTTTTCATTTCTCAATGTTAAATTTCACTTGGCTGGGCAAATATTGAAGACAAATGAAGAGGTTATATCAGCCATGGAAGCATTTTTTTCAGCCCTTAACAAATAATTCTTCAAGATTGGGATAACTGCATTGCAGCTTTGAGAGGACTAAATTGAAAAATAATACACACCAACAGGTGTGCAACCACTGCTTCAATAAAAATAAAAAGGATTTATTATTAATTGGGTTTAATTGAACTTCTAAATTATCTGGAGACTTTCGGCTACAGATTCAGTCTTGTTACCTTTACTTTTCCCCTCCCTGTTGATTTAATTTTTATGTTAATTTTTCGCTCTACAGTTTTGCCATGCTACTGGCGTAAGTATTAATTTTATTATTATTTTTTTTTTGATTATGTACTGGGCATCATGTGGAGGATGTGCATTTTGCTGCCTCTAATGATAGCTTTATATTTATTTTCTTATTTCATTTCATTCTAACTTTTAAAGCCATTATTCGAATACATATATATACATATAAATATTAAATGTAATCTTTTAAAGGCAATGTTTAAAAAGTTACACATGATGAAGAGGCATTCTGTTGATGCAATGATTTCAATGAATAAAAGATTGATATATATAAGGTATGACAGTTATTGATATATAAGGTATAGTTAGGATCCAATTATATATCCACGTTAGACAAAATGACGAAGCTACGTTATATTAAGCTGAATAGTCTCATATAAGGGAATGATTGTAAACGTATCAGAGTATAGAAAACAAGAATCATCAAATGTTTTGAGATATAAATAGATTAATAATTATGATCTATAGTCCAATTCTGCAAGAAAATACATCCAAGGAAAAAGAACTAATTTAAATCCCTAGAAATAAGTAACATGGTGACTTAAGATCCAAAGGTGGTGTTAGTTAGGATCCAATTATAAAAGAATAGGAAATAAGTCCATGTAAATGAAACAATTCCAAGGAAACAACTATAGTATGGAGGAAGAACATGAATAAATTCCATGTATATAAATCTAGATGAATCCACAGGTGTGATTTCACTGCGGAAAGAATAGTAAATGAATCCAAGGATAAAGTACCAGTTGACATATCCAATGGTAGTGTAGTTAAGAATCTAATTATGTAAGAACAGGAAACAGTTCAATCTTAAGAAGGAAAAACAAGAAGTAATTCCAAGGAATCAAAAATTTGGTGTGTCTATACATAGTGATGTAGTTAGGAGATTGTATAAAGTGATATATAAAAAGTTTAGTGGTAAAGACCAAAGTTACTAAATTCTGAAGGTTGCTATATAATTTTAATGGAAAAACTAAGAGATTGATTTTAAAAGGTGTAGTATGTTAACACAAGTTTGAAAAATCCAGGACCCAATGCCAATTCTACATATAATATAAACCATAACTTAAAACAAATTAACAGAAGTCAGCAAAGACTCAACATGGGTAATTAATTATAAGTAATTTCAAAAAAGATTATTAAAAGAGATCCAATGGATACATGAGAAAAGTGAAAACATAACAGTAGAAACTTAGCGAGTAAGACAGGGTAATCAATCCGAAGAAAATAGTTACATCAGAAATCATGTATAGCTATTACTTACCAAGTAGTGGAATTCCACCAGATAATTTTACAACTATAGGTAGCCCTCGATTTATGCAGGGATTAGGTTCTTGGGGGGGACAGGTGCAAATGGAACCCTTTATATAATGGAGTCAATCGGAAATCACAGGGTTAGCTTCTGGGCACCAAAAATTTTACCTACCACTTTGCATCGATTGTTTTATTTTATTAGCATTCTTCACAATTGTAAAAATAGTCGATGGAGGCATATTCATAGCCCTACATACATTAGGGTGGCTTTCATCAGATTCTATCCTCCAAATATTACACTAGGATTCAATTAACTACTTTTACCAGACATGGTGTGTCTTTATTCTATTAAATTAAAAACTTTATAACATAACTGGAAAAAACTGCACACGGCTATCACTATTATTATTATTATTTAATTTATTAAATAATAATAATAATAATATAGCACAATCAATAAAAAAAATGTTAGCGTAATAAATTTCCAACACGTGTAAATAGTGTAAACAGCAACCAACTGAATGCTTCACCGCATGGACCTTTACTACCCGCATCCACAAGTAGTTACTTTGAGGGTGGGAATCTTTCTTGTCTCTGATACAAATGTGCTAATTGCTGATTGGTTTAGACTGTCCTAAATCACATGAACAGGTGCACGATACATAGCACAGTATGATACCAATAAATTTTGTCTGATGATTTTAAACTTTCCATTTATAAAAAAATTACAAAAATAAAAAAAATAAAAATGGCATTGTGGTTAATGATTGGCGTTATTGTGAATCGGCGCAAATCAGATTGGCGCAAAACGAGGGCTACCTGTATACAGATACGTTTAGAACTGAGTTCTAAACGTATCTGTTCTAAACGTTTAGTTCATAGTAAATTATAAATGAATTTATTTCTGATAAAATGGGAAACTATATTGAAACAATATTTTACAAAGTAGAGAGGGATATTATTGTTGACAAGCTTATTATAAAGGAGTTGTAGAGCTTTGGTGAACAGTAGTTGGTTACTACATACGTAAGCTAATCTGACGGTTTGGGTACATATTATATTTTTATGTATTTTGTTGGAAATATTGGAATGCCAGTTGGTAAGGTATATGAAGTTAAATTTATTTCTTTTATCATATATGTCAATATTATATGGAGGTGAAGTAGTGCTAATAGTAATATTGAGGCCAATTAAGTTGGCTGTGTAATTAGTGGAGTTTTCTTTATTTAGTTTAATTTCATTAGGGTAAATAGCTTTGGCTATACGTTCAAAGTTCGTATTTAAGACTAGGATGTCATCAACATATCTGAAAGCTAATAGGTTATAATTCTTCTTCTTCTTCTTCTTTAATGCTGCCGAATGGCGTTTGCGACTTTGTTTTGATATTGTTCTCTGTCTAGCGCTGCGTGTAGAATTTGTGCTGTTGTCATGTGAAGCCAGGTGTTGATGTTATCTAGCCATGCCATTTTCGGTCTGCCTGGGCGTTTCTTGCCTTCGATCTTTCCCTCCAGGATGAGTGGTAGTAGGTGATATTTTTGTTGGTTCCTAGCGATGTGACCTAGGTATTTGCATTTCCTGCTGATGATGGTTTTGAGCAGGTCCCGTTCCGTGTGCATGTCCTGCAGGACCTGTGCGTTGGTTATCTTGGCTGTCCACGGAATTTTCAGCATTCTTCGGTAGAGCCACATTTCGAAGGCCTGTAGCTTTTTTGTAGTGGCTGATGTTAGAGTCCAGGTTTCTACACTGTAGAGCAGTATTGGCCAGATGTAGCATTTCAATGTGCGTAATTTGAGCATGATGTTCAAGCTTCTGTCGGTGAGGAGGGTTCTCCATTTGGTGAATGCCTGCCTGGCTTGTTCAATTCTGCTTTTGATTTCGGCCTCATGGTTCAGCTGGTCATCAATGAGTACTCCGAGATACTTGAAGCGGTGTATTTGCTCTAATTTTTCGTTGTTTAGTTTGATCATGATTTTGCTTGCAGTCCTGCTGACCTTCATCACCTTTGTTTTCTTTTTGTTGATTCGTAGCCCCCATGCTTGGCTTTCTATGTCCACTTCGTTCAAGATGGTCTGTAAATCTTGTTCTGAATCCGCTATTAGTGCTGTGTCATCGGCATATCTTAAGTTATTGATGTAGTGTCCGTTAACTTTTATGCCGATGTTCTTGTCAGCCAGTGTTTGGTCGAAGATCATTTCCGAATAGATGTTAAAAAGAATGGGAGATAATGGACAGCCTTGCCGGACGCCTTTTTTTATAATTAGGATTATAATTAGGATTATAATAATGCAAGATTATAATAATGCATAATAATGCAAGAATAGGGTTGATGCTAAGCTGGAAATTTGGGAACCCATAGGAACACCAATAGTTTGTTTATAAGTAAGTTTGCCATCGAAAATATAGTTATTGAGTAAGCAGAGGTTTACACAGTTGTTCCAAGTATTTTCATTTATGTTTAATTTATCTTTGTATCTGTGAAAAAGCTGTTTTAGCACAAATATCATTAAATTATGTGGTATGGAGGTAAAAAGGTTGGTGAAATCAAATGTTTCTATGTTTGTTACGGTAATATTAGATTTCAAGATCTTGATGATAGCTAGGTTATTATTTATTACCCAAGTAGATGTGAGATTTGGCTGGAAGATAGCAGCCACTGTTTTTGGAACTGGTAATGAATCTGAAACCTACAGGCTGCTAAGGAATTCAGCAATCATATAGAGAAATGGTAGGGTTAAGTTCTGTAATTCAGTATGTAGTTTTTTATGTAAAGCAATTAGCTTTTTAACTGTGGCAGAAGGATTAAGATGGCAGGGAGTGAAAGTGGAACTATTTTCTTCTATTTCATTTTTAAGTTGATTACAGTAAAATAGTTTACAAAATATGGCAAAGTTGTTGGAAGCTCTATCTACCAGGGTGATGATAAAATTGTCTTGTAATTCTATTATTTTTTTTTTAAGGGTGTGTAAAAGTTATTGTACAGTTTGTAGGCATTAGATATAGCTTTTACTATGTCATGATATACGACGGTGATCCAATTTTGGTATGCTTCATGTAGAATTAAATTAAATTAAATTTTCTGTTTATACTCCAGGACGACCAAACGGTCAGGGGAGTTCACAAAATAGACAGAATACAAGAAACAGTACTGTGTTCAGCAGTCACGAGCTTGAACCCCAGTCACTCAAGGCACATGTATTTATGAACCTGCGCGCCTGACCAGTAGGCTACGGTGACCTTATTGTTGTATTCTGAAGCAAGTTTGTTAGCAAAATGTATTAGATTTAAATATAATACTTTGTTGATATTATGAAGTTTTCTGAGCAGTGCAGACAGTCTGCAAGAGTAGCTCATGGTGTCTTGTCAATGATATACAGGAATTTTTCTAGCAGGGATAAGGAGGTGATTATCCCCTTGTATAAGGCAATGGTCAGGCCACACCTTGAGTACTGTATACAGGTCTGGAGGCCTCATTTTAAGAAGGATGTAGAGCTGTTGGAACGAGTACAGAGAAGGGCAACAAGATTAGTCAATGGAACAAAGGGTTGCTCTTACAAAGGAAGGCTTAAGTTTTGCAAATTACAGTGTCTGGAGACTAGGCACCTGCGAGGTGATCTGATTGAGGTGTATAAAGGCTTGAATGGTTTGAGCATGCTCAATGTGGATGGGTTTCTTCCTCTTGCTCAGAATAATCGCCTGAGATAGCATAAATTCAAATTGAGGAAAGACGGTTGTAAGATAAATGTGTGGAAGTTTGCCTTTAGCTAGAGGGTGGTTGATTGCTGGAACAAACTTCCATCTGTTGTAGAAGTTGATAGCTTAAATAGATTCAAGGCAGAGCTTGACAAACATTTGGAGCGAGTGAATGGGTGAAATAAGGGTGTTTTTTTTTTTTTTGGCTGATGCTATATAAGCTTGCTTTCTTGCATCATGTGCCTTTGCTAATGCTAAAGTTAGCTTTATTTATAGGTCTGTATTTAAAACCTTTGCTCATAGCAGTTTTTAAGTCATGGTTCTTAATGATGTTAAGATTGCTTGTAATAATATGCCTATGATATAGATCAATATATGGGCATAAATAGGGTTATTCCAGTAGCATGGGAGATCAGTGGGTAGAATATTTCCTATGTTAGTAGCTAGTTGTTTATAGTTACAAATTTTTAATGGAGGATCGTAATTGTAAGAATGATGTATAGGCTGTTTGAAGGTAATATGCTTATTGAGAAGTGAGGATCAGGGTATATTGTCAAACCATTTGTGTAAATTTAATATTGCAAAATTCAATGCAGTGGGTAGTAAAATTGCCAATTCTATAAAGACCAATGTCTTGTGTGATGCGTTTTAGTTTGATGTTGTTGGACTTGAATCATAATCTTTAGGATATTAACATTCTTTCACCTTTCACAAATCTACTATACTTCTTTTTCTACTTTCTACACCCTTCTAGTTACGGGCACTTTGTGTAACTTTCACATCCATTTATGCATACTTTATTCAATATATTAATACAAACTTATGCACACACACACACGCGCGCGCGCGTACATATAAGTTCTATTCATATATTGAATTAAGTATGCATAAATGAATGTGAAATTTACACAAAGTGCCAGTAACTAGAAGGGTGAGGAAAGTAGAAAAAGAAGTGTAGTAGATTTGTGAAAAGTGAAAAAATGTTAATATCCTAGAGGTTATGATGAATTAAGAAAATTATGGGCTGAATTGCCAAGACAATATAAAGTGGGGGAACTGTAAAGTAAAATTAGTACATCGAAATACTAATAAAATGCAAATAAAATGAAAATGGTATAGCTGTCATCAGATATGGGGAGAAACATTTTTAGAAAATGGTCTAATATAGGTAATGCAAAAATGTTTGATCTGATGTCGGCTGAAATGAATACTGATATATGATGGGGTATTTCATCAGGGTATACACAGTACTGTCATACCTGATTTATTAATCTTGCATTAACTGAAACCATTTCATCAACTGTATACCTCTTTTCATATGTAACTCTTTAAACATTACCTTAAGGTTACATTGAATACTCATTTATATACATACATACATACATACATTTTACTCCGGTTTTAAGTACCATTACATATAGCAAAATTTTATATAAGGAGATTGAGTTAGCCCGGTCCATGCATCGTTTGGAAAATTATCTCGTGTATTTTCCTTTTGTTCATTGTTTTTAGAAAACCATCTATCATAAGTACCACGCTTACACCTGCCAGAAATTAATTATTCATACGGTTGTTAGCATATTCATTTATCACATTCCATTTTCCGATGTACTTTAATTCGATCATCGTTTTATATATATATAATCTTTATTGTATACAAATGTGGTATATACAATAGACCCTTCACAGCAGCAATGCCAGGGGTTTTACACTGGCTGATGGACAATAGGCTTGAGGAGACGGAGCCCACATCGAAGTTCGGACTCATCCCCCAGAGCCAACAATAAAATAGAATCAGTGTCAGATTATTTACAGGATATATACTTTTGACAGTATTTACAATGAAATAATAAAGATTTTTAGTGTACATGAGTACCATTTTAATTGTTTTTAATCTCGGATATAAGCATCTTCCTTTTAAAATTTGTTCTTTTTGTTTCATTCTTCACGTTTTTTACGTTGACATGTTTTACGTTTTCTCCGGTTTAGTCATTTAATAATACCTATTTTTGCTCATTCTTTTGAACAATATGAACAACCATTTATATGATTTGGTTCAGGAATACATTGGAATTACGTTAAAATACAAGACACAGAAATTTCATATTAGGTTTCTCAAATATTGTTTAAAGTCTAATATAATCCCCAAATTCGCGAGGGTTTCCCTCAAACAAAAGATAGTATGCATATGGAAATTAGCTTTTAAAGTATCTCAAAACAAATGGTCAAGATAGCAGAATTATTAATAAGAAAAAATACTTTAATCAACTACAAAACCTCCGAAATAAAATTAAAAGATATTTGCATTCTAACGATTGGAATTTCTTAAAATCTGTTATTGAAATTAGAAAACGAGCATTAGAAAAAGAAATAAATACTAGACACACAAACAAAATACGTCTAATTATGGTGAAGAATAGATTTGTTGTTCGAACGGAGAGTAATACACAATCTTATAGTATTGAAAATACGACACAATGTAGGAGTGGAAGGTATTAGTCATATTACACAACATGAGGCAACAGATTTAGTTACACCTTACAATGATATTATTTTGAATGAGACAGATAAGCAAGGAAATAATACGAACCTTGGTGTTGTAAATTTATCCACATATAATTTATCAACTGTTCAAATAAATCTTTTAAGAAAAGGACTTAATTATAATCTGCCACCTACACGACTTCTAAAAAAACAAATAGTAGTTGAATTTGAATACAGTTTAAGGAACACTGAAAATGAGCGATTAATACAGCTGATAAATTATGTTATAAATAACTAAGGATCCTAATATACCCAAATTATCAAAGCAAGAAAGAAAGAATCGGATCACAAAACTTAAAAGAAAAACGATAATATTGTAATACAAAAAGCGGATAAAGGGGACACGGTGATTCTCTTAAATAAGGAGGATTACATTGAGAAATTGAAGAGTATCATATCTGATAATTCCACCTATCGATTGAAATAAAGAAGTATGTTCAATAACTTGATTAAACAGTTCAATAATATTTTAACGGAATACAGATTTTGTTGTTGTTATTTGGTTTTTTGAACATTAGCAACTAAGGCCATATTGCTCTGGGGATATGCAGTGGTCATTCCCTGACCTTTCCGCATCCTCCGTATTTGGTGGTGACGGGCTCTAACCCCAGTCTAATCAAGAAGCGTGTGATAGGCACTGCTGCTCCTTTCCACCTGGCTATGGAGGTGCCAATGGAATATAGAAGAAAAGATTATATTACAATGGCGACATTAAAGAATCTTAAAGCAAGAACTAACAATGTACCGACCTTGTTTGGACAAGTAAAGTTACATAAAACAGGTTATCCGATCAGACTGTTTCCTACAAAAATTCGTCTTTTGCGTCTTATTTATAAGAAATCATAAACCGTTACTTCTTACATTAAAATTTAGCATAAAAAATTCCAATTCTCTTTTTAATACATTAAAAGATAAAAAGTTAGATAACGATTATGGGTTGTTTTCCCTTGATGTTGTTTCACTGTGTACTAATGTAGATGTTAAATATTCGCTCGACAGATTATGGGATTTGATCAACAGTAATGCCATAATGTTATATAAAACCAAGTTACCTATAGCTAAAATATTTAATTTAATCAGATTTCTTATAGAGGTTAATTATATTGATTTTCAATCGGATATTTACAGACAAATTTTTGGCCTTCTCATGGGACTTAGCCTGAGTGGTTTAGTAGCTGAAATTTATCTCAATACTATTGAACAATTATATTTAAATCCATATATTCACAGGTTAACATTTTATGGTAGGTATTTAGATGATATCCTTGTTATTTCACATGAAAACAGTGTAAATAATCTTATGAGTTTTTTTTAATAATATACACACAAGACTTAAATTCACTTTAGAAGAAGAAAAATCAGGTGAGAACTCTATAAACTTTCTTAACTTTATGTTAAGAAGGGTTAATGATAACATACACTTTAAAAATATCGGAAGCCTACTAATACAGGGAAATTTTTACATTATTCGAGCTTCCACCCTTTTACGTATAAAAGGAGTATAATTTTCAACCAATTTCACAATGTGTATAGATAAAGCTCTACACAAGAAATCCTTAATGACGAACTCAGGGAACTTACAACAATATTTTTAAACAGGGGATATACACTAGGTATAATTAGGAACATTCAATGACAGGCGAAACTAAAATCCAAATCAGTTCCGGTGATTAAAAACACCACACATATATTTTACTAACGTTCCTTATGTACAAACAATGGTATGAGAGTTGATTAACATTTTTAAAAATACAGAATTCAAAATAGTTGCACAACCGATAAGTAAACTTCAGACAATATTGAGGGCAAGGAAACCAACCTCAGTCTCTAACATGGAGCAAACCGATATTGTCTATAACATTGCTTGTGGGGAGTGCAATTCCTTTTACATCGGTTCTACTCAAAATTATCTTTCGATGCATTTACAACAACACAAGGCATCTGTGAGGGCAAAAAGGACAGGTGCATCTGAACTTCCCTTTCACGCCATTCAGGAGAACCACGTTTTTCTGTTTAACGAAGCTAAAGTAACTAATTCACAGAAAGAATACATAAAACTGTTAAAAGCTGAAACACTTGAAATGAAATTAAACTGTTGTTCTATAAATGTACGGAGACCATATACTATTTTGGACTTGTGGACTTTCACGCGCATGTGTGAATAGCACGGTTTACAACCGAAATACCTGGTCATGTATTAAGAAGTTCAGCCTAAGAATATTCTAATATGGTTTTAATTTAATATAGTTTTAATACAGTTTGATAATTGTGTTCTCTTTCTGGTCTATCAATGCTGATGGGTTTAGTTTGGGGTAGGTTGATGTGCAGATGATGCACATCAACCTGTGCTTGGCTCTTCCTTGATAGCAGTTAGCAGACAATGTGAATTGAAGACAAGTTAAGTTTTTTTATATATCATAAAATTCAACAATCCTTTAATAGGAATACGTTCACAGTTTTAAAGATTTTATATTATATTAACCGGATTAGTTTGATGTGAGCGTCAGGTCAAGATTTCCTATATTAAAGGTATGATATCAATCTTCTATTTAAACAAGAGTACTTTTGTTTAAAATTTGAATACATGCATATATATATACACTGGTGTTCAAAGAAAGTGCATCTAGACAAGACTACAGCAATAATTCACACACAACATGGGTTTTTTACGGGAAAATCTTGTCTAACAAATTTGATTGGATATTATGTGGTTACAAGTCTTGAACACTTTCTTGGAGAAACCACTGTGCAAAAGCCACATGTGCAGGATGATCTTGGGGGAGCAGTAACTGAACCCTTTGGAGATGAAAGGGGTGTAAGGAATCGTCGTGCCAGACACGCTGTACACTGCAACGAGACATTCCTAAGGCAGAGGCAACGGCACGTGTGCTGGTAGTAGGATTATTCTGGACAGCATTCAACACACTTTCTTCCATGGCGGCAGTTCGCATCGAACATGGTCTGCCCGCACTACTCCTGTTACCTCTAAATGACCCATAATCGCACAAATTTTGATGCACACGTGCAAACAAATGGTGGTCCGGTACATGTCGGTCTGGGAAGCGTTCTCCATAAATTTGTTGAGCGGCTCGACCATTGCCCTCTGCTAATCCATACACTAGGTGCATGTCTGTCAGCTCACAGTTCGTATATCGATGCATATTCTTTGTGCAGCGACTACTGCTTGAATGAGTAAACCAGAAATTTTCCCTCTCGCGAACTGATGAACAGTGCCATCTACCAACTTACAGTGACGTTTCCGGTTATGGGTTCCTATGCGATTCACATTCCTTTAGATGTTACCTAACTCCCCTAAACGTTTGTACCAATATTTTTGAGACACCCTGTATGTGTGTGTATATATATACATATACATATACATACATACATACATACATACACACTTTCTACATATAATATATTTATATATACAGGGTGTTTCAGTTAAACGTTTCAGAACTTCTAAGAGGGGTAGGGTACATCCTGACAACTCGAAATCATATACCAATGGGCAGAATCGAAAATTCCGAGCTTTAGTGCAGGGAATCTTAATTTCGCACAAGAACGCCAAGTTAATAGGATGGATGATTACACGAACACAGAGTTTGCCGATATGCATTTCGCGTACGGGGCTGCAAATTGTAGTGGGCCAGCCGCACAGCGTTTGTACACGGAACGATATCCGATGAGGCGTATTCTCAGTCATAATTTCTTTGCAAGACTGCACCAGAGGTTAGCTGAGAGAGGTTCATTTGAAAGAGCTGACAGGGACAGGGTAAGAACAGCACAGACTCCAGCCGTCGAACAGAATGTGCTGCAGCATGTACAGGGGAATCCAAGAACGAGTACACGAAGTCTAGCAAACGCAGTCGGGGTTTCCCATTGCAGCGTCTGGAGGATTCTCCGAGAACAAGACATGCATCCATTTCACGTGCAGCGTGTCCAGACACAGCAACCGGAGGATTATGCACCTCGTATTGCTTTCGCACAGTGGTACCTTGGAAAATGTGCTACAAATCCCCTTTTTCCTGCTGAAGTGTTGTTTTCCGATGAGGCATCCTTCACAAGGGAAGGAATTTTCAACACGCATAACGACCATATCTGGGCGGTCGAGAACCCGCATGCAATACGACGTCGTGCAGCACAGATTCGATTTTCGGTCAATGTATGGGCCGGTATTATGGGAGATCACCTCATCGGACCTTACCTGTTACCGTGTTGTCTAACCAGACCTATCTACTTGATCTTTCTGCAGCAAGTATTGCCACAACTTTTGAGAGATGAACAGATTTCTGCATCGACGCAACAGACAATGTGATTCCAACACGATGGAGCCCCTGCCCATTATAGCGGAGATGTTCGTAACTACCTGGATGTCACATTTGGTCAACAGTGGATCGGACATGGTGGTCCCGTGCATTGGCCTGCTCGGTCACCCAACCTATCATGTCTTGATTTTTATTTCTGGGGTCATATGAAATCGCTAGTTTATGACACCCCTGTTGACAATGCTGAGGAGCTGGTTGCAAGAATCGCAGTAGCTGCCGAAGAAATTCGAAATTCGCCTGGAGTATTCCAGAATGTTCGGATGTCCATGTGTCGGAGATGTGAGGCGTGCATTGTAGCCCGTGGAAGAAACTTCGAACACTTACTTTAATCCATGTACCTTTTGCTTCTTTTCGTGTATTATTAAAACGATTTCTCACTTACGGTCTATTTTCTTTATGGTGCTTCTTTGTACAACACCGCTTCAGGAAAGCATTTCCGACCCCACATTGCTATATGATTTCGAGTTGTCAGGATGTACCCTACCCCTCTTAGAAGTTCTGAAACGTTTAACTGAAACACCCTGTATACATATATATATACATACATACACTCATCTTCACACTTTCTACATACAATATATTTATATATATATTCACTTAGGGTACAAGTTGTGTTTTGTGGTCACAGGCAATGGTATAGCAGTTTAGCTAACAATGGGCAAAATTGGGAAAAAAGGAAATAGGGTAACATTAGACACTCCAGTCGTCGTATAAACTAATAGTCCCATGTGTGGAAAAAAATTAGTTGGAGGAAAGTGAACAGTATACAAATGAAGAATATAAAGTTAGTGCTCAGGTTATCTGGGAGTGCATTTCCCATCTGTGGTGGTAATGGCCTTGGACATTGTAGATATACGTATCAGTAAGAAGTTGCATGTATACAAAAATATATGCAATCTTATACTTAATAATATATTTTAATAATAATCTTATTCTGTAGTATAATTTTATAATAATCTTACACTTATAGGTAACTGGCTGATATATGTGAAATGGAATCTCTTCAGGATGCCATCCTATTTCACTACTTCAGTATAATATGCAGTCTGCAAACTTTCGATAATTTTCTGCACATAGATACTTGTACTTTGGAAATAAAATCTAAATACCAATTTCGGATGAATTTTTCATGGGTTTTATGACAGGTAACTGTGGCATCTACGTTACGTTATCTTAAGGTAACGTAACGTAGATATACCCAATTACAGAAACCACATCTAAAGAAAAATCTCTCTCTCTCTCTCTCTCTCTCTCTCTCTCTCTCTCTCTCTCTCTCTCTCACACACACACACACACATCTCTCTCTCTCTCTCTCTCTCTCACACACACACACACACACACACACACACACACACAGTGTAATCAGATTAATCCTCAAAAATAAATTTCTCACCTGCAATAGGATCGTCAGATGCAGACACTGGCCAAGAAGTAAGATTTGGAGGCATTTGGGAGGCATAAGAATTACTTAGTGGCAGTGTAGGTTTTGGAGGTGTGTAACTAGTTTCTTCTTCTGTATTATCTGTAGAATCATTGTTATGTCCATGGGTGTAATGATAAGAGAGACCTGGACGAGTCTTGTAGCGAGCTCCACAGACTGTTAAATAAATATATAGATATATAAATAAGAATATCAACAAAATATTTTGGTTAAAATTTAGATTTTAAAGTGTAGGACAGAAAACAAAGCATATAAAATAATACATTATTACATAATAGGACAGGCATCTTTAAAAAAGGCTATTAAACTCAGAAATAAACAACATAGTCTAATTATTTTTTTCTAAATATATATCTCCCCATCACCACGAGTTCAATACATCTCCATTTTAAGAGCAAAGAGGTAATATTTTTTTTTTTTTTTTTTTTGGGGGGGGGGGGGAGTCTGTTCTGGCCTTTGAAAAAGCCATTTATACCTTCCTTAAGATTATCATTGCTTGAAAATAAATACCCATACATATTTCTTCAGATTTCTGAAGAGGAAATAAAAACTTGGGGGGGGGGAGCCCTGGAATACAGGGTGTGTGATTTATCTTCTGTAATCTCTTAGGGCATAGGGCAGCGACTGCTTTATAGGACTTGTTCACAGGAGCGTCACGAAAAATCAAGATCCCTTGTGATCCCCCACCTCTTAAATTTTTGAGAACAGCACAGGCATCTCCAGTGATTATTTTCATATATGGCACGTATGTAGTCTATCAAAAGAATTCCATATCCAAAAATAGAGGCCATGGTCATGGGATGTGGTAACCTGTGGTGTTTTCACTGCATGAACTCCTGTTTTACTTCAAGACCCCAGTGATGAATCCACATTTCATCGCCAGTTACAATTCTTGAAAATGGCCTGCATCATGCATGTCTAAAATTTACTCACGCACGATCATGAATGATTTTTAGAAAGAGTGCCATGCACTGTTTCCAAAAAAGGTGCACACATTCTTGACACCCAAAGAGAACTAAATGTTGACGTGGCTAAACATTCATGGAGGATGATCAGTAACAACACCTCAGAAATATTACATTCTTTGGTATGATTCAAGCTGACCAGTAGGTCTTTGTGTTTGTTTTACTGTTGAACCTACAAGGGATGTTCAATAAGTTATCTACCTAAGGTACTTCCCATAGTTATATTTCAATGATTTGTGATTTATCATGTTACTACTTATCTCAACTTGAATCATATAATTTTGATCCCACTATGTTTTTAGGTTGTGCTGCTGTAACAGAAAGGAGACACCTGAATCAAACTATGGATTTGCCGAAACTGGAGCATCATTCAGTCAAAGTTTCTCATTAAAGAAAGAAATGAGCCAAAGGCCATTCATGAAAGGATGGTGGCTGTGTATAGCAACAATGCACCTTCAGAGTACTATGTGAAATTCTGGTCAAAACAATTCAAGTGGGGTAGAGTCCATTGAAGATGATTAACATCCAAGAAGGCCTGTGACAGTGACCATGCCAGAAAGGTGCCAAGCTGTGGAAACCCTTATGCAGAATGACAGACATTTAAGTGTTCGAAATCTCTAGGGAATATGACATATCCGAGGAAACAGTTATAAACATCCTCCATGAACATTTGGGAATGACTAAGGTCAGTGCAAGGTGGATCCCCAGATTTCTGACACCTGTACAGAAGCAATTCAGAATACAGTATTGTGAGAATTTAAAAGCTTTATGGAAGGGATCCTGAAACTTTCATCAGTGGAATCCTGAGACAAAGCAAGGATCAAAGCAATGTAAGCACAAGGATTCTCCCTGCCCAAAAAATTTCAGGCAGGGGAGAATCTTCAGCTGGCAAGATTATGACCACCATTTTTTGGGATGCTGAAGGAATTTTTAACATTCACTACTTGGAATGCAAGCAGACAGTCACCCGGGGTGCCATAGCATCCTTACTGTACATCCTAAGGGATGTCGTGTCAGGTCATAAAGGGAAAACACAGTGAAAAACTTTCCAGAGGTGTGGTGCTTCTTCAGGAGATGCATCAGTGCACAGGTCACATGCTGTTGCTGCTGCTTTGAGAGAGTGTGACTTTACAGAACTTACCCTGGATCTGGACCAGTAACTGTTTCCTGTTTCGACACCTCAAGGAAAAACTCGAGCATATGTCGCTTTGCTGATGATAATGAACTGAAGTCTGCTGTTTCTGCATTCTTTGATAGACACGACAGAGAATTTTATTTGTATGTTATTTTCTCATTGCCAACAAAATGGAACAAATGTATTAAAGTTCAGGGGAGTTACATTCAAAAATTAAAAAAGATTTTTGCCTCTATCTCTCTATATCTTCCATCTAAGATGCAAGCTCACTTAAATGAAATGTCCAGAGCATGAATCTTGTTTTATGGATTCTTGACCCCATTTAAAAACTGTTTATACCCAGACACTGCTTAGACCAAACTTTTATCTGGTATTCAGAAGGGGCAACATCACCGTACACAGCTTTCATATATTTATAAATAACTTTTGGTTTATGTCCTTCTTTAGTAACACCATGTCAAAAATTTGATGGTCTGATGCTTCAATTTTGTGACATCCATGTTTTTCTTTGGGTTGGCTACAGGATATGTGAGAGCACAAATCTTATCCCTATTTAAGATTCATGCTCACACATATCCTACAATTTTCATTCCTGTGATCACGACACATGGTCAAAAAAGTGTTGTCAGCTTCAGGAAGGAAAACTGTTTTGCAAAACTGACATTAAATTCTTTTAATTAATTTTTAATTGTGTTCAATTTATTTATTTATTTATTTATTTTAATTGTTTTCAATTTATTTTTTAATGTAATGTAATATTTTCGAAATTTTAATTGTTTTCAATTTATTTATTTATTTATTTATTTTAATTGTTTTCAATTTATTTTTTAATGTAATGTAATATTTTCGAAATTTTAATTGTTTTCAATTTATTTTTTATTGTAATGTTATATTTGTTTTAATTTCTGGGGAGTATCGTACTGAGGTAAACTTCTCTTATTCTTTTACAAATTTTTTTGTTTAATAAAGTATATTTATAGTTATGGTAGAGAACTTATTGAACTTCTAGTATGTAAAAATATACAAGGGTGGAATCAGTAAGTACAGCCAGGCCTCGCATAATGCAATTTTAAGTTACCACTATTTGAGAAAATTATACCAATTTTCACTTTACAGGATGCAAATTTTCAGTTAACGCAATCTTCTTTTACATGATAGTTGAAAAATATTTGAATTGCGTGCTAAGCTAAAATCGGATCAGATGGGCAATAAACTAGTGCTTGCCCGCTTCATCATCAACCATCGGAAGCAGATGTGTTACTTATTTGTCTAATAAAGTCACGTGCAGAATTGCATTTAAAAATTCTAATTTTTAAATGCAAAAAAAAAAAAAAAAAATTTACATGAGCCAGATGAAAGTGTTACTGCAAAGGAGATAATGGTAAAAGAACAAGATGAAATCTTTTGCATCGAAGAGAACCACAAACAAAAGGTTTGAGGTTCTCCGATATTTTCTCCGCAATATTTATTTCGCCAGGGCCTAAAGAAGATTGTTGTTGGCTATAGATAATCTTCACTGCAACCAGGATATTGAATTTTCTCCAGAATTCTCATAAGGCTGGCACATTTTCACCATCAGTTTCTGCAAATGCCTTTATAAATATCCTCTTCGGGTACTGTACTCCATAGGCGATAACTCTTTGATCCATGGATTGCAATATGGAAATTGTGTTGGGAGTTTAAAATACAGCCCTCAACTGAGATCTCTCTGAGACAGTTGGGATATCTCAGTGGAGGATCACAATCTGAGATAGTAAGGAATATTATCAAGTATCAATACCTGAAAATACAGCTTTATTAAATCCTTTAAACTCCAACAGCAGGAACTGGTGAATCAATCAGCAAAAAGTAAAGAGGTCACCCAGCCTCCTGCATCTGACTACCAAATGACTCGATATATACCCTTCAATATATATAGCCTTTTAATATCTGTGGGCTCTCAGCTTGATAGATGAGTGAAGGCTTAAATATGAAGCCTCCTGCTGCATTGCCACCTATAAAAAGAGGCAATTTACCCATGGCAACTTTGTATTCAATCACAAAATTTCTCCTCCTTAGCTAGAGGTTCTGGGAGATGCTTTCTTTCAGAAGAGTCATCTCATCAACAGTGAAAATTTTGCTTTGAAGAGTATCTTCCCCCATCAATGATTTTTTTTTTTATTTTTTTATTTCACAGGATGCTTCAGCCACTGAAATATCTGCACTAGATGACTCACCTTGAACTCAGATATTGTGGAGCCCATAGCACTTTCTGAAACAGTCAAACCATACAGTTCTTGCTTTAAGTTCATATTTTGTTGATGTTGTGCCACCATACTTCTTAATAGTTTGTAAAGATAGCTTTAGCCTTTATCACTGCCAGACACAAAGATAAATGCTTCTGAGTCTGATCCAGACTTTTTTTTTTTTTTTTTTTTTTATGAAAACTCCAAACACAAAAGGTATCAAAACCTATAGTACTTAGTACTGTGCATGGGTTGAAGGAGAAGTATGGGGGGAGGGGGCAGCCAGAAACTTTGCTCTAGAGACTAAACATGGGTTTTACCACTTCAAGCCTCCAATAAGCAAAGTGGTGGTATTTCACCGGTTGATAAAAGTCATCTACCACCTGCATAGAGATAAAATTTTTTCCCCATTTTTGCAATATTTAAATTGGGGTTCTTCATGCTTGTAAATGTCATTGAACAGTAGCATTTCAAATTTCATCAGGGATTTTATCCCTTCCCTTAACAATTGCTGAAAATGAACATTAAGTCAATTTCAACATGCTTGCTATCACCATATTGCAAACCCACCCCTCTTTTCATAGATTTTTAAGACCTCTTTCTTTACATCCAAGCCTTCCTTTTATTTGAACTCACCTTCCACAAACAGATATCTTGTTTTAAACCACAAGATCACAATAGAAAATTTAAACACATGTATTTTCACTCTGGCAAGCCAAGGCAGGACTGACTGGTGAGCATGGTCATACCACACTGACCAGTCAGCCATTAGGTCATCATTATGATTTGGTGTGCACATACCAAATCATATTATTCATTGTGAAAACACATTACAACTTCTTTTGGGGTTTCCATTCTCAGCTGCAGTAGAGCTCATTCTTGCAGTTTCTATTTTCACCCATTTTCACAACATGTGTGATCTTATCCTAGTTTTCTCCATCACGGGGAAGGGATAACAAAACAATCTAAGAAAGCCATAAACATGAGATGAGCAAGGCTACAGTAAATAAGCCCAAGGAAGTTTTGTTTTATTTGCTTTACAGAATTTACCATCCAGCACATATTATTATTTTTTTTTAGCCATATGGTGCAAGGAAGCCTGAGGCTTATGCTGCACCAGCCATAATATTCCTGTTACCCTGAGAGAGAGAAGTAGAAGAGAATCACCAAAATAGAGAAGAATGATGATATGCAGCTCAGGACCCTGGGTTTGCAAAGCCCATACTCACCAGATATGAGCCCCTGGAGTAAGTATGTCTTCTACATACTTTGCAAGTAGAAGAAAATGCAATCCTCATTTCATTCTACTTATATAACTAAGAAAGAAAATCCATTTTCAAAAAAAGAAAAGAAAAAAAAAAAGTTTGGTAACAGTAGTGCATTTAATTTTTTTTTCTTAAATTAATTAAATTTTTGAATTTTTTTCTTTTCTATGATTCACAGCAGTGAAAAGTAAATATAGTTATCTTCTTAACAATTAATTACTAAAATTATAACTTTATGTTATCTAAACTTAACGATTCAGTTTAATTACAACTGTATAATATTTATTACTCTTTTAAGTCTCTTTTCTCTATATATATGTATCTCTTCGCAAGCAATAATGAATAATGGCAAAAGTAAAGAAAGCCAACGCGAGAAACTTTTAGTGGTCCAAAGCATTTTCCGGTATCACAGCTTCTCCCTGCATTCTTGGTAAACAGATGGTGCGTGTTATCGGTTATTTGGTTTTTTTTTTAGGAGCATTAGCAACTAAGGCCATATTGCTCCGGTGCGGTGGTCATTCCCTGACCTTTCCGCATGCTCCGTATTTGGTGGTGACGGGCTCGAACCCCGGTCTAATCAAGAAGCGTGTGCTACGCACTGGTGCTCCTTCCCACCTGGCTACGGAGGCGCCTATGTTATCGGTAGTGGCAGTAGAAGTCAATAACGATGTATTGATTAGTTTCTTCTCATTATTAAAAACAGATTCTTGGAGTTCGTGAGTGGGCTGAAATTTACTTATGGGTACACCCTCCAGACTGCTGAGGCAGTCTGGAGGGTGTACCCATAAGTAAATTTTTGATTTCCAGTGTTTCTGCGATTAATAATTTAGTATAATTCTTCTGTATACTAAGTATTTTTGACTCGTCAAATAAAAAGGTGTGATTCTCATTGACGACATGGAATGCTAATTCCGATGCACCTGCTCTGGTCACATTTTGTCTCATCCTCTAAGGGGTGTTTATCCCCCTTTCCCACTGTTTTAACCTGATAGGAAAACAACTTCTATTGCAACTACCGATAACACGCACCATCTGTGCGTGTTATCGGTACGAAGTCGTTTACGTATCGGGTTAAAACAGCAGTTACGCCCTCCAGACTGCCTTGGTCTTAGGGTGTTTATCCCCCTTCCCACTGTTTGAACCTGATAGGCAAACGACTTCTACTGCAACTACCGATAACACGCACCATCTGTAGAAGTCGTTTACGTATCAGGTTAATACAGTGGGAAGGGGGAATAAACACCCTAAGACTGAGGCAGTCTGGAGGGTGTACCCATAAGTAAATTTCAGCCCACTCATGAACTCGGATAATCTGCTTTTAATAAGAAGAAAAAACTAATCAGTACATCGTTATTGATGTCTACTGCCACTACTGATAACACGCAGCATGTGTTTACCGAGAATGCAAGGTACCAGGAAATGCTTTTGGCCAGTAAAAGTTTCCTAAGTTCTTGTGTTGGCTTTCTTTACTTTAGCCGTAATAACAAATTGTATAGAAAAAAAAAAAGAAATAATAATCGCTAAATCTTTCTAAAAGAACTAAATATAAAATTTCATGAAAATCTGTCCACTAGGAATTCAGCTGTTACATGATAACAAACGAACATGAAGACAATATGCATTTACATATATATAACCTTGAGAGCCTATAAAACTGGATACAGCTAACAATGAAGCTAACTTAATAAACACAGAAAATGGCAAAAAAAAAAAAAAGAACAACAACCTAATAGCAAAGATGTTCAAGTGTAACTTATTGATATATAGAAATAAAGAGGAATGCTTTTTTTTGTAGAATGCTTCACTACAACGCCCTCCTAAATTCAATTAGACAAAATTATTACTCAATGGTTTCCTCCGCTCACAGGCATACGAATCATCCGACGTATCTGTGATCGGCAGTCAAGATCACCCAACCCGACCATCAACACAATCAAACCATCACCACCACATAAACCTTGAGAGTCAGAAAACATCCTGACTAATAATAAAATTATTAAACTCATTAAAATGATCGCGACATATAAAAGTTAAAATCTTTAAATTAGCTAAAGTAATTGAACCCAATTTTGAATAACTTCTCTTCCTTAAGCAGACTGGGGCTTTTTGACAGTCTGTCTTGGTCACAAGGATAGAAGTAACATAATGGGAATTTGTTAAACTCTTCGAGTTTAATTAATATCCTGGCGCATGCACACAAATGATCACAAGTTCAATATGAGAAATGGGCTATGTATATTAATAGAATTCTCATGTAATTTGATTTCCAGTGTTTCTGCAATTAGTAATTTAGTGTAATTCTTCTGTATACTAAGTATTTTTGACTCGTCAAATAATAAGGTGTGATTCTCATTGACAACACGGAATGCTAATTCCGATGCACCTGCTCTAGTCACATTTTGTCTCATCCTCTAATTTTTTGTACATCTTGTCGACCCTCAATATGATGAATCACATTCCTTACATGAAATGTTGTATACTGTAGTTAATTTGCGTCGAAAATGACAAAAGTTTGAATTTCTTGAATTTTATACTGACACGTCATATCAACAGCATTCAGTTTAATATTTATCGGAAACAGACAAATACTGGCATGTTCCTTCATTATGACAGCTATCATCCATTTGCATACAAACAATCTATTATGTTTAACCAATTTCGAACGCATATAAATATTCAACATCGGAAACATCGTTAGCCAATGAAATCCAAACAATAACTGAAAGATTTTCAAATAAAGGCTATCCTCTTTCTATTATTGACCAGGTTAAATTACAAACTAAAAATAAGTTGCAAATGAAAACTTTAGCCCATAGCAATAATCCCAAGAAATACTTTATATCCGTTCTGTACATGGAGAATTGGCACAAATAACTTAAGACTTTTCAGGGATATGGAATTTAAAATTGTGTCTAGACCCACGCAAAAACTACAGACTGAACTAAATAATCGAACAATACTTTTGTCATTTTCGACACAAATTAACAACATAGTATACAACATTTCATGTAAGGAATATGATTCATCATATCAAGGGTCGACAAGATGTACGAAAAATATGCGAATGAGACAACATTTGGCTTCATTGCATGTGACTAGAGCAGGTGCATTGGAATTAGCATTCCATGCCATCAACAAGAATCACACCTTTTTATTTGATGAGCCAAAAATACTTAGTATACAGATGCAGAAACAAGGGAAATCAAATTACACAAGAATTCAATTAATGTACGTTGCCCATTTCTCAGATCGAACTCGTGGTCATTTGCATGCATGCATCAGGATATTAAATAATCTCGAAAAGTTTAAGAAATTCCGATTATGTTACTTCTATCCTGTGACCAAGACAGACCGTTGAAAAGCCCCAGTCCGTTTAAGGAAGAGAAGTTATTCAAAATTATGTTCAGTATTATTTCAGCCAATTTAAAGATTTTAACTTTTATATGCCGCAATCATTTTAATGGGTTTAATAATTTTATTATTAGACAAGATGTTTTCTGTCTCTCACGGTTACATGGTGGTGGTTTGATTTGTTGGTGGTCGAGTTGGGAGATCTTGACTGCCGATCGCAGATACATTGGACCATTCATATATCTATGAGGGAAGGAACCCATTGAGTAATAATTTTACGTCTGATTGAATTTAGGAGGGTGTTGTAGTGAAGCATTCCATAAAAAAGCATTGAGGTAAATTCCTCTTTATTTCTATATATTAATACAAATGTAGAACTCATTGAGCATTATAGCTCTGTTTTATTTACAGTTATTGATAACATGCAGAGTTAATACAGAGAGATAAGGTGTCCATTAAAGTAATTCACTATATAGTGAGACTTCATTAAATGAGAACTGCCTGTACTTTATTCTGAGAATTAATCTTTACGAACTTTCATATGTTCAGTTGAATTAATTTTTATTTATTTATTTTTTTTTTTGTTATTTTACACAAACTTTTTTGACCTGGATAGTAAGAGAGAGCATTCTCTGGTCTGTGTGAACATTTGGAAACCCAAGGGACACAACGTAGAACAGTTTTACTTATTGATATTAGTTTTAAAAATACTTTTGCTATTTTCATAAACAGCAAGAAGAGCATGGTTGATAGCACATTCCATTTTTTCCATTTATTAATACACACAGTTTACATACATTCATATATATACAAAACTTACATAGATTTATATATACATTTCCATCATCCAGAGCTTGTGTGCATGTACATGTAACATGGTGGCTCCAAGGCAGTAGCCCCTCTCCACCTTTGTTCTCTGTGTTGGTGTATAAACACTAGGCCATTTCTCCACCAGGAAGCAGCAAACACCTGGGCAGCTGCCGCCTGGTGCCCAGGCAAGATGAAACCAGCCTGGGTCTGCTGACCTATATATGCTTATGTGCACAAATTCCTGCACCCACAGGAGGTAGTGCAATACCGGTGGGTACCAGCAATCCCACTCTCAAGTTACCCAGACCTGGAAGCCAGCAAAAAAAATAAATAAATAATAATAATAAAATTTTAAAAAAATATAAAAATAAAATATAATAATAAAAATAAAAAATAAAGTGGCATAGTTACCCATAGTAGTACCACTACATATTTTTAGGTAAACATGGCACTCGATTCTTAAATTATAGCAATTTATCACAACTTAATTAAGTTTAGTGATAATAGTGCTGAGTCCAAACAAGGCCTGGAGTAGCGCCAAAATGAGTATGGCTTTTAACATTACATTACACAAATTGTGTTGATAGCACAGAACCATCGAGAATTTTGAAACTGCTGACAATATCAATTACTCCCCTTGTAATTTGTCTTTAGTTATGACTGTACATTATTTTTAGCCAACAAACTGAAACACAAAAACTGGAACATGATATTGCCATGGGGAATGTCTTTGTGTGTGCGCGATGTAAGGAGTGTAAGGAAATCAGGCGACAACTCAGCGTTGTTATGGGCCTATATGAGAGTTTGAAGGACAGGGTGGATGCCCTCGAAAGATCTAAATTGAGGGGCCCATCAGGCTCTCAGCTGCCCAACTCAACGCCAGAGCTCACTCCTGGGCATCAGGCAACACAGCGGCAATCTCCAAAGCAGAATGCGCTGGTCCCAAAGGAACTAGTTATTGTTGGTGACTCTATTGTCAGGGAGACGGGGAATATATTTTGTAAAAAGGATAGGTGGAACAGGACCAGGGTATGTCTGCCAGGGGCAAAGGTTGATGACGTTGTAGAGCGGATATCATCTTTCAAGGGCACAAAAGGTGATATAGTTGTACACGTTGGCACTAATGATATTAAGAGTAGGAGACCGGCGGAATTACTCAACAAGTACAGGTCACTGTTGAAAAAAAGCCGTGAAATAGGATTGAATTTGAAAGTGTCTGCAATTCTGCCCAGACACGACAGGAGGGAGTATATGATGAGAGCCTTGTCGATCAATTCGGCCCTGGAAAGATTGTGCAAGGCTCAAGGGGTAGAATTTTTTTCAGCCTGGACTGTACTTGTTAACAGGAGAGATTGCTTCTACAGGGATGGGATACACTTAAATAGAAAGGGTGCAAGAATATTTGCTGATGCTATCGAGGCAGTGTTAGGTGGGTCGGAAAACTGCTAGTTTGGGGGGATACAAAGACTAATAGTTTAACAGTAACCGCAGGCAGAGGTGAAGGTGATTCTTGCACAACTTCTATTAGAATAAGAAGCGACCTGGAGCGAGGGGTGTTGGGGGTTTCAGGGACGGATGGCAGTCATCATGGAATAGTTGGGTATATGGGATGTGTTAGGGTAACAAGGAATAGGCATAGGAGCATGTATGCTTGCATGTATACCAATGCCAAAAGTATAGTAAATAAATTTGATGAATTTGAAGTGTTGGTCAAGACATCAAAGGCGGATATTGTTGGGATAGCAGAGACGTGGTGTCACAAAGATATAAGGAATGCAGAACTGGAATTTGGGGAGTACAATGTGTACAGAAAGGATAGACAGGACAGAAAGGGAGGGGGTGTTATGCTGTTAATTAAGAAAAACATAAAATCAAAGGAAGTGCACCCAGTTAATATAGATGAACAGTGCTCTGTTGAGTCAGTTTGGTGTGACATAAGCACTGCGAAAGGAAAAATAAGAGTAGGAGTGTGTTATAGGCCTAATGACTCGAATGAGTACAATGAACAATTGTACAGAGAAATAGAGTGGGCCAGTAAATCAGAATGTCTTATAATGGGGGATTTTAACTTCCCAGATATTGACTGGAACTTGTGGGTTGGTCACTCACACACTAGTCAGACTTTTGTGGAGTTATTGGATGATTGTTTTCTGCAGCAGCATGTTCGAGAGGCAACCAGAGAAAGTAACACTCTTGATCTGGTTATCAGCAGTGATCATTCGTGTATTAAGAATTTGCAGATAAAGGAACCACTAGGTGGCAGTGATCACAGTGTGCTGAAGTGGGATTTACTCAAAGAGGTAACTACCGTCAGGGGTAAAGGAAAGGGTTTTTGCTTCCGTAAAGGGGAGTACAGTGGTCTCAGACAGTTTTTAAATTCTGTACAGTGGGATCAACTGACGATGTTACAAACAGTAAATTCTAAGTGGGAAGCATTCAAAGAATTAATCGTGGAAGCTACTAGACTTTATATACCGATTAAGAAATATCGTTCAAGGTTTAGGCCTAAATGGTTATCAAATGAACTAATGAGACTCGTAACAGAGAAGACAAATGCATGGGATGCATATAAATTATCAGGTGACGCAGAAGCCTGTGGCAGATATAAGCTAGTCTGTAATCAGGTCATAAAGGAGGTTCGGCAGGCAAAGGCGGATTACGAGAAATCTTTGGCAAAAGATGCTAAGAAAAACAGCAAGGATTTCTTTACTTATATAAACTCTAAAAGGAAGGGGATGAATATGATTGGTCCACTTGACATCGATGGTTCGACTGTTGATGATCCTGCTCAGATAGCAAACAAACTGAATGAGTATTTTGCATCTACATTCACACGTGAGGAATTATTACAATTTGAAAATGGAAGAAGGTTATCAAATTGTAGCAGTGTGCTTAATGATTTTGTAATAACTGAGAGCAAAGTGGAGGAGAAATTGTTGAAGTTAAACATAAAAAAGGCACCAGGGGTGGATGGGATCTATCCAGTTATTTTAAAGGAGGCGGCAAAGCAACTAAGCAAACCCTTAGCCATAATTATGAGAGCATCCTTGGACTCAGGGGAGGTTCCCACGGACTGGAGATGTGCAAATGTGTCCCCAATTCACAAAGGTGGATCGAAGGGTGACACGAGTAATTACAGACCAGTTAGTTTAACTTCTGTTCCGGGTAAAATAATGGAGTCGCTGGTTAAAGATGCATTGCAGGATCATCTAGACAAGACTGCAGCAATAATTCAAACACAGCATGGGTTTGTTAAGGGAAAGTCTTGTCTGACAAATTTGATTGGTTATTATGATGTGGTCACAAAGGAACTGGATGCAAAAAATAATTTTGATATCATATACTTGGATTTCAGGAAAGCTTTTGACACTGTTGCGCATGGAAGACTACTGTACAAATTGGAGCAGAATGGTATTAAGGGTAAGTTGCTACAATGGATAAAAGGATGGTTAAGTGGGAGAAGACAGAGGGTGGTAATCAATGGGTGCTGCTCTTCGTGGACTAATGTTATTAGTGGAGTCCCACAGGGTTCGGTGTTGGGTCCACTGTTGTTTTGTGTATTTATCAATGATATTGATGAAGGTATATCAGGCTTAATGTCGAAGTTTGCAGATGACACAAAGGTTGGCAGGGTTGTTAATGACAGTAATGGCAGTGTGCTACTGCAACAGGATCTAGATAAATTGGGCAGATGGGCTAAGAAGTGCCAACTGAAGTTCAACCTTGACAAATGCAAAGTACTGCATATGGGTAGAAGTAACCCCAGAGAAACGTACCAACTGTGTGGTACTACACTTAAGGTGGTAGAAAATGAAAAAGACCTGGGAGTAATTGTGCAGTCAGATATGAAGTTTTCTGAGCAGTGCAGACAGGCTGCTAGGGCGGGTCATGGGGTTTTGTCAATGATATATAGGAATTTTGCTAGCAGGGAAAAGGAGGTGATTGTCCCTCTGTATAAGGCAATGGTCAGGCCACGCCTTGAGTACTGCGTACAGGTCTGGAGGCCTCATTTTAGGAAGGATGTAGATTTGCTTGAGCGTGTACAGAGAAGAGCAACACGATTGGTGAGGGGAATGAAGGGATTCTCTTACCAAGAGAGGCTTAAGTTCTGCAAATTGCAGTGGCTGGAGACTAGGCACCTGCGCGGTGATCTGATTGAGGTCTATAAGGCCTTGAATGGGTTGAGCACGCTGAATTCTGATGGGATCCTTCCACTTGTTCAGATTACCAACCTACGGGGACATAAGTTCAAATTAAGAAAGGACAGATGTAGAATAGATGTGCGGAAATTTGCCTTTAGCCAGCGGGTGGTTAATTGCTGGAACAAACTTCCATCTGTCGTTGTAGAAGTTGATAGGTTAAATAAATTTAAGGAGGAACTGGACAGGCATTTGGAGGGAATGGTGTGATTTTTTTTTTTTTTTTTTTTTTGGCTGATGCTGCATAAGCTCCTACACTTGCTTTCTTGCATCATGTGCCACTACTACTACTACTACTACTACTACTACAAAAATCATACAAAACTTAGTTAAAAGACAGAAGCAAAGCTATATCATTATAGACTTTTCTATAAAGATATAGTGAATTATGATTTTTCCATAAACTTGGAACTATTCTTACTAAAGTTTATGGAACTCATTATGGAATATCATATTTATAAGTCACACTTTCAGCAATGCGTTTGTAAAACAGGCATAACCTTGGGGCAGTGAGTTTTCCATTAGGGAATCTGTGCAATGAATTTGCTCATTGAATTTTCAAGGCTATAAAAATAAAAACTTTGTATATAAATGTTTTTAAATATTAATTTGTTCTTAAATTAACTTGGGCGCCCAACAACAAGAGTGAAATTACTGTCAAAAATCTAATTAAGAGATAGCAACACATATTGAAAGATTAAGAAAATTCATACATTAACAAATATTTTACTGAAAATAATCTTTAAAAAGATAAATACATACAATCCTTTTGCACCACATACTAAAAATACATGTATACAACAGGAATTTTAGTATGTGGGTTTAAAATATACAGCTAAAAGAGTTAAATGTTGTTTTTGTTTATACTTCAGCATTTTTACTAAGACAGAGGAGGTCACAATAAATCATGAATACAATCGTTAATTATATTTAGTAGTCATGGGCTTGAACCATGATACATTCAAAGAACATGTGCACTGCACTTCCACTTCTGACCACTAGGCTATATATCAAGTCCAAAGAGAGTGGCAAGCATAAAATTTTATGCACCTTTTTTACCATTATTCTTAGGTTTACCTTTCCTCCAGATTTCACTAAAATACTGCTCTAGATACAATTGTTGTAATTTTTACCATGCTATTTAAATTTCTAACCACTGTTATTCTTTCCTCATTCATACTATTTTTAAACATATTATTGAACGTCTGTTTATTTTTTAAGCTTTTCACTGGTTCAAATTCATCACTATAAATTTAAAAAGGATGGTTGTAGGACTAATGCACAAAAATTTGCTTTCAGCTAAAGGGTGACTGATTGGTGGAACAAACTACCATCTGGTGTTTGTGGAGGTAAGTAGTTTGAATAAATTTAAGGAAGAATTATATAAATTATTATAGAAGATGGAAAGGTGTGGTGGTTAGGTTTTCTTTTGCTGATGCTATATAAGATTATATCCTTGAATCATTTTATACTACTAATACTAATCTTCAAAACTAGAACTAAAAGATATTTCCAGCGGTTTCCCTATGTTCATGCTCTTGGTTACCATCAATCATGTATGTCTACTGATTGTGGAAAGAAATTACTTCAGTGTGTGCAATATTTTATTATAGTTGTCAAAAACATTACCAACTGAAATATAGATTTAAATTCACGTTTAAAACCATATGTTGCAATTTCTTTTTGAGATTTTTTTGTCTATGACATAAAGGGGGGAAGACTTGCATTTTTAATATAGTCTTACATCCATTAAAGTGTCCATAATCTGGTTTCAAAACTTGAGGCCTGCACTTATTAGCGTAATTTTTTATTGAAATCAGACACCCGTCCTCATGATAGAAACTAATTATTTCTGAAATTTCTACTCAATATACAAAATTGAAACTCTCAATATACATAAACAGAATATTTTTCTTTGATTTCCTACCTTTACAGTTCAGCAAAAACTATTAATTAACTCAAAAACAGCAAAAATGTACGATCATATTTTGCACTTTTATAATTATGAGCGCAAAAACAGTCGGCGAAATTCGTTTGATTTATGTAACGCATCTCTCCATACGTTTGAAATTCGCGCCAGATCGTTTCGCAGCTGGCTAGAACGAATCAACTTACACAGAGCCGTAATTGACCTTGAAGCTAAGTGCGTCACAGTTACCAAGGTGATTGACGTAGTTTCACGTCAGCGTTACCAACGTGACTGACGTAGCCGACATTGAGAAAAAAAATATATGTACGCAACTGTTTCTTGGCATAAGAAACTAACGGAAAGAATTGCAACAAATTGTTTTTGAAAAATATTTCCTTTCTTCAATATGTATTGGACCTACCAACCAAAAATCAAGAAAATCCATCTATTGGAAGCCACAGTGAAAACGGTAAAAAAAAAAAAAAACTGGCGTAAAACTGATGACACAATGCGCATTTGAAAAAAAAAAAAAAAAAAACATTCAGTTTACTGTAATTGTTTTGTAGAACAATATTTTGCATTACTGTTTTACCGTAATTGTCGTAGGCAACAATATCGGATACTGGATATATACTTTTTTTTTTCTTTTTTTTTTTGGTAGTTGGTGCATCGGCTTCTGTGGCCATAATGCACCTCCCAAGGTTTTTGAAGTACTTTGATCAAAGCCCAAGGCGGGATTCAAACCCACGACCTTTGGGTTGCCAGGCAGGCACTTTATATATATTTGATCTTCTAAAAAAATTTTCAAAAATATGTTTCTATTTATAGTTGTGTTATAAATTTCGAAAATGTGTCGAAGCAACTTCGCATGCCTTTCACCTTGTGTGTAAACAAAGAAGAAAAAAATAATAAAAATACGCTACGAGTAACGGATTTCTTTTTTCTCAAATTTGTACTGTTACTGAATACTTCAATATTTCCTTGATATGCATTTGATGCCACCAAAAATCAGTTTTATTTCATTTTGTTTCAGTTTTGCCTTGTTGTTTACGTATTTGCTGTAGCCAACAATATCGGTGTGCAGGAAGTTTCATCACTGATGCTGAAGTTGTAATAATTGAACTTCATCTTAGGATACCGAAGTTCAGAAAAGCCCGATTTGGAACGAGAAAAGCCTGATTTTTGTCCCCTTAACCCTAACGGGCTAACGGGACCAAAATCAGACTTTTCTCGTTCGGTCCCCTGTAAAAGAATTTCTCCCTTGAAACTCTGACGCATTCTCGCAAAGTGTTCTCACGTCACACCAAGGAGTTATTATTATTATTATTGCTCTTATATTATTTCTCCCTAATTGGGGGATTCCACTCTGTGACGGGTACTGCTACCAAGTACACCGGGTGGTTGTAATGTCTCGTGTTACTGAACACCTGTCGGATAGTCAGGAAATCTGACTATCCGACAGGTATTCAGGATTGCGACTTTCTGTTGTTCCTTGTAGGTGTTCTCTTGGAGACATATTGCTGCCAGTAACCCGTTATCTGTAATATTTTCTCACAATTTGTATTGTTAGAAAATATTGCAGCTTTGCGAAGAATACATATTTCAAGAAACAATCCGTTATTCATAGCAGTTTTCGAAGTTTATAATGGTGCTATCAATAAATGAATTTCCTTGATTTTGTGTTACTAGATATAATTGAAAAGAAATACGGTCTTTTTATTTTTCAAAAACAAATGTTTCTTATGGTTAGGTTATAATACATATACTGTACAAATAGATGAGTGATTTCCCTCCCCCCCTTTGCAGTACGTCCGGAGAACTCTGGCGTCATGCGGAAAAAGTTTCCCACGCCAAAGTTTCGCAAACAGAGCTCGCGCTTGCTAAAATAGAAAACCAATGGAATATCGCGTTTCATGAGCCCTAGGCTAATTACAATGGAAATTAAAAAATTAATTCAAAAAGGCTTAAAAAAATGCATACTTCATGTCACATTTTTGTCATTTGCATGAAATTCAATAGAAACTTCTGAAATTTTAAGTAGGAAAACTCAAGAAAAAAGTTCTGATTCCGGCTATACCGAGTTTCAGCTCTGTAATTAGTGTAAAAATTATAGAATTTATGAATTGCAATTTGATCTGGGTAAATATTTATCCAGAGGACTGTTTGCAGGTTTTAACTTCAATTTAAATGTATATTTTATTTCAAGTGTTAACGATTTAGACCTCAAAAATTTAGTAAATCCACTCTTATTACAACACAATGAAATATTTTCTTGCCATGGAATTTCTCTTTTTTGAAGAATAGTTCTGGATTACAATATTCATTTAGTACTATATACCAGCACTACATTTTCATTTAATGAAAATGAAGTGATGGCCATAATTGTAAGGTGTGGAACAGACTGATTGTATTGTTATTGTTATTTGTTATTATTATGAGCCATATGGTGCAAGGAAGCCTGAGGCTTATGCTGCACCGGCCAAAAAAAATGAGTCACCCTGTGTGAGAGAGACAGAGAAAGAGTAGAAGGGAATCACCAAGAAAGAGAAGAATGATGATATCCAGCTTCTGAAGATTAGCATTTAGCATTAGCATTAGTAGAGGCATTTGATGCAAGAAAGCAAGCTTATGCAGCATCAGCCAAAAAAAAAAAAAAAAAAAAAAAAAACCCACTGCCACTTCACCCCTCTGTTCGTTCAAAATTACTGCATATTGTCTCATTAAGTGGTTTGTGGAAAGCTTTAAATATTACTGCATATAAAATAAATCAAATTACAAAAATTGCAACCTGGAGAAGAGCATCATATTAGATTATATGATGATAAGGAATAAGATATGGGGTATTTATGTTATGAGAATGATGATATTTTCTGAGATTTGAAAGTAAAATGTGGGGTGCATTTCATATTGCATTCAATGCTCTCCCAGTTTCATGATATGTACTAAATTTTGAGGGGTCTTGCATTCTGATTTGGCTTTGATTCAGATGTTTTGAAACATCATGAAAAAAAAAAAGAAAAAAAAAGAAAGAAAAAAAAAGAAAAAGAAAAAAATACAATTTATACTTACTTTCACACACATAAGGTTTTTCCATATCAGTGTAATCATATCGATCTGCTCTTTTCCTTCCTCTAGTACTCTGTATTAGGGTAGGGTGGGATAGGAAAAGAGAATTAAAAAAAAAGTTAATTTTGAATGGAATGGGCAATATTAGAAAATTGCTGATTTCCTTAAAAAGTGATTAATTCAATACACTCACTATTAAAGCACAAATAAAATTAAATGCTAATACAAATAATTCAATATTTCATTTAGTATGTTTCAGATTACTTAGATAGTATGAATCACAGCTGTAATACTCAATACGTTCTACATTGATATTAATATTTGTAAAATAATAAGAGGAGTTTACCTCAATATAGTACGTAGAACACTTCCGTATGATACTCTCCAGAAAATAAAATGGAAAAATCGAAAACTTACATTAGAGTAAAAAATAAATAATTAAAAACCAATTTAACACAATTAAAAATTAAAAAGAATCTAACGAAAATATTCATAACGATTTTCCTTCCTTAAGGAAGGAAAATCGTTTTGAATATTTTCAAAAGAATCTAATTTTGAATATTTTCGTTAGATTCTTTTTAATTGTGTTAAATTGGTTTTTAATTATTTATTTTTTACTCCAATGTAAGTTTTCGATTTTTTTGTTTTAATTTCTGGAGAGTACCATACGGAAGTGTTCTACGTACTATATTGAAGTAAACTCCTCTTATTATTTTACAAAGTTTCAGATTACTGTATTTGGATACTTGATATGAGTTGAGAATATTTTCTGAAGGGAATCCTCTTAATGAAAAGGATTGTAAGAAAATTATCGAAATTAGAATATTTTCATAACATTCTCAAGAATGACATTCTACAAAAGCTTATCCTCAATAAATATCCATTGTTATATGATATCCAATAAGTAAAAAAAAAAAAAACTTAAAATCCAATAACAAAATTTCTGCATGCTTATATATAAACATATCATTTAAATTTATATATTAGTATAAACATATCATTTAAATCTGTTAAATCTAGTGGATGTACAGAACACTAGGATAACACAATCTTTCCTATCAGCCTTCCATTCACTGCTCTCCATGCCTGCTATATTCTATAGATCTTTGGCTCTTAAAATAATCCCTCTTTTCTTATAATGCTTGCTTGACACCATCTATTCATCTTCCTCTTGGTTTATATCTCTATTATTATTTGTTTTTGCTTAAAGTATATCTATTTAGCTAATCTTCCTTTCCCTATATTTTCTACATGCCCATATCATCTTAAGTTTGCTTCACTTACCTTTGAGTGGATTTCAGTTACCTCAAGAATTTTTATTTTCTTATTTGTAGTATGATCTTGCTATTATTTCCATCTGCCATTTCCAAACATAAAACTGCCATTTCCAAAGATTCAAATTTTTGGTGAATTCCTTTATTCCTCATCCAGGTGAAATGGCTAATTTCACTTTTATTCCAAATTAATTTAATTAGCTTCCTACTATACTTATTCTTTGTTTATATCCATTTATTTCCATGTGTAATCTTCCATCTTCATTAAAGACTTTCTTTGCCATACACAATTATTAACTTGTTCTACTTTTTGGTTATTCAATCTGCAGCATGAATTTTGCTTGTCATTCCCAACCTTTAAAACTTTTGCATTACTAATTTTTTTTCCAAATTATCTGTAACCCTTATCTAATTTATACAGAGATTCTTGAAAATATCTGAAAAATATTATTCTTTTCTGTTTTAACTGTTATTTACACTCTTTATATTTTTGATTATCTCCACCATGGTTTTTATCTTCTGTACTAAAACTAAAATTTTTTCCATCTTCCTGATGCTTGATTTTCAGGTCTTTCCCAAATTCTTAAAAAGATTTTTTCATTAGCCTCTTTTTTTTTTTTTTTATATTCCAGTAAAGATTTATTAGTTTTATTGCTAAAAATTTCTTATACTGTTCCTTTTCTAAAGCTGCTTAACTTTTTGGATCTACTGTGGTGTTCCAGTTTCTTGTCTTTACAGAGACCACTCTACATAATGCTTTTGTGACTTCCATTAAAGTTCTTTAAAATTTGTCCATTTTATATCTAAAGTCATGTTAACTTTCCTCATACTAATATGACTATCAATGAAGCTACAAAGCTACATCTACAATTTTTCTGAATTAGCTTAACCGATTAACCTGCATTATGATATCAAGGTGAATTTTGGGGAGAGGGAAAGAAAAAGCATCACTAATTTTTTAATCTTCCTCCATTTTTACAATGAATAGTATTTTTCTCATGTTTTCTTGTTTTTATTCTATTAAGGACTTTAAGGCTAAAAACTAACAATGCATAACTCGATGTGCAGATACTCACCCTAATTCTTCTTTTCTTCTTACGTACATATGGTTCTTCATAATCTTCAAGATCAGTGTCAGGATCTTCAACATCTGGTACATCGAGATGCTCTACAGACTCTTCAAATTCTTTGTACCATGAATCTTTAGAATCTTCTGTTATCTTATCTGCTCCTTCCCCATCATCAAGACGAGCTACAGCATTTTCCAACATACTAATTTGATGACCTTCTGAATAACAGATTTTTTAATACACAGATATATCACTGAACTTTGAGAGTATATCAAATTCATATCAAAAAACAGACTTCTATAAACATACTCAATTATTCTCAGTTCTGTTATTAAATTGTTGATTAGGTTTAAAATATAGCTCTGACAGTAAATACTAGAGGTATAAATGAGAGGTCATAATCAGTTATTGCAATTATGGAAAATCATTCAATCATTTCATTCAATTAAATCATTCAAATGAGAGAATCAAATAATTATTAGTTAGTAGCTACTGATCATTTGATCATAGAAATCATTCAATTATGCCCATCCCTAAAAAATACCAACATATATGAATACTTATATTGATGGCTGTTCATCAGTACAAGTACAAGTGTTCTAGTGATCTACTTCATAAAGCCAGAGACAAAGTGGAAAACAATTTTAGGTCAAAAATTCACAAATCCCCCCCCCCCCCCAACACACACTTTGAAACTCAGTTTTAGAAATAACAATATTTAAATTTTGTGATGCCACTTCATGTTTCTTGGAAATGATCATTAAAGTTGTAAAAAATATTATAAGCATTTTTGCAATTCTGATAAGAAATTTAGCATGAAGATGATCAAATAAAATAAATAAAGATGCAATAATAAAAACAACTTTATTAGTGAAAAAAAAGTTAAAAAAAAAAAAAATTAAATGCATCCCTATCTTGACTAATGTAACTATTTTCAGCAGAGCACTACCTGTATTATTTGGGATTAACATTACTGCACAACTATGCAAAATAGAAAATATATATTTGATATTCTTTACTAGGAAAGCAGTGTTTAAAAGCCCTAAAACAGGTCTCAAAAAAAGATTATGGATTTTTAGTACTGCCAAGTACACTGATTCATTTTTCATATGGATTGTGTGTCAGGACATGTAGTAGTTTTGGCTGAAGATGTCTGTTTGTTTGTGGGTTTATCAGCACATCAGTGGCTGTGGCTGTAGTATGCCATGCTTACGGTATAAGTCACTGATCAGATGTGTTGCATTGGTGACTCTGTAGCCAGGTGGGCAGGAGCAGCAGAGCATAGCACACGCTTCTTGATTAGACCGGGGTTCGAACCTGTGACCACCAAATACGGAGGTTGCAGAAAGGTCAGGGAATGACCACCGCATATCCCTGGAGCAATATGGCCTTAGTTGCTAATGCTCCTAAAAACCAAATAACAAACAAACCGTAGCCAGGTGGGCAGGAGCAGCAGGAGCAGTGAGTAGCACATACTTCTTGATTAGACCGAGGTTCGAGCCCATGACCACCAAATACGGAGGATGTGGAAAGGTCAGGGAATGACCACCGCATATCCTCGGAGCAATATGTCCTTAGTTGCTAATGCTCCTTAAAAAAAAAAAAAAAAAAGATGTGTTGCAAGAGTAAGTACTGTTATCTGGATACTATTTATAGATGATTGGATATGCCAATTCTTTTAAGGGGTAAAAATATTTTTCTGGCTTGAACTTTATCGGGGAGTGATGAAACCACAAATGATTCCTGAGATGTAGGTGTGGAAAATTCTGATTCACGTGCACATTTATAGACTAGGCAGTCCACACGAATGTAATGGATGGTAAGTATTGCATTACAAGTGTGGCAGCTAAAGTAGCAATTTCAAAATCAATATACCCTTGCCAACTCTAAAAATATGTAACACTTATTCGTGTTTATTCAACTACTGCAACACTGTAACTACAATCATGGAAATACGGAAACAATGCCTTCACAGAAAAAGATGTTCTTGAAGTGATTGGCAATCACTAGAGTAGCATTAACTAAATCTCTGCCCTCACAGGGATTTCCTGTAATAAATAAAACATGACATATGAATTGCATAGGTAACATCTGCATCGCAGGCATAAAAAATGACCTCAAGATAGTGACAACTGTCAGACTGGATGATCCTGATTTCATCAATTATCACATTGGTGAATGAACTTTGCTAAATTCACCAGAGTAGCAATCTTAGAAATAAATTGTTTGCATAACTCCCACATGTGGGTACTAAAAAACACTCATACTATTAGACAAGCATCTTTCCAGCATGAGTTTAGTGTAAGCATTTGTATTTGGTAAAATAAACAACTGATAGATTTGCTGATAAGATCCAATTACATAGCCACCATGATCACAATGTATAAAGCACTGGCTAAGAGAGCAAAGAAATGGGGCCAAGGAATTTTACGTGTGAATAGAAAGAAAAAGAAAACAAATCAGACCACATTCTTGTGTAATGGGAAAGTCTTAGATAACCCAGCTGATGAAATGAATAAGTACTTTACATCAATCATTACTGGCAAAAGATCTTTGTGGTGAAGAGAAGCTATAAATCCCATCAATTTTGGTGCATTGATCTGTAAGAAGGGAAAAGTTTATACTGTAGAAATAATACAAGACCAATTAATAGGTCACATTCAAAATACTGCTCTGAAATTCATAATAAATCCCATTAACTGTTGCTTGTCTTGGCATCTGTTTTGCAATGTTGCCAAATGTCCATTGAAGCTCAAGGTGGTAACTTTGAACATTTGCTATAAAACCTCTTGAGAATCTGAAAGCTACTCAATTATGATGTTGCATAATTTTCCAAAAATAGGAATATTGCCATAATTTTCCTATTTTTATAGGTATTACAGCATTTTTCATTAATCTTTATTTATTTATATTTTTTATTAATCTTTATTTATTTACACAGGCACTCCTCTACTTACGTACAACTCGCAGGTACGTACAAAGCACAAAGCTGTTATGTTCGGTTATAAGAATCAATTTTGAACACCTTCCTGATATTTTTCTTACAGATTTCTGGAGGTCACCAACATAAAACAATAAGCAGTTTCTGGTTTATTGGGCTTTTCTGTTAGTGCAATCTATTAAAATCGGGTAGTAAACTTGATCTTATTGCATTTGCGACAATACCGATAGCTGGAATTCTGTTGAATTTTACGTTATTATGGTGAAATATAACTGAAATTTTCAATCATATAAAAAACAAATTTTCAGAATCTTCTCTTCATTCCTATTTTTTTTTTGAGCTTCGTAAAGTTGTTACTCCCTATCTCACTTGCAATTTGTGCATGCCGTGCTCTTTGTTATTGATTGCTTATCTTTTTTACTGTTTTAAATTTTAAACCACCCCGTAAAATATCAGTGAACAGAAACATCAACTAGTTAGTATACGTATTACAGTACATACTAATTAAGCTATGCACGAAGTGTAAATTTATTTTTAGTTTGCTAGCCTGTGGGAAATATTCTTCCGATTTTAATGCGTCATTTAGTTTTTTGTTAATTGGAGGAAGTAAAGTGAAATTTGTGCTCTATAGCTTTACTTTTATAGTCTGTGGATAATATTTCTCCTATTTTCACTTATTAGAATTGCCGTTTAATACAATTAAAATTCAGTTCGCAAACTTTTATAACCTGTTAAATAATAATAATACAATTAAAATTCAGTTCGCAAACGTGTTCACAACAACCGGAGCTTACTACATATCGTATACAGTAGTGAACAGTATTTTATTTTGGAGAATCCATCGTAAAGTGATTTGATCGTAGATTAAATTAAATTATGTATCGTATTTAGATTAAATTAGTTTTGAATAAATACTGTACTCTACATTATTACTCATTGTGTTTTTTCAGCCTCATTTAACTTGATTACAAATCGTAAAATGCTGTACATGAAGTTTGTTGGGGGTTATAATCTCACTGCATTGTACTGTACTAGATAGTATGAATCAGAGCTGTAATACTCAATACATTCTACGTTGATATTAATATTTGTAAAATAATAAGGAGTTTACCTCAATTCAAGGAAGGAAAATCGTTTTGAATATTTTTGTTAGATTCTTTTTAATTGCATTAAATTGATTTTTAATTGTTTTAAATTGATTTGAATTGTGTTAAATTGGTTTTTAATTATTTATATTTTACTCTTATGCAAGTTGTCAATTTTTTCGTTTTAATTTCTGGAGAGTATCATACGGAAGTGTTCTACGTACTATATTGAGGTAAACTCCTCTTATTATTTTACAAAAATTGTACTGTACTGTACATGTATTTTGTATCTACAAGACTGAAGTTGGACTTATGTACAAAACGACTTACGTACATGAACAAATACCAATTAAGTACGTAAGTCAAGGAGTGCCTGTATAATCACCTTCAACTGAAATTTATTACCATAATTTGGGGGGGGGGATTATTTTTATTTATGTTTTTTTTTTAACAACTTATATAATCATCTGATATACAGGATGTGACACCTAAAGATCTTAAGTACTACAATTTCTGAAATTAAGGTGCAAAGAAAAAAACAGCTCAGAAATTTTTGACCAAAAATTCTCTCCAATAGATCAAACAGAATGTCATATAATCTATAAAAAAAGAAACCTACTGAATAGTATGATGAAATTATTAATATATAAAATGGATGTCAACCTCAGAAGAGTTAGCAGGCTGCCCTGGCCCAGTGCACACCATTTCTTTGAGGATGATGCATTGGAAACAATGCTATGGGATACTAGCAGCTTGGCAATTGTCTGTACATGGTTATCTTGGAAGAAGGAAAGAAGATAATTATGAATCTCTGGTGTCAAGTTTATTTAAATACAGTATTATAAAGTATGGCTGCCAAATGTCTTTCTGGGAATATGCGGTGGTCATTCCCTGACCTTTCTGCATCCTCTGTATTTCATGGTGATGAGCTCAAACCCCGGTCTAATCAAGAAGCATGTGCCACACACTGCTGCTCCTTCCCACCTGGCTATGGAGGTGTCTCAAAATTTGTGAGATGTAAATGATGAGCAAGGGGAATGCTTTCATCAGGACATATCCATGATAGAAAAGCAGTACAAAGGTTGCCAGGATACTACTAAGTAATAATGGGAGATTACTGCTGGTTTCTTAAGAGGGAAAGCAAAATGGACTAATTCTTAAACTGAGTGGCAAACATTTCTAAGGAAATAAAATGTACATAGGACATTTTATGTTTGATGAAAGCATTTTAAAATGAATAAAACTTATTTTTAAGATGGCATATCTATTGCTGTATGATATCTGAAACTGGCCATTCATTAAGTTACTAAAATTTTAGTATAACTTTCAACAGAGACATAATAAAGGTATCATTTTGGTATTTTCTGAATCATTGGATCAACTTCTTTTAAAATCTGCAACTTTTGCTATAGAAGTATGAATTTATTTTAGATACTGTTATGGAAATCATTCAATCATAACCCCAGGGGCTCACATCTGGTGAGTATGGGCTTGGCACACCCAGGATCCTGAGCTGGATATCATCATTCTTCTTTTTCTTGGTGATTCTCTTCTACTTCTCTCTCTCTGGGGGTAATTAAAAAAAAATTTTTTTTTTTTTTTTGGCTGGTGCAGCAAAAGCCTCAGGCTTCCTTGCTAATAATGGCTAATAGTAATATCATTTGAATGATTAGTAGTTATCATTACCGTATTAGTAATACTAGACATGCAGAGAGAATTCTAATGTATTTATCTTCTGCAAGTTGCAGAAAGGTAAATACATTAGAATTGTGAATACCTTTAAAGTAAGAATCACGGAGGCCATGAATACATATATACCATTAAGAAAATATAGTACGAGGATGCTGCTGAGATTCATAAATACACAGCTGACCAATCTAACAGAGCAAGAAAAGATGGAATGAGAAAGTCAGTGATGAAAAGCACTGAAAACTAAACACTGATCTGTAATAATACCATATAAAAGGTTAAGGCAGAAAAGGCTGAGTTGTGAGAAAGTACTGGCTAAGATAGCAAAGAATGGGAACAAGGAGTTTTTCATGTATAAATATGAAGAAGAAAACAAAACAAACAGCATTCTTATGTAATGGGAAAGTCTTAGATAATCCAGCTGATGTTAATGATGAATTGAATAATTACTTCACATTGATCATTACTGGCAAAAGACCTTTGTGGTGAGAAGAGGCTGAGACATATGATATTACACGATTGTTTATTAGATAAACTTTTGAGTCTAAAGGCAAATAAAGGCTTATGGAGTTGAAGGCATACCCAATAATTTTGAGGATGTGGTCAGATAGTGCACTGAACCATTCAAGTTATGAAGGTATCATTGGACTCCTCAGGATAGATTTGGGCAAGATTTCTTTAGACTGGAAAAGTGCCAATATATTGCCAATACATAAAGGCAGTTCTAAGAGATGAGCTATGTTAGGAATAATTTGACATAGTTAATTTGGATTATAGCAAGGCATTTGACTTACTCTCTCTCTCACAGGTTACTTCTGTCTAAGCTGGAACAGATTGAGATTGTGAGACAAGATTCTAAGAATGGATCGCAGGGTGCTGGGCAGGAGGCACAGGGTTGTGATTTGTGGATATTCTTCAGGCTGGTGTAAGGCCAGAGTGGGGTCTCCCAAAGATCAGTTCTTCAGTCACTGCTGTTTCTGATTTTCACAAATGACACAGATGAAGGAACAGAGGAAGCAATTTCAGAATTTGCAGATTATGTAAAGACTGAGCGAGTGGTTAATGATCAGCACTAAGCAGCACTTCTTCGTGATGACCTGAACAGTCTTCAAGGATCGTCAGAAAAGTGGCTTTGTTTAATTCAATAAAATACAAGGACTTACAAATGGGGAAATAGCAACACCATTATAACTTATACACTTGTGGAGATTGAATTCAAAAAGTGGAGGAAGAAAAAGATCTTGTAGTTGCAATATGGGTGGATATGAAGTTCTCTGAGCACTATAGACAGGCATTCAGGGAAGTACATGATTGTCCTCTCAAATGTAACTTATAGAGAGAGAGGGAGGTCATAATCCCACTGCATAAGGCAATTGTAAGACCACACTTAGAATAGTGTGGTCTTACACTTAGAAAAAGACTGAGCATCTTGAAAGGGTGAAAAGATGGGCAACTCACACAATGAGATCTGTAAAAGGGTGACAGTATCAGGAAAGACTGAATATGTGGGCTACAGAGCTTAGTAACTAGGCACCACAGAGGTGACCTGACTTGAGGTCTATAAAGCTCTGAGAGGGGACAGTACAAAGAATGAAAGCAGAATTTATCACTAATATAAACAATTTCAGAACTAGGGGCCATAGATTCAAATTATGGGAAAAAAGGTTTAGACTGGACTAGTGAATTTTCTTCAAGCCAATGAGTTGTTGATTATTGGAACAAGTTACCTCTGTGGGTATTTGAAGCTGACAGTTTGAAGAAATGTAAAGGTCAACTAGATAGAGGACTAGGTAAGGAGGGAAGTATATAATTAATATATTTTCTTATATCTTCCTTTATAGTTTTACTGTTATTTTTAATTTATTTACCATTATTATTTTATTCTTTTGTTATTATTGTTGATGATTATTTTTATTTTAATTTTTTTTTGGCTGGTGCAACAGCAGAAGCCTGTGGCTTCCTTGCACTATATGGTTAAATACTAAGTAATGTAAGTTAAATACTAAGTAATTGAGAGATATATTTAATTCATTCAATTATGGGTAGTAGTTAACAGATTTACTTCATCAACATTTTGGTTAGTAATGATCTTTATTCTAGCTAGGGACATTCCAAATGATTGTTAATAATCGTTACTGTTCTCTGAGAGGTTATATTCATTACAAATGAATATAATTATTTAAATTAGCTTTGTTTAAATTATTCAAATTAGCTTCCAATCACAAATTTTTCTTTTATCATTATCTATTATATGATATGTAAGTAAATAAAAGTAGAGATAAGAGAAGTAAGTAAAAAGTGTGAAAGAAGAAAGAAAAGAAGGGTAGGAAAAAAAATAATAATACATATATAAAGAAATAATATCATTATACACAATATATATATATATATATATATATATATATATATATATCTCACAGAAAGTGAACGTTTATAACGTTACTTATAACGTTACTTGTTTATAACGTTACTCTTTTATTTTCCTCTCTTCCCCCTTTATTCAACATATATCGCTCTCAGGGTACACCGTATTTTCTTTATTAGCATTAGTTAAATAATAGATATAAACCTACTACATTCTACACATAAAAAATAATATAATTTTATATATATATATATATATATATATTGTATATGATTATATTGTCATATATCAACACAATTCTGGTGTCGTTTTCCAAGTGTCAACCACCGGAATTGCAAGACTAGATGACAATATAGTGTCCTATTTGGTTTACTGGGCACCAGTCTAAATTATATCTGATTCATTTTTCAAATTTTTGGCACTGAGGTCGCTAGAATAGACATGTGTGTCTATTTACTTTCTTTCTTATACTAGGTCTTATCTAGTTTGATAGCATCATATTGGTTTGATAGCATTGTATCGGGTGAGTTTACATTTAAGTAGTTGGTTCTTTAGTCCTAATCATCCACTTATTTTCTTTGTGTTTTACATAATCTATAGCTACCATTCTTTAGTTTCCGGCCACTATCCGCATACTACTCATATTATGTCAAGGCTGTTACTAGCATTGATGGGAAATCACTCTCCCAGATAACCCAAGCTCCAACTTTATATTCTTCAGTCATATACTGTTCACTTTCCTAAAACTATTGTTTTTCCACACACTGGGCTATTAGGGTAATACGAGGGCAGGAGTGTCTAATTTCTATCCTATTACCTACCTAATTTCACCTCCTGTTAGCTAAACTGCTATACTGTTGTTTATAAATACTATAATATAAATAGGTTTTATACACATTTCTGCCATTAGCCTTTGTCTTCTTTCAACAATGGTTTTTGTTTTAGTTTTATATTATGTTTATAACTATTTTCAGGTCCTCTGTTGTGTAAACCTTAAATTACACACCGGCAGTCTATATATTTAGCATTAGTAAGGCCATATGATGCAAGGAAGCCTAAGGTTTATGCTGCAACAGCAAAAAAAGAAAGAAAAAGGAAATAAACAACCTATACATCCTCCTCCTCCTCCTCCCATAGGTAACTATCCAGCTGACCTTTAAATTTCACCAAACTGAGAGCCTCACCCACCCATGTGAGATAACTTATTCCAATAATTTATAACTCACTGGCTAAAATAAAACTTTCTGCAATTCAGTCTGAACTTCTCCCCCCATAACTTAAATTTACGGCTCCTAGTTCTAGAATCATTTTGTTCGTGAAAATTTTGTCCTTTCATTTTACTTTTGCCGCTCAGATCCTTAAACACTTCAATCAAGTCTCCTTTTTTCTTTTTGTTAGTTGCTGGCACATCGGCTTCTGTGGCCATAATGCACCTCCTAAAGTTTTTGCATTTTACTTTGATCCAAGAACGAGGCGGGATTCGAACCCGCGACCTTTGGGTTGCCAGGCAGGCACTTTACCCACCTGGCTAGCCCGTTTGGCCCAAGTCTCCTCTAAGGTGCCTAGTTTCCAACCTGTGCAAACCACGTATTCAAAGTCTTTTCTCATACGGATATACGGATGCCTTTCTGCCTATCTCACCAAGTGTGTTACCCGTCTTTGGACCATTTCAGGAAGCTCAAGGTATTTTTTTAGGTGCAGTCTCCATACCTGAATACAGTATTCCAAGTGTGGTCTAACAATAGCCTTATATAATGGGATTATGATGTCCTTATCTCTACTAGCAAATGTCTGATAAATTACCGATAGGACACGGGCCTTCCTTGCAACGTGTCCACAATGGGAGACCATGTCTGACTGTATCCTAACTCCCAAGTCCCTTTCATCCACTAGAGACTTTAGTTCAACTCCACCAAGTGTATAAGTTATTTTGGAATTACTGTTCCCAAGGTAGAAGATCTTGCATTTTGCTGAATTAAAGCATAGCTGCCACTTCGATGACCATCCCTGAAGTCTACCTATGTCACTCTGAAGAAGCTCTGCTTGGCAGTGATCATTAAATACTCTACCGATCTTTACATCACCTGCAAATTTAGAAATCATGCTCTCTATCCCTTCATCAATATCATTTAAGAAAATCAAAAACAACAGTGGCCCCAAAACAGATCCTTGGGGAACCCCACTTCTTACATCAAACCCAATCTGAGGAATAACCATTTATCACAACCCTCTGCCTCCTGCTCTGAAGCCATCCAGCTATCAATCTAAGGATTTTCCCTGTGATTCCAACCTGTTCCAGCTTATAAAGTAATCACTCATGTAGGACTGAGTCAAATGCTTTGCTGAAATCTAAATAAACAATATCGAAATTATTCCCTAATCCAACTCATGGGTGACCCTGTCAAAATAGCTAACCATATTTGTTAAACATGATTTTCCCTTTACAAAACCATACTGTGTATCTTTCAGAATTCCATTTCTATCTAAATGATCCCGAATTCCACCCTTGTTCATAGCCTCCATGATTTTCTCTATTATTGAAGGAAGACTGACCAGTCAGTAATTTCCCACTACACTCTTAGAACCACCTTTACGTATTGGCAATACATTGGCACTTTTCTAACCCAACGGAATCTCTCCTGAGTCTAGTGATGCTCTCATTATTAGCCTTAATGGTTCAATGCACTCACTTGCCGCTTCCCTTAAAATTAGATGGCATATGCCATCAACCCCAGGAGCCTTACTCACCTATAGGCTGGACAGTTTTTCCATTAAATAATAATTAGAAATTTCAATAATCATTAATTTCATATTTTTCAACTTTGCTGCCATAATTTCTCATTGACATAAAGGGTTTTTCTTCTGTAAATACGATGCAAAGTAACTGTTGAATTCATCTGCAACATGAGCTGGGGTATCTAATACTATCCCACATTCATTTCTTAAGGGTCCTATCTGATTTGCATCTTTGCATTTATATATGCGAAGAATTCCTTATCCCCACTCTTTGCCAGCGATTTTTCATAATCTGCCTTTAACAGCCTAACCTTTTCTGTGGCACTATTACAGATCAATTTGTACCTGTTATAAGCTTCAATACTTTTTATTGCTCTGTAATTTTTCCACGCCATCTTTTTCTGCTCAATCCTCCTCATGGAGTAATTTTTTAATGGAATATATGCATTCAGGGTTCAGTGATTAAAGTTTTAAAGATATACCATAATTCAATTGTATTCACTTTCTGTGAGATATCTACTCAGTTAATAGTGGCCATGTAGCACCTTAAGCCATCGTAATTTCCTTTCCCGAAATTATTACCCATTCCTTTGCCTTTAACTACTGCTACCTCTCCCTTCATCATCCACCATAGAACTCTGTGATCACCTCCTGCTACTGGTTCCTGGACTGTCAGCCCTATTATGTCATCTGGTTCATGGTGATGTTCAGATCTAGAATATTCTTTTCATTAGTACTTTCCCCGACATGTTGATACAAATCACAATCATCTAGTTTATTTAAAAATTTTGTTGCCTGTGTCAAGTTTCCTTCCCATTTGTTAAAATCAATTAGAGGAAATTAAAATCACCCATAATAAGACGTCCATGCCTATTTGACCATTCCATTTGCATGTAGAGGATCTTTTGCATGTAAAGGTTACAGAGCAATAAAAAGTACTGAAGCCTATAACAGCTACAAGTTGATCTGTAATAGAGCCACAGAAAAGGTTCGACAGGCAAAGGCAGTTTATGAGAAATCACTAGCAAACAGAGCAAAGGGGGGGGGGAATAAGGAATTCTTCACATATATAAATGCCAAGAAGAGCAGGACAAACCACATCGGACCTTTATGTAAGGGAAAGGGGATAGTATTAAATACACCAGCTGCCCGTTGCAGATGAACTCAGCAGTTATTTTGCATCGATATTTACAAGTGAAAAACCTTTTGTGGCAATGGGAAATTGTGGGAGCGAAGTTGAAAAATATGTAATTAAAGATGTTGAAATTTCTCAAGATTATTTAATGAAAAAACTTTCGTGCCTACAGGCCAGTAAGGCTCTTGGAGTTGATGGAATATACCCTATAATCTTAAGGGAGGTGGCAAGTGAGTGCATTGAACCATTGAGGCTAATTATGCAAGCATCACTAGACTCTGGGGAGATTCCCTTGGATTGGAAAAGTGCCAATGTATCTCTCATACATAAGGGTGGCTCTAAGAGTGAAGTGGGAAATTATCGACCTGTCAGTCTGACTTCAGTGGTAGGGAAAATCATGGAGGCAATGATCAAGGGTGGAATTCAGGATCATTTGGGTTGAATTTAAATTCTCAAGGATACTCAGCATGGTTTTGTAAAGGGAAAATCATGTTTAACAAATCTGGTTCACTATTTTGAAAGGGTCACTCACGAGCTGGATTTCGGGAATAATTTCGACATTGTTTATTTAGACTTCAGCAAAGCTTTTGACTCAGTCCCACCTGAGCGGTTGCTTTATAAGCTGGAACAGGTTGGAATCACTGTGAAAATCCTTAGATGGATAGAAGGATGGCTTCAGGGCAGGAGGCAGAGGGTTGTGATAAATGGCTATTCCTCAGATTGGGTTGATGTAAGAAGTGGGGTTCCCCAAGGATCAGTATTAGGACCACTGTTGTTTTTAATTTTCATAAATGACATCGATGAAGGGATAGAGGGAGTGATGTCTAAATTTGCAGATGATGTTAAAATTGGTAGTGTAGTTAATGATCACTGTCAAGCTGAGCTTCTTCAGAGAGACCAAGATAGACTTTAGGAATGGTCAGAAAAATGGCAGCTGTGCTTTAATCCAACAAAGTGTAAGGTATTACACCTGGGAAACAGTAATCCCAAAATAACGTATTCACTTGGTGGAGTTCAACTAAACCGAGTACTGGAGGAACGGGACTTGGGTGTTACGATACGGTCAGACATGAAATTATCTGAGCATTGTAAACAGGTTGCAAGGAAGGCCCATGGTGTCCTATCGATGAACTATTGAACTTTTGCAAGTAGAGATAGGGACGTGATAATCCCATTATATAAGGCTTTTGTTAGACCACACTTGGAATACTGTGTTCAAGTATGGAAGCCGCACCTAAAGAAAGACATTGAGCTTCTGGAAAGGGTGCAAAGATGGGTAATTCGCCTGGTGAGATCAGCAAAAGGGCGTCCTTATGAAGAAAGACTTTGAATATGTGGGTTGAAGAGTTTGGAAACTAGACACCTTAGAGGAGATTTGATTAAGGTGTTTTAGGCTCTGAGAGGCATCAGTAAAATGAATAATGACGAAATTTTCAAGATTATAAATGATGCTAGAGCTAGGGGACATAAATTCAAGTTACGGGGGAAATGTTTAGATTGGACTGCAGGAAGTTTTATTTTAGCCAGTGAGTTATAAATTACTGGAATAAGTTGCCTACATGGTTGGTAGAGGCTGACAGTTTGGGGAAATTCAAAGGTCATCTGGATAGTACCTTCGGGTCAAGGAAGCGCATATTTTTTTTTTTTTTTTTGGCTGGTGCGGCATAAGCCATAGGCTTTCTTGCACCATGAAGCCATTACTAATACTAATAAAATAAACATACATCAATAGCTTTCAGGCATAGGTTGCCTTTCTTCAGTCAAAAAATGTTAGTATAAAAATTAATAAAGAATGCCTGGTATGGTGGTTATGCGAGGTGAACCGCGTGAATGGTGCTGGCAAAAATTAGCAGTTGGAAAATTTGGGCAGCATACCTAAGTGTTTTATATTTATCTATATATATATATAGATAAGGCATATAATGAAACCTTATTATAAGACTTTTGAAATTTTCTTAAAACTTTTAATTTAAAAATTATTTTAATATATTTCTTCCCTACATGTTTAAAAGATATGGGATATCTTCGTTAGTATTTATATGCTTATGAAAATATCTATTGGTTATTGTGAAAAGAAAATAAATAAAAATATATATTATTTCTTCTTACATCCACTATACTATCAAGATAATGAATACATTAAGAAGTGCCTTTATTCCAAACATTTCATGGTATCATGGGTGACTCGGATGCACTAGTCAGTTGGACTTCAGGATGTGTCAGCTGGAGGATTAATGGATGGAATTATTAATTATATGTAATTTGTTATTTTAAAAGAAGTCTAATTTCCTTTTCTTTTATTAATTATTATTATTTATTTATTTATTATTATCGTTTTTTTATTCGGGTTTTTTTTTTTTTTTTTTTGGCTGGTGCAGCATAAGTTTCTTGCACCATGCAGCCATTACTAATACCAATATTAATCTCATCATAATCTTCACAATCACCTGGACTGTAGATTACCCCCACTCTCATTATACCTCTGCTTCCAACTATCTCACACCACACAGATTCTATACTAGAATGTGAAATGTTTGAATCGGAGAAAGCTTTCATCGCACTCAGGCTGTTTTTAATAAGAAGCATGCCCCTACCAACCCTTCTATCTGCCCTATCCTTCCTAAATATATTTACATACTGTGCTGAAACTCATCATCCCAATTTCCGGGTGGCACCATGTTTCCATAAGCCCTATTACATCAGCATTACTTGTCCTAACCAGCAGTTTGAATTCATTCATTTTATTGATGACACTTCTGACATTACTGTATAAACTATTAAGACTTAGTGTTCTTGTATAGTTAACTACCTTGATATGCCACTTGAAGTTATTTAAGCTCGCTTCCTGGCATTAGTCACCCACTTATTTGAAATGTTTCTGCCCTCAGAACATCTTGCTAATATGATCTGTTGCAGCAACAAACAAGAATGCTTAAGGTATATGCAAGCATTACTTTGACCAATATCATTAGATAAACACACATCCATATTACCCTTGTCCACCCAAACTAGCAGTTTCCCTGAACCATTAAGGTACCCTCAATGATACTGACAAAAACCTTTGCACCACCTTTGCTTAAATGTATCCCGTCTCTACAAAACAGATTCCTTCTACCTAGAATTGCGGGCCAAGCTGATAAAAATTATACCTCAAAAGCCTTGCAGAGTCCTTCAAGTCTTGAGTTAATCCACAAGGCTTTCAGCATATGGATGTTTGAAATTCATAGTGGTGTAAGTCAGTCTATTCTGATTTTTGAGAACAAGGTGTTTTGTGTTTGCAATCATAAAAAACTCAAAAAATTTAATTTAATGAATTGTGATAAACCTGGAGGTTAAAAAAACTTTAAAAAATTTACATGAGCTTGACAATTTTTGTTAATTTCAATTTTTTGATCAGCAGTGTTTATATAATTGACCACCATTATGTTTCTAAGTAGTTTACTTATTTTGAAATGGTAAATTACTGGAAGGAGATGACTGTGTTTTCAAAACTATGATTTCATACAGAAAATATTATTTTTTCCTTGTAAAAAGTACACCATAAAATTTTAAAAAAACTTTAGCACATTAGGAATTTTTTGTCAAAATAGTTAGATTGTCTTAGTTGTTGGAGAAAGATCATAAAAAACTAAGATGAACATAATAAATTTAATTATGATGTAAAAGATGATTGCAAAATTAAAAAGATATATATAGTTGCTTTTTGTTGGTGTTCTAATTTTTAAAAAAAGCAATTAAAAAGTCATCATGACTAATTCGATAATTATAAAAACACTGTCACCACAAACAAGCTACTGTTTATGCTTTATCTTCTTCCTCGTAGTCAGATAACGGACCTAGATCATCAACTTTTTTTTTGAGCTTCTAATACCTTTAAAGAAGGCATGGTGAACTGGAGGGATATATTTGAGAAGTTATAGCATATCTCTTTTCTTTAGAAAGTTCAGCACTCTAGGACTATCATACAACTTTTCTTGTTCAGTACTTTTCAAGCTCTTAGGTTGACCCTCCTTATTGGGTTTGACATTCAGCTCCCTGAAGAGGATGTCTTCATCCAATGTACACTTGTAGAAAATCTTGAACGGATTTTCCTTTTATCTTCAATCAGTTTATATTTTTACCTTCACCATCGTTCTCCTTCTATTTTGTTATGCCTTTTTCAGGAGCTTCTGTTTTCAAAAAGTCATCTTGTTGCATCTTTACAACCATAAACCTATTGTCTTCTGGCAGACTTCATAGTATCACACCATCCATCCGGAACATAGATAATCGTTTTTTTCCAGCTTGCTCAATCAGCCCAAAGTCTGAGTCATTTGGAAGGTAAGAGTGGCTAGAAACCATGAATTTGTGGTCTATAACTTCAAATGAAGTTTCTTGAATCAGTTTCATTAACGATAAGGATACCTTGATGTTCTGATATTGGCCAGTGCATATGTCGCTATACAGGTGACCCCCGCTTAACGCTGATAATGTTCTGGAAAAACAGAGTGCTACGCAAGCGCTGCATTCCCATAAGGTAACATATGTATTTGTGAGTTGCGGTCGGTGCCATAGGATATTTCCTAATCAATAATAAACGGTAGTGAAAATATGCACAAATGTCGGTCAAAATATTTAATATTCAAATATTTGTACGTATAAAATATTCTGCATTACATATGTATATAATTATGTGGTAACTACTTACGTATCAAAATTAAACTTAAAATTCCAATTAAAATCATGAATTTAATTGATCTAAATTGATTTAATTTAATTGATGAATTTAATCAAGAAAAATGCGTCGATTTTGGGTTGAACTTTGGCCCTCTTCCAAATAAACTAAAAGGGATATTAATTTTAAATCCCCCTGCAGCGTTACCACCCAACAATAAAGTCAATCGATCCTTCGCCGCATGAATTTAATTGATCTAAATTGATTTAATTTAATTGATGAATTTAATCAAGAAAAATTTGTCAATTTTGGGTTGAACTCTGGCCCTCTTCCAAATAAACTAAAAGGGGTATTAATTTTAAATCATCCGCAGCGTTACCACCCAACAATAAAGTCAACCGATCCTTTGCTGCTTTAAAACCTGGCATGTTTTTTCCTTCTTTCAATATGAAACTTCTTTTAGGCATTCGTTTCCACAAAAGTCCTGCTTCATCTATGTTAAAAACTTGAGAAGTATAACACATAATATCCCTCTTCAATAATTTTAACAAGTTCTTTTTTGAAAGTTTCGGCTCCTTAATCTGAACTTGCGGCTTCTCCCTGGATTTTGAATCTATTCAACCAGCCCTGACTAGTTTTAAATGGTTCCAATTTTTTTTTTTTTTTTTTTTTAAGGTGAGTTTTCTTCAGATCATCATATTGGCTAATCTCTCTCTCTCTCTCTCTCTCTCTCTCTCTCTCTTTTTTTTTTATAATATTTAACTTAACTGAATTCTGCATTGGATATTATCTTCAATAAAATCCGGCTTCGCCCTAGTTGCTTGCAATGGAACAGCTATCTTTCCCGCTGCTAAAATTAATTCTTTATTTTTTTTTTATAATTGTTCTTATAGTTCTCATAATTTAGGACTTGCAAGTCCTAAATTATGGCACACATCCGCTTGTCTTTGACCGGAATCGATTCGCTTCAAAATGTCTAATTTAATTTTCAAATTCAGTCTTTTTCTCACATTTATAGTCTTCGTACTGTGCCCAGACGTTGCTTTTTCATTCTTATCGGCCATTATTAACTCTTCGAAAATGTAACTGCATTGGTTGCATTAATTACGATACAATGTTCAAGTAAACTGTCCATTATGCACGATGTCTAATACTGTAACTGAGTGATGACTAGACTTCGGATCTTCTTCTTCTTCTTTCGTCCTTAGCAGGCAGCTGGGGGAGGCGGTTGGCCACGCAACCAGTATGCTGCTGTAGGTGCCGCAGGGTTTCGGACTTGCTCTGTGATGTTCTTCCATACCTTACGATCCATGGCGTCAGTCCTGGCCTGGTTAAGGTCGAGATGTCGGCTCTTCAAGTCATTTTCCACTTGCTTGGCCCACGTTTTCCTAGGCGCGGTCCGTTGGATGCTCCATTGGGTGGGTCGTTGTCTCCAAAGGAGTGTGGATGGTATTCTGTTCGTGCCCATTCTACATATGTGGCCAAACCATCTAAGCCTTCGCTTCTGGATTTGGTCGGCAATGGTTGGTTGCTGTTGGCATCTGGCGCGGATGGTATCATTAGTGATGCGGTCGTGAAGAGATGCCCAAGATCTACCGCAGGCATCGCATTTGGAATACCTCAAGTTTGTTCAAATCTAACTTGAGACAAATCCATGTTTCCGATCCGTAAAGAAGAATGGGCAGGATCAAAGTCCGGAAGAGTCGGATTTTAGTCTTTGTGGAAATGTTGGTCCTCTTCCACAGACACCATTTGAGCGAGGCGAACGCAGTGGCCGCCTGTCCAATTCTGCTGTGGATTTTCATGGTGGATGCAACTTTCTTCTCCTGGACCAGCGACCCAAGGTATTTAAAGTCCTGCACTTGCTCGATCTGGACGCCTTCGAGATAGATGGTGGCTTGCGACCCATCTGTTGTCAGGGCCTTTGTCTTACCAGCATTGATCTTCAAACCGTATGGCCGGGCAATGCGGGCAATGTCGTAGAGGATATCTGTGGCTTCAGCGTCGTTACCGGCAAGGATAGCACTATCACAGCAAACATCAGGTCAGTCACATAGTGATCCTTGTCATATTGTATGCCCTGTCTGTTTCTGAATGCTTGCCTCATAATGGCGTCGACCACGATGTTGAAAAGCAACGGGGAGGCTACATCCCCTTGGCGGACTCCAGTTTGGATGGTAAATTCCTCAGATAAATCGTTCTGGATGCGCACCTGGCTGGTTAAACCGTTGTATGCAGTTTGGAGGAGTGTGATGACTTTTCGAGGGACATGTTCAACCTCTAGTAGTTTCCATAAGGCAGGCCGGTGGACACAGTTGAAAGCAGACTTAAAGTCAATGAAAACAATGACGGTTCGCTGTCCACACCGGATCCTCTCCTCCATCAGCTGACGAATGGCAAAAATTTGATCACAGCATCCTCGCCCGGGTCTAAATCCTGCCTGTTCTTCTCGACTGGTTTGCTTGCGATGGTTTTGCAGTCTTGACTGGATGATCTTCATAAAGACCTTTCCGATGATGGAAAGGAGGCTGATGCCACGGTAGTTATTGCAGTCCCGGTTATCACCTTTCTTGTGGATCGGTACGATAATGGCTTTCCTCCATGTTAGCGGAATTTGTTCAGTGCACCAGATGGTTTTGAGGAGTGAGTGTAGTCGGCGAAGCAGTACATCTCCCCCGGCTTTGATCGCTTCTGTGGTGATTTGGTCCACTCCTGGTGCCCTGCCATTCTTCAGAGATTGTATGACTGCTTTCACTTCTTCTACTGTAGGCTCAACATCAACCATGGAGACCTCAGGGGGGGTCGATCGAGAGTGCTGTTGCTGGCGGTCCCTGAGGTGGGTCGTGATTATACAAAGCTTTGAAGAATTCACTCCACCGTTGCAGGCGTTCGGATGGTGATCGCACGAAGGTCCCATCAGCATTCTTGATATTGTCACTAGTCAATTTGGTCTTTCCACTCAGACATTTGAGGGTGCGGTAGAGAGTGCGGTACTCGTTCTTGGATGCCGCCACTTCAAGATCGTCTGCCACTTGGTTCCAGTATACTTCTCTTTCTGCTGTCATTCTTTGTCGGACTTCTCGGTTTAGCTGCCGGTACTGTTCAAAGTCGACCAACTTTGCCTGTTTCTGTTTGTCCACGAGGTCGAGGCACTCGTCTGATATCCATGGTTGCGTTCGACGTCGGGCAGGTGGACATAGGGGCTTGGCACATTCCAGGATGGCATCAGAGATCTGCTTTTCTTCTTCATTTATATCCTCAGGCACGGCCAGCATCTCAAAGCAGTTGGATAGGGTGATCTGATATGCCTGTTTGTTGGCAGCATTCATTAGCTGCCTCCAGTCCAGCCTGGCTGACCGAGATGATCTTTTTGCATGCCGTAATTTGAGCTGCACCTTAGCCCGGATGAGGTAGTGATCAGATCCACAATCAGGTCCCCTCATGGCACGAACGTCCATGAGTGATGAGCGAAATTTGGCATTGATCAAAATGTAGTCCAGGATTGCTGAGTCCTTGCCAGATGGATTTCGCCATGTAAGTTGATGTTTTTGAGGGTGCTGGAAATGGCTGTTTCCAATGATCAGGTTGTTAGATGCGGCAAAGGACAACAAACGTAGTCCGTTGTCGTTGATCTTCCCATGGCCAAACTTGCCCATTGTTGTTTCCCAACCAGATCTGTCCACGCCAATGTGGGCATTAAAGTCCCCTGCGAGGATGATCACTTCTGTCTGCGGAATTGAATCCAGCGTATGTTGGAGCTGGTTGTAGAAGTCATTCTTGGTCGGGTCCAGGCTAGTCTCAGTTGGCGCATAGGCGGAGATAATATGGGTCTTGATGGTGCCCTTGACAGTAAGGACTGCCAGGCAGTCCGATATTGGTTGGAAAGCGATCACACTACTGGTGGCCTGAGCATCGACCATAAAGCCCACTCCTGCTTCTCGTTTCTCACCACCAGAGTAGAATAGCATAACCGCTTCGTTAGGTGCTGGTGGTTGGATGATCATCGTTCCAGACCCGGTGAGCCTTAATTCGGATAATGCCGCGATTGATATCTTGCACCTAAGTAGTTCTTGGGCAATGATTTCCTTTTGTCCAACGTGGTGCCCCGTTCAAACATTCCATTCGCCAATGTTAATTGTCCTTTTCGGTGTAGTAAGCTTATTGCTGTGGCCAGTGATCCACTTCACACCAGCACCCTGGTCCCCAGTGCTGGCGCATCGGCTACCCCGGATGCGGTAACATTGTTATAAGAGCTTGTTCTGTGGCCAGTGGTCCACTTCACACCAGTACCCTGGGTCCCCAGTGCTGGCGCATCGGCTACCCCGGATGCCGTAACATTGTTGTAAGAGCTTGTTCCGAATTTCATGCGGTTTCTTGCCTAGTTTCCCCGGTTTCCCGGTTCTGGTCATTTCGGCAGGATGACCACCCTCCTCCTTTCGCAGCCGGGCTTGGGACCGTCCATGGCGGAGACTTCGGATAAATGCACATAATGCAAATATTACAAGCAATACACGTGATAATTTTTTAAAATTTTGATCTCGGAACTACGTAACAAGTCACTGTACTGCAATTAAATTAGGTTTAACCTAATTTAATTAAATTAAATTTAATGAAATTAAATTAAACAAAATCGTGTCATCAAATGACACGATTTCGTTAAATATGCCAAAAATGCAATCTGCAAGGGCATTTATAGAAATCTGTGACAGCGTTATAGTCAGATACGGGTTATAATATAAGAACAGCGTTGTAGCGAATCAGCATAAAGCGAACTGCGTTATAACGGGGGCCTGCTGTATATCATCACATGGCTTCTTTTTGTTCAACTTAAGATGCTTAGTCAGGCAAGAAGCAATCTCTTGTGAAACCTCTGGATGCAATGGTCTCATCCAAAACATACATGTAGCCAAGGTTATTTGTGACGTCATGCAGATCTAAATTATAGCAGTACATATTGCACTTATAATAGGGCTTCAGAAACAGTTAATTTTGGGACTGGCAGGGCTTTTTGTAAATCCATCGTGATTGTATAGATGTCAGAATTTCCTTGGGACTTTCCCCCATCAGCCCTTCAGTTGATTTCTTGCTTTCACCAAATGCAAAACATGCTGCCCCTCCAAATCACCTGTCCTTTCTTTGTCCTTTTCTACATCAATCAATTGTTTATACTTGCCACAAGCCTTGCAAGTGTCCTTTCGAGGAATGTGAAAATGTAAATTAAATTCTGCGTTGAAGACGTATATAGTAATACTCTTTAAGAGGTTCAGTCTCTCTTTGCTCACACCATTCACAATAAAGCACATACATTTTTCTTACGTTCAAGTCAGGGCTAAGGAACTTCCTGTTCAGATTACCTTTTTGAGTGCAATGACTTTGAAATTCTGAGAAAATATTAATGTGATCTTACGTAACTGTTTTTGTTTGTCAATTATCCTTTGTGCTGCTACATGTTTACCCCTTAAATCTTCTCCTGCAGACTTTTTTCTAAAAGCTCTCATCTGATGGAAGGGTGTTCCATCAGATAAAAAGTGTCGAGAAATAATTCTTCACAAACACGTACTGTGGTGTTTTATTTTTGAATGTCAGACAGATTTGTACATTGCTTTCCTCCCTAACTGCCATTCCGAGGCCACCTTTGCTTTATAGGTTCATGATGTATAAGACTGCATAAATATGCTTTTTTTTTTGTTTTTTTTTTTTATGTGAACCCCAAACACAAGAGGTATTAGAACCTATAGTATTTAGTACCGTGCTTGGGTTGGAGGTTGAAAAGACGAAAGAAGATATTTGTTGACATTGGACTTGAACTTCTGTAGACACATGCTTCTTGATTAGACCGGGGGTTCGAGCCCGTGACCACCAAATACGGAGGATGCGGAAAGGTCAGGGAATGACCACCGCATATTCCCGGAGCAATATGGCCTTAGTTGCTAATGCTCCTAAAAACCAAAATAACAAATAACATATAACTTCTGTAGACTGTAATTTTCAGGAAATACGTAAGGAAGGTTGTTCCAGAAAACGGCAGTTGAATGAATAAATGAGGAAGATGAAAAGTTGGTTCTGTGGGTTTGAAGTTAGACAGTAAATGGATGTTGGCTGGTGGCTGCAAGTGTTCCGACTGTTTTGAAGGAGAGAGCAGGAATTATAGAAGCTAATTCAGAAGAACAGTGCCCAGGGAAGTATCTGTAGAAGACGCATGCAGCAGAAACAGTATGTCAATGAGAAAGCGAGTGGAGAGACTGTTAGAGTTGAATCATTAATTAACCTAACTGCCCTCTTCTGAATGGAATCAAGAAGCCTGAGAGAGGTTTTGGGGACACCACCCCAGATGTGGGAACAATATTCCATGGCAGGGTGGATTTGCAATTTATACAGAGTGAGCAGCTGTTTGGAAGAAAAGTAACGCTGAGAGCGAAAGAAAACACCAAGTTTTTTAGATGCAGAGGAAGCAATATTTGTAATATGCTTGTGCCAAGAGAGATTAGAAGTCAAGGTAATCCTCAAAATAGATATATCATTTTGCCTAGAAATCGGAGTGTCACTAAAGATAAGCATAGGAGCAGAAGAATCCTTTTTGCGAGATTATTATTATTTCTTTATTTTCTCCTAAGAGACACCCGCTTACAGCTATTAACCAGGGGGTGCACATTCATATATACAAATATAATTTATATACATAATTATCTATTTATAATTTATACAAATCAGTCTTTATAAATTATACAAATTATACAATGTCTAAATTATACATTTTCTAAATCATACATTGTCTGATTAATTATATTATACACATCATTGCCTTATTTTACATGACAGGCAGATAGAAAGAGAGCACAAGCATAATTTACAATTTTACAAAGAATTAGAGAATGTTCACATCTACAGCACTATTTACAGAGAGTTCACAGAAAGACAAGACGTCCAATATAAACATAACAGGAGCAAAAACAGTCCCGACCAGTTCATTTTCTTCATTTCCTGCATTCTCTTTTGTTTCCCTCTGTCGGCATCACTCAACATTTATAGGTGGAGTAATGCCTTTTGAAACACTTCGGTCCTGTATCTCTTCTCTGCGCAAAGCCTTTCTGGGTCTGCTTGAAGATCGTTGAACATTTTAATAGTGTTCAAAGGAAAAAATCGCCAAAGGCTTTCCAGCTGTGTGAGCGCGCTACTGATTGTAAGGGATGTTGTTCTATTCGCCCACCTTTGCGTCATGTGGGGCCGAGTCAGCAGGTGGTCAGTTTTCGGCGAGTCGACTCTCCCGGTCAGTAGTTTTGCAAGAGTGAGGATGTTCTTGGTGACAATAATGTGAGACCAAGGCGTGACATCCAAGTTGGCATATAAAATGGTTCTTGAGATTGTAAATGGCTTCGTAGTGATCCTGTTTAACCATCTCAGCATCCAGTACTCTAAACCCAGGAAAGCCTTGATGGTAGCAACTGGGGCAGAAGACCAAATCTGAGATGCGTAGAGAGGGATGGGGATGACGCATCTTAAAATATATTGTTTAACAAGGTCAGGGTTCCTGATACCTACTAGTTCTTGTCTGGAGGTCCATAGCGCTGCGTAAGTTTTCTTCTTTACATGTCCGAAATGGGGTGTGAAGTTTAGGTTTTCGTCCCATTTCAGACCAAGATCAATATGTGTCCTGACTTTTTTGACCACACTGCCATTTACGCGTATTGATATGTGGTTTTTTAATACCTTGTTGGTGAAAACCATTTGGGCTGTCTTGTGTTCATTTAGTCGGAGCCCCATGCAATTAAGGTATTCTTGCAACTCGGCAATTTTGGAGTCTGCTTCGTTGTTGCATTGTAAAGATGTGTTTTGGTCATTCGAGGTGACGAAATATTTCAAGTCGTCTGCATATACGACAAATTGCTTTTGATTTTGGGTCAGGAAGGGATGCAGTGCTGTTGCGAAGAGAGTAGCAGAGAGGACACCACCTTGTGGGACTCCCCTGTTGACTTGGAAGGTCTCTTTGGAAGTTCCATTTATGGCAGTGATGTGTCTCTCCCTCAAAGAACTCGTTATTATAGCTAATACGTGCCCAGTTATATGGAAATATTCCTCCAAGATGATAGTAATAGCCGAGATGGATATTCTGTCGAAAGCGGATGCAACGTCTAAGAAGACAATGTCTAATTGCTGTCTGAAGTTAAGGGCGTGTTGTATTCGAAATAGAGTCTCCATGAGATTGGTGGTAGTAGATCTTTGTGGGATCACTGAATGAAGGTACTCCGGTCTATGCCCGAAGCAGTGATGGTTGATGGTATTTAAAATGGATTTCTCAAATATTTTTTGAAACGAACATCCAATTGCAATAGGCCTGTAGTCTTTGGCGGATTTAGGATTGCTATTTTTGGGAACAGGTTTAACGAAATACGTATTCCATATCTTCGGAAAGTGGTTTTCACTTAAAATTTTGTGGAAAATGTGAAGGAGCAGATCTATGATGTATACACTGCTGATCTTAATCATGAAGAGTGGGAATTTATCAGGCCCAATTGTGGCTTTATTCTTGAGGCTATTCACAGCGGCTTTAATGTCATCTCTAGCGATACTGATTTGAGACAGTTCAGGATAAAACTCTGTCTTCAGTTTGCTAATTGCTTCACGGATTTTCTCTGTGTTGACTTCACTTTCAACTTGATTTTCTGCTAGAGGAGTTCCAAAGGTGGCTTGGGTCCATTCTGAGAAGATGTGCTCGGGCATTATATCCGTACGCCTTTTCTTATTATATATCCTGCTTCCTTTCTTTAAATGTGATCACACCATGTCATAGTGAGCTTGACGTTTCAATCGAATGAACCGCGCTCTAGCTTCTTTATATCGAATATAATCAGGTGGGTGTTCAGTTTTTTTCCATTTTCTGAACAGTTTTTGCTTCTTTTTAAAAGCATATTTTACTTGTGGACTAAACCAGGAATTTGCTCGATGGGAAATTTTTATGTGTTTTGATGCGCCCTCAAGAGCAATAAAGTGAAGGGTATCCGAAAGTGCTTCTAAGGCATCGTCTACGGGGAGTTGGAAGAGATTTTGCCAGTTGAAATTCGCGAGCCGTTTCAAAATTACGTCTGGTTTTATATACTTGGTTGAGAAGATAACATCAGCGTTGTTTTCCCTCTTCCAGTTCTCTTTTTGTCTACAAGCTTGACGTCTCAGGTTGACTTGGATTGAGAGAGGGATGTGATCCGAAGCGAAGCGAGTCGTACTGTCAGTTAATGTGATGTCTAGAGCATTATAGTATACCAGGTCAAGGCGCTGTGTGCCTCTTGTGACGGGCGTTTCAAGTTGTTTCATCGAGAGGGTTTCCATAGTATCATCCAATTCGCTCTTTGCATCTTTGTACTTAGGAAGAGGCATGTTCAAATCTCCCATCACAATAGATTCTACATTTGGGTTCAAGTTTGACACGAGCCAAGTAAGGAGTTCATTTCTGGCTTCGCTGTCATGGTTGGGTGGAAGGTATATAATACAAATTTGTACATTCTTTGTACCTTCTCTGAAGGTTGCTGAGACGGATTCAAAATTTTCCGAGTGTGACTCTTGGTTTTTAGTTACAGAGAAATTATTCTTATAGAGTATCATTACTCCTCCTCCTCTTTTGTTTTCTCTTCCTCTTGTAACGCATTTAAAACCAAAATTGTCAGCCAGAGCATCTAGCTGTCTATTATTATGAAGCCAGGTTTCTGTCAGGCAGATGAATTCATATTCGGAGCTTAATAGAAGGTTCTGCAAAGTGTGAAGTTTATTGGCTATGCTGCGCACATTTTGAAGGTAAAGAGAGACTTGCATATTTTCTTTCGAGTCTGATGAGGAATTCCTTAATTGCTACTGAGCAACCCTGGTTGAGAGCCTCGAAGCACGTTCCCTGAAGCGTTTAACCAGGGTGCCAGTGGGCCAAATGGTTTTGTCTAGTAATCGTGCTTCACAATTAATAGGGCATGAGATAGTGAAGGAGGAATATGCTGGATGTCTTGTTCGTACTTGTCGTACTTCCACGTCAATACCCATCCCCTCTACGCACATTTCTTTAATGACGCTCGGTGTGATACTGGGTTCAATCCGCGAGACAAATAGCTTTCCTCTTGTTTGAACTGAGGTGATGCTGTATCTTTCTGCAAGACAAGGGTGATAATCAGATGGCTGGGATGTTGGAGGATGATCAGTAGGATCGCCATTTGTCCGTATGGCATGTTGTTGCTGATGGGCATTTAGGTGAGGGGGGTCCTTTTTAGTGGAATTTTGAGGGGCCGATTTTGTCGGCAGAGAAACAACCTGAGCAAAAGTAGGTTTCTGGTTCATGTTTGGCTCCGATGGAGGGGTTGATTTCTTTTTATTGCGGTCTTGGTTTGCAGAAGAAGTAGAGCTGGGGATAGCGGTCGCTGGACCGTTTTCCGACCTGTGCATTTGTGCATACCTTTTATTGGAGGATTGGTTTTTTGAATTATCAAAATTTTGAGGAGGTGGCTGCTCTTTGCAGGGATCAGCATCTTGCACCTCTGCCCTAAATTTGAGGGTAGTCGTCCGTTGTAATTTAATGTGCGAGTTCTCCATCGGTTTCCCTCTTGCAACTTTCGAGGTGCCAGCTGGGCAAGCCTGTGGGTTTTCGAGTATCGGGATATTTCGTCCGATTGTTCCGTTAATTGCACGTAGTTGAGTTAGGACTGTGTCTAATTTATCATCAATTAGTTTCTGTTTGGCTATTAAAGTTCTATTCTGTTCATGCAGTTCATGGTTTTCTTCTTTGATTCCTTGCAGAGTTTTGTAGATTGGAAGAAGGAGTTCCTCGAGTAACTCTTTTAGCATTTGAGACTCATGCTTAAAGTAATCCTGACCTGTTTGTCTTTCTTGATCATTCCGAGCCCCACTACAGCCTATTTCTTTAATGTAGTCAAGAGTATCATTTCCATCATCATATGTTTTCTTGTGCGCGCAATCGTCTGGGCATGCGTCACAACCTAAGATATCAATTAATGAGCCACTAAGGTTCCCGTTCAGCTCCGTTACTGCGAGGTTGTCGGAAACCTGTGGGGAAGGTTCCTCAGTTTCTGAGTCATCGTTGTCTATGACGTGAGATTCTGCTGCATTTATTTCTTCCCGTTGTTCTGCGCTATTGTTCTCGTTGTGTGACCTGCATTTTGAGCAAAGGAACTTCTTTCGTCTGCTTTGATTTAAGCGCACGATGTCAACTTGGGAACAGCAGCTCCCAATGACGCTGCCACATCGCGAGCATTTAATGGCGTATTTATTTACAACGTTACAAATGCCGCATACTTGCTCCGTCATATCAGATGGTTTCTTTTCCATATTTGTAACGATTGAGACCGTAGATGCGTTACTTATATGTTTTACTTAAATCTGGAGCGTTGGCCAGATATTACACTTATTTCTCGATAAAGGTGCGGTAGTGGGGAGAGCTATACACTTCACACCCAGTTACGGTTTAATTGGAGCCTTTAATGTAAGGAGCGACCTTGAGAGAGGATTAGTGGTGGGGAAAGCTGAGTAGTTGAACTTTCCGCAGACAAGAAAACTTATCTATAGCTGTACCACATATAGCATGCATGAGACCAAAAAACAATAATCATAATTTACCTGACTGTGCATTTCTTCCTTAGTTGGTATATTTAGATAGAGGCACTTCTGAACTTTCGATTAATACTAAATATAGCTAGTACATGACTCATAATTAAACTGAAAATATCGAAAAATACGGAGCACGATAATCACACTGTTGTCATCTCCGCCACCTAGCGGTCTGCCCCTAGGTGGCGGAGATATAAGACAAGACTGAGTTTTAGTAGGGTTGAAATCAACTAAGTTGTCTTTGCCCCACTGGAGAATTACCTGAACATAGGCATTTAAGGAATTGGCAGCAGATTTTCGAGAAGTTGAAGCTGATTGAGCAGGACAAGGTTTCTCAAAATGGAAAGTTGAATGCAATGTGCTATCATCGGCAAAACTATGGATAGGATTTCCAGTCAATGGAAGGTCACTGATATACAAGAGGAAAAGAGTGGGGGAAAGAACTGAACCTTGGGGGACACCGGCATTAGTGGAGAAGTTAGAAGACAGAGAGCCGTCTACCATCACCCTCAGTGAGCGATCAGAGAGAAAACTGGATAACCAATTACTAAAAACAGATGGAAGCTTATTTAGAAGACCTTTATGCCAAACACGATCAAAAGCCTTTGAGATGTCAAAAGCAACTACTTGTGTTTCACCGAACCTTTCCATTGAATTAGTCCATAAATGGGTAACATAAGCCAGAATATCACCAGTGGATCGACACTGATGGAATCCATACTGGCAATCGTTGATCAGACAGAAGGTTTCTAGGCAGTTTAAAATTTGGCGGTTAATTGATTTCTCCATTACTTTAGAAAGAGTAGAAGTAATTGCAATGGGACGATAATTGGATGGGAGGGATTTGTCACCCTTTTTAGGAACTGGCTGGATATAAGCAAATTTCCAAGCAGAAGGAAAAACACCTTTGGAATAAGAAAGTGAAAAAAGGCAGCAAAGAATAGGAGTAAGTTCAGGAGCACAGGTTTTGAGAACAAGTGGAGAAATACCATCAGGACCTGGAGCTTTCTTAGCATCAAGATTCATCAAAATCCTTCTGATATCCTTTTAACGGAAGACCACAGGAGGCATTGAATGGAGTGTGTTGGGAATGGTGGGAGGTGTTTTACCAAGATCATTAATACATGAGCTGGAAGAAAAATGGGATGCTAGCAGGTCAGCATTATCCTTTATCTTTGGCAAGAGACCAGAATGCTCGGCTACCATTAGGGCAAGAAGCAAGTTTTCTACTCTTAGCCTGTTCAAACTCTAGTTTGGACTAATTAATAACTGCTTTACAATTGTTGCGAGCTTTGGTGTAGGCAGAAAATGAAACATAAGAATTAGAAACAAGCCAATTACAATATGCAACATTCTTCTCTTGGACAGCCTTAGCACATTTATTGGAAAACCAAGGTTTAGATAAAGGACGAGATTTTAAAGTGGAGTGTGGGATAAAGGATTCCATTCCTGCAAGAATAATTTCACTGACACGATCTGAGAAAACGTTGACATCAGAAGTTTTGAAACAGTAATCCGACCAAGGAAAAGAAGAAAAGAAGTCTCGCAGGTCATGCCATTTTGTATTCTTGTAATGCCAAACAACACGAGGTTGGGAATAGCCATGAGATAAAGGTTCCATTGGAGAAGAGATAAATCACCAAGTTGTGATCTGAAGTGCCCAAAGGACCTCTCACTTCGACCGTGTACTTAGAAGGGTTGTTTGTGAGAAAAAGATCAAGCATATTGGCTGTATGATTAGGATTGTCCGGTATTCTTGTAGCTAAATGAACAATCTGTGCAAGATCATTAGTAATTGCAAAAGCCTCAGCATCTCCACCAGCTGGGTCGGTGTGACTAGAAAACGGAAGCCAGCTGGAGTTGGGAACATTAAAATCACCAAGGAAAATTACTTCACTGTTAGGAAAGTTGGACTGGAGAAAGTCAAAGAGCTCCAAATAATTAGTGGAGTTGAGAGAACAGTAGAGAGAACAGATGAATTTGACACAATGAGGTAGAGAGATTTTAAGCCAGAGAAGATCAAAGAGAGGAGATTCCAAATTGCCAAGTCTCTGACAGGGAATATCAGAACGCACATATGCACAAGTACCACCTTTGAGGCGAAAGGAATCATACAGCGAATAATTTGGACATCTGAGATGAGCAGTAGTTGAATCAACCGATAACTGAGATTCTGTCAGAAAAAGTACATGGGGTTTGGAAGACTGCAAGTGGAAATGGACATCATTGAGATTAGAATTGAGACCACGTATATTTGTGAAATGAATTAGGAAGTCCTTGGGAGGTTTAGATCTTTTTGCAGATAAGCTTGCTCTATAAGTTTGACAATTCATGGTGTATTCAATAGTAAGAAAAAGTGGGTGGTACATGCTGTACGAAGTAATGAAATTTTTGGATAGGGCGTACATGTGGTAAGAATATACCCAGATCCTTGACATAACGTGGCCTCGACAATGCTCCCCGCATACACACTACTCGGACTCCCTCCAGTCACTATCTGGCAGAGTAGAGGTAGCAAGATTATACACTAGCTGATCCGGAAGCCTCCTAGAGAGTTACCAATAGGTTTGGTCCAGTGTACTAACTAGCGGCCGGCCTGCGAACACCATTTTAGGGCTGTACCCTCGAAATGTAAGGAATATTGGATCTCGCCACGACATTCATCATAACCTCAAAAGTCATCAATCATACTGCATGATGGAAGAGATAGGGAAGGGTTGTTGAGAAAAACTGGCCATGGATATAAAATTATCAAATTGCTTTCTCCTTTCCTCTCCTGTTAAGGACTCAATGCATCTTTTTTTACAACCACAATGTAATTTTCAAACTGCTTACACTTAACTTGTGTTCCTTTTCAGTTCACATACACCTGACCTGAATTGCAAAGTCTTCTGGCTACAGTTCTTTTTGACTCTTTCCTTTTATGTTTTCTAAGTCTGAAGGAAGTTTCCTGGCATGCTTGATTGGCCTCTTGATGTGCTCCATTTCTCGAGATTTCAACTTAAAAGACAACTTAAAATCCTCCATTTATTGAGATTTCAATTTAAAAGACATCTTGCTGCATGAAAACGTGAAATACGAAATGACATCTTGCTACAACAATACAAACTTGAAACATAACCTCCATCGTGCAAAATGTTTAGGAACAGAGTGGTGTGAGTCAGACTAACTTCACTATGGTTTAGAATCATAGTGAATCATAGTCAGACTTACTTCACTATGATTCTAAACCTTTTGCTCATGTTGTTAACTATTCAAAATAATTGCTGGCATCTCTTGGTTAGAACTGCAACTTTGACTTACTTTGCTATCAAACTAAACAGTGGACACCTAGAGAAGGAGGGAAATATGAAAAGCTGATATTTATAAAATTACTGACTTACACCATTATGATTCTCAACACTTCACATAATCCCTCCTATCATGCTTGGGCAGAATTGCAGAACCATAGACATTCTGACCTAACTCACTGCATTTCTTCAGCACGGTCCTATATTTGTCTAACAAATCATCAGATTGTGTGTGTGCTTAATATCATTAGACCTCCACATGAATAATAATATTCTCTTTACCCTCCTTAAAATCTGACAATCTGTTGGTGAGATCATTAAATGCTGATCCTGGCAGACATACCCTGGTTCTAATTCACCTATTGTTATTACAAAAAATATTTCCCATTTCTCTAACAATGGAGTCTCCTAACAGAAGCATAAAATTCCTTCTAAACCAGAACAGTTTACACTTGGTTATTCTGTTCTGGGACCCGAATTGGGAGTGCATCACTTGGTGAGTTACTAGAAGCTCGAGTCCCTGATGAGCTATCAGTTACATTATTCTTGAGAGAAAGCACCCATTTTTTCAGTGACTCAAATTCTTCTAGCAATGCACTAAATTTTAACTTTAGATTGGTACACTTCGTACAATGGTGACAAAGAAAAAGAATCGCCAGGTGAGCTATAATTATCCACTAGGTCGAGCATGGAATACACGCCACAGGTTCTGCAAACAATGAAATCATGACTCACCCAGAATCACTGTTGGCTATTTCCATATGAGTCATGATACCCTCTGACGAAGTATTCAACATGAATCTTGTCACAACCATTGTTTACATTTACAATATATTAAAGAAGTTAACTAAAAGCAATTATCTAACTTCTCTAATCGCTATGCTCTGTTAATCTGCACTGAATCCTAGAGTATATATCCTCCCTAATAGCTTTAGTTTTACATTAGTATTAGTAACGGCCGCATGGTGCAAGAAAGCCTATGGCTTATGCTGGACCAGCCAAAAAAAAAAAAAAAAAAAACCGAACAAAACAATGATAAAAACAAAAAAAAAATAAATCAATAAACTAAATAACTAAATAATAATAATTAATACATAAAAAAATGAAATAAAAAATAAATATAAAGGAAATTAAACCTACCATCCTATGCGCTTCCCTTACCCGAAAGTACTATCCAGATGACCTTTGAATTTCTCCAAACTGTCGGCCTCTACCACCCATGAAGGCAACTTATTCCAGTAATTTATAACTTGCTGGCTAAAATAAAACTTCCTGCAGTCCAATCTAAACATTTCCCCCCCGTAACTTGAATTTATGTCCCCTAGTTCTAGCATCATTTATAATCTTGAAAATTTTGTCCTCATTCATTTTACTGATGCCTCTCAGAGCCTTAAACACCTCAATCAAATCTCCTCTAAGGTGTCTAGTTTCCAAACTCTGCAACCCACATATTCGAAGTCTTTCTTCATAAGGACGCCGTTTTGCCGATCTCACCAGGCGAGTTACCCTTCTTTGCACCCTTTCAAGAAGCTCGATGTCTTTCTTTAGGAGTGGTCTCCATACTTGAACACAGTATTCCAAGTGTGGTCTAACATAAGTCTTATATAATGGGATTATCACGTCCCTATCTCTACTTGCAAAAGTTCGATAGATCATCGATAGGACACCATGGGCCTTCCTTGCAACCTGTTTACAATGCTCAGAGAATTTCATGTCTGACTGTATCATAACACCCAAGTCCCTTTCCTCCAGTACTGGGTTTAGTTGAACTCCACCAAGTGAATAAGTTATTTTGGGATTACTGTTTCCCAGGTGTAATACCTTAAACTTTGTTGGATTAAAGCACAGCTGCCATTTTTCTGACCATTCCTGAAGTCTATCTTGGTCTCTCTGAAGAAGCTCAGCTTGACAGTGATCATTAACTACTCTACCAATTTTAACATCATCTGCAAATTTAGGCATCACGCCCTCTATCCCTTCATCAATGTCGTTTATGAAAATTAAAAACAACAGTGGTCCTAATACTGATCCTTGGGGAACCCCACTTCTTCATCATCATCATCATCATCAGCCATTTTCAATCCACTGCAGGATGAAGGCCTCTCCAGCAACTTTCCAGTTGCTTCTGTTCTGAGCACTGGACATCCATTTACTACCCACAAACTCATGGATTTCATCTATCCATCTCCGCCTTTGTCTTCCAGGTTTTCTTCTAGCTCCTCTTGGATACCATTCTGTTATTTTCTTAGTCCATCTGTCATCATGTCTTCGAGCTATGTGTCCTGCCCAAGACCATTTTAGTTCTTTGGTTTTGATAAGAATGTCCTTTACTTGAGTTTGTTGCCTAATCCATGTGTTTCTCTTCTTATCTAACAGTCTTATTCCCAATATGATTCGTTCCATTCTTCGCTGTGTGGTTCTCAGCTTCTCTTCCATTCTTTTGGTGAGTGCCCAAGTTTCACTTCCATAAGTCATGGTGGGGAGTATACATTGGTCCATTATTTTACGTTTCAGACAAACTGGGATATTGCTCTTCAGTATGTGACTATATTTCCTGAATGCTATCCATCCAAAATTTATTCTTCTCTTGACTTCCAGCCATTTATCATTATTACAGCTAATAACTTGTCCCAGATAAGTATATGACTCCACCTTTTCAATTACTGCTCCTTCAATCATTATTTCCCTTTCTGTGGCATACTTGTTCATCATTACTTTTGTTTTAGCCATATTCATCTTTAGTCCAAAATCCTTACTAGCTGTGCATAACTGATTAAGATTTTCCTCTAATTCTTTGGGATCATGGCTTATGACCACAATGTCATCTGCAAATCGCAAATGGTTTAGGTACTCTCCGTTCACATTGACTCCTTTCTGCGACCAGTCTAATCTTCTGAAAGCTTCCTCAAGGGCAGCAGTAAACAGCTTCGGAGATATTGTGTCTCCTTGTCGAACTCCTTTCTCAATTTTAAATTTCCTACTGTCTTTGTCTAGTCTAATAAAGGAGGTAGCACTCTCGTATATTTTCTTCAAAATCATAATATATGGGGTATCAATGCCTTGTCTTTCCAGTGCCCGAAACATTGCCTTATGCTGTATGGAGTCCCCACTTCTTACATCAACCCAATCTGAGGAATAGCCATTTATCACAACCCTCTGCCTCCTGCCCTGAAGCCATCCTTCTATCCATCTAAGGATTTTCCCAGTGATTCCAACCTGTTCTAGCTTATAAAGCAACCGCTCATGTGGGACTGAGTCAAAAGCTTTGCTGAAATCTAAATAAACAATGTCGAAATTATTCCCTAAATCCAGCTTGTGAGTGACCCTTTCGAAATAGCGAAACAGATTTGTTAAACATGATTTTCCCTTTACAAAACCATGCTGAGTATCCTTGAGAATTTCAATTCGATCCAAATGATCCTGAATTCCACCCTTGATCATTGCCTCCATGATTTTCCCTACTACTGAAGTCAGACTGACAGGTCGATAATTTCCAACTTCACTTTTAGAGCCACCCTTATGTATGGGAGATACATTTGCACTTTTCCAATCCAAGGGAATCTCCCCAGAGTCTAGTGATGCTCGCATAATTAGCCTCAATGGTTCAATGCACTTGCTTGCCACCTCTCTTAAGATTATAGGGTATATTCCATCAACTCCAGGAGCCTTACTGGTCTGTAGGCTCGAAAGTTTTTTCATTAAATAATCTTGCGAAATTTCAATATCATTAATTACATATTTTTTAACTTCGCTCCCACAATTTCCCATTGCCAGAAAATGCTTTTCATTTGTAAATATCGATGCAAAATAACTGTTGAGTTCATCTGCAACAGCAGCTGGTGTATTTATTACTATCCCCTTTCCCTTACTTAAAGGTCCGATCTGGTTTGTCCTGCTCTTCTTGGCATTTATATATGTGAAGAATTCTTTATCCCCCCTTTTTGCTCTGTTTGCTAGTGATTTCTCATAAACTGCCTTTGCCTGTCGAACCTTTTCTGTGGCTCTATTACACATCACCTTGTAGCTGTTATAGGCTTCAGTACTTTTTATTGCTCTGTAACCTTTCCATGCCACCTTTTTCTGCTCAAGTAATGCGGTAACTTCACTATTCATCCAACTTGGAACCCTTCTCGTGGAGTATTTTTTTTAATGGTATATACGCATTCAAGGCATCTGTGATTAATGTTTTAAAAGCGTACCACAGTTCAATTGTATTCATTCTCTGCACGATATCTACCCAGTTAATAGAGGCCATGTAGTACCTTAGGGCATCGTAATTTCCTTTTCTGAAATTAAAACCCATTCCTTTGCCTTTTACTTCTGCTACCTCTCTCGTCATCTTCCACCGTAGAACTCCTTGATCACTTCCTGCTACTGGTTCCTCTACTGTCAGCCCTGTTATGTCATCTGATTCATGTGTGATGATGAGGTCTAGGATATTCTTTTCTCTAGTACTTTCCCTGACATGTTGATACAAATAACAGTCATCTAGTTGATTTAAAAATTTTGTTCCCCATGTCGAGTTTCCTTCCCATTTACTCCAATCAATTAGAGGCAAATTGAAATCACCCATAATAAGGCATTGAAGCTTACTTGCCCATTCCATTTGCATGTAAAGGCTTTTGTCATAGTCTTCACAATCACCTGGTCTGTAGATTACTCCTACTCGCATTATACTTTTGTTTCCAACTATCTCCCACCATACATTATTTCTTATAATTTTTTTCCCTCTCCTCTATACTATATTTTGATGTAATTCTATTTTGCAATGGCATGTACTTGACGTACATGCCATTGCAAAAAAAGAGGAGACTATATTGTCATCTTATCGTGAAATTCTGGTGGTTCACACTTGAAAACTACACAAGAAATGTGCAATATATGACAATATAATCATATTGAGTTATTTCTTTATATATGTATTAATTTTTCCCCTACCCTTCTTTTCTTTTCTTTCACACTTTTTTTTTTACTTACTTCTCTTATCTCTACAACTTTTATTTACTTCTCTTATCTCTACTACTTTTATTTACTTACTTATTATACTATTGTGGGTCATTAGGTGCTTTCTGACTATCAGCTATCTTTGTCAATAATCAATTTTCTTTTTTCACACTTCTCCAAAACTTTACAAAATGCTAGCCAACATTAGTTTTCTTATATTTTTTGGTGTACCCTATAGTTTTTAAAACACATTTGTAAATGTATAAATCACTTTGTGTCTTCACCATGCCTATCTGTCCGTTGTAACAATTTGACTCCCAGTGGAAAGATTTGTCATGCCATCCTAAAATTAATTAAAACTAAACCAACAGTTGAAAATCCCCCACCCCTCTATAAAATTCTGAGTTATCTCTATATGCAAATGGCAGTAAGTTTCAGGTGCCTGATCATTACTGACAAGAAAATGTCAGACCAATTCCAATTTAAAAGAAGCCTCTCTTAGTTTTGGACTTTGTTGGGTAGAAAATGTGAGCTGACATCAAATTTGAGCATATTTTTTCATTGATCACTGGTAAGCTTTTAAAACCAATTATGATTCCAAAGTCCCTTTATGCTCCAGCTCTGCTAAGAGAAATTATACAAATGAAAGTATATTTCAGACATTACTTTAGAAGGAAAAGGTTGGACAGACATTAAATTTTCATTGCATGTTTTGTTGGTCTCAGTCCCCATGAAAATTTTAGGTCTAATTCAGATTTCACATCCCCTAGTATTCCCTACAGAAAAATTCTGATAAACCTGGAACAGTAGTCCCAATCCCCTCCAGAATTTATTTAGAATATTCATCTAGACCAGGGGTCGGCAAACTTTTTTTGGAAAGGGCCAGATCATAAAATTTTTAGGCTCGGCGGGCCAGGTAGCAAGCTCGAAGATATTTACATGGGTAATTCTACTCATAGATCAACAAAAAAAAACAGGTTCAAAATCTTTTTATTAGGAAGCGATATTTTACATAATATTTATACACATGCTGACACTTACAAAAAAATGAATAAAATATTTCCATTTATTAATAAACGTATTATAGAACTGGTTAAATTTTGTACTAATGTGATGAAGTAATTGTTTTTTCTGAAATAATATTTCATCATACTGGAGTTCGAAGTTAGTACTTCCTATCATTAAAGTTGTTTGCAAATGGTCATACGTTAATAATGATCTGTATTGCGATTTTACATATGTCATTTTTGAAAATGTCTTTTCACATTGGTTGATGTTGTTATTTGGTTTTTAGGAGCATTAGCAACTAAGGCCATATTGCTCCGGGATATGCGGTGGTCATTCCCTGACCTTTCCGCATCCTCCATATTTGGTGGTGGCGGGCTCGAACCCCGGTCTAATCAAGAAGCGTGTGCTATGCACTGCTGCTCCTTCCCACCTGGCTACGGAGGCGCCTATTCACATTGGTAAGTACTCCCAAATACAGATATAAATCCCTGTGCATATGATTTTAATTGACTGTATTTATCTTCTGAAAGATATTTATAGAATTGGGTTAGATCCATTTCTTTAAACCTAACCTTTAGCATATCATCATTTTGCAGATCATTCACTTCCAATTGAAGGTCTGATGGAAGCTCCTCAATTGTACAGCCAAATGGATTTTGAAATATGGAAATGTCTTTTACACTTGTATCAAGATCCAAAAAACGCTGTTGTAACTGTAGTTTAAGTTCAGAAAATATATCCGCCGCGAATTTTTTTGTGAATGGGGATTTCGCTAATATTTGAAATTTTTTACAGCATGGAAAATGGTCAAACTTGGTTAATGTGATTTGTGTTTCAAACAATGCAAATTTTTGACGATATGACTTTACGATAGAATACGTTTCACATATGAGCACTGTTTTTCCCTGTAATTTTAAGTTAAATTTGTTAAGATATCCCACGATGTCTGTAGCAAATGCTAATTTCCATAGCCATTCATTGTTAGATAATAGTGGTTGTGGGCAGTTTTTCTCATTTAGAAAAATTTCTATTGCTTCTCTGAGTTCAAAAAATCTCAATAAAACTTTTCCATTGCTGAGCCATCGAACTGCTGTATGGTAGGGAAAATCAGGATATTCACGAAACTGATGACGGTTAAGTCCACAAGAGCGAATAAAGTTAACCGCTGACACAACTGGTTCAATAACACATGACAGATTGAGTTGTTTCCCAAAAAGAGCCTGCTGGTGAATAATACAAATACAATGAATTACCAGAGGTTTTGAACATTTAGCTTCTTAATAAGCCTTAAAAATTTGTCCAACTAATCCTTTCCCCATTCCACCCATATTTTTTACCACCATCAGTTGTGACACATTTTAACTGATTCCATTGCAAATTGTACTGTGTTAGCGTTTTCTCGACTTCCTTGAAGATATCTTCAGTAACCGTGGTAGATGACTTTCATCAACCGGTGAAATACCACCACTTTGCTTATTGGAGGCTTGAAGTGGTGAAACCCATGTTTAGTCCCCCCCCCCCGTACTTCTCCTTAAACCCATGCATGGTACTAAGTACTATAGGTTTTGATACCTTTCGTGTTTGGGGTTTTCATAAAAAAAAAAAAAAAAAAAAACTCCGTATTGACTCCTTGAATAAACAGCAACAATTGGGCAGTATCAGTAATGTCTGTAGACTCATCAAGAGCCAACGAAAACCACTTGAAATTTTTTGCCTAGTCTTTTAATTGACTCTTGATGTGGCTCCCAATGTCCTCAACTCTTCTAACAGTTGTTCTCGTTGAAAGACTGACAGATCGAAACAAATCCATTTTCTCTGGACACATTTCTTCGGCTGCCACAAGCAAACATGATTTAATTAATTCACCATCGGTAAATGGTTTCCCTTTCTTGGTTAATAAATGAGCTATTCTTAAGCTTACTTTAGTTACTGCTTCATTATAATTTTTTATTTTAACAAATAAATTGCATTGTGATGATGCATTACATTTTAAACTTTCCAATTTTAGCTTCCGTTGATTTTCTGTGAGTTTTGAATATTGTGCCACGCGCTTACTTTGGTAATGAAGACGTATATTGTACTCTTTTCGCACAGCTATTGTGTCATTACATAATAAACATGATACTTTGTCATTTGTTTCTATAAAAAAATAATTCACACTCCATTCAGCTTTAAAAGCACGACATTCGAAGTCCACTTTTCTCTTCATATTTGGTCTTGAGGGTGACATGGAAATGGTGGGTAATAAACAAAAGGAAAAAAAAAAAAGAGATCGCAGAGCGCCATGACAGACAATACCATATGCGCTGCTAAAACAAAACTGAGAGAAATGCTGGCAACATTTGTTCTACGGTATACGACAGAATGCAAATATGTGACGCCAGTAGCGCCACGTGTGCTCATTATTCTCAACTCAACTATTGGCTATTGCAGCGCGTAATTTGTTTTTTAATTTTTTTCATTTAAAAAACAATATTAACCTGCAGGCTGGATTAAAAAGAGGGGGCAGGGCGGATTTGGCCCACGGGCCGCAGTTTGCCGACCCCTGATCTAGACCAGTGGTTCCCATACAGAGTGCTGTTCACCCTTTTCAACTGTGCTGCAAAATTAGGAAAAATTCCACTGAGTTCAATGGCAATTTTGGTGTGCTATCAATATAAATCTTTTAACTTGAAATGTGACTTAAGTGACAAAAAATTGGGAACTACTGCTCTAGACCTTTATACTAAATAATATGTCAATGGGTAACCCACGTTTCCTGTACACCATCAATTTCCTCTTCCCTTGAAAAAAGAACTAGATCTCATCTCACAGCTACCTTACAAAAGTAAGGATCCAAATTTACTAAAGGAATTGGCTTTTTGATGCATTCTATATACTCCCACTAACAACAATGCCAATGAGTTGCCTGTTTTCCCTCATTTTTTCCTTTCCATAACCTAACTTTCTTAATGAAACTGTTACATCTGGTTCCTTGGGGAAAATGAGAATAAATTAATAAAATTTTTATTTCTAATTTGCACTTAAAAAAAAATAACAGGCTTTCTTAGCAGTGTAATATCTCATGAAACTAAAGTGCTGTTTACTGCATTTTGTCATGCCTAAATCATGCTGTCAATGAAGCTGACTGTGCAAAGATGCTGGCAAGTTACAAATCATGCATTGTAGTATCACAATAAAGTCTTCAGAAAGAGAGGAGTTTAAAAAAAATTTTTTACATAATGGCAATAAATCTGAAGTGGGGGGGATCACAACAATATGGCAAATAATTTAGAGGCTATGAGAAATGTTAGTTAATCTTGGTGGGGAGGACGACAAAAATTACATTTAATTTTGGGTCACAGCCCAAAAAAAAAAAAAAAAAAAACCACACCTCTAATAAATATTCTAAACATCTGGGTTATTAGTCTTATGCCCATCTCTGAATAAAATATACAAAACAGAAATTTCATTACTTACTTTTTTAAAATAACAGCTATGTAAAGAAAGCAGAAAGATAGTTCAATTACAGTATCAATAAATGGCACTAATCTCATATACAAGGTTATTAGGAGTTGCCTCATTCCCCCATGAGAAGTACAGTAATAATAAAGATTCATTTTTATATTCTTTAACAACCCTGGCAAGATGAATTCCAACCTTATTATTAAAGTAGCCAAAACTGAACAGTACCCAGTTAATGAAAATTTTTATTCCAACATTTTCACAAAATCCATGTTTTTGTGAAGTGTAAGAATCTGACTGTGCAATTTTCATTATTTAGTAGATTGAGACTTTTAGTAGCTTATTTAGTAGATTGAGACTTCAATCTTCCACTGTCTATCTAACACCTCAAAAGTCGGCATGCAGAATCTCTCCAATCACTTCAAATCTACCAAGTTAACTACAGTCCAACAAGAGACCAAAACCAGCTAAACATGGTCTATTCTTCGGCGACATGTCAACTCGAAGAAACCACAGGCAACATGTTTCAATTGAACCACCAATGAATCATATTTACAGCTCTCCTACCCAAAAAAACTTCAATATCCCCGAAACCAAATTTGTGTGAAAGGTCACCACCCCACAATTTCTGAATCCAGTGCGCTGAATTGAAGCTGCATCTATTGTCCCCTGGAACATCTTAGATGGATGCAAACTAAGCCTTTGCAATTGATTTAATGACCAAAATGTATCAATACTATCACCCTTCACATCGCTACCAAGACCATTACCCCATGTTCCAGAGTATGGTGGACTACCCAACTCAACCAAAGCTTCCACTCCAAATAATCACTATACGCCAAATGGAAAGTTTTTGGCAATGTTCAAGATTATACTGCATTCTCCAAAGCTAGAGCCGAATTCAACAGAAACAAATCAGCGGCAATTAAGAAGCACCTCGAAAGAACCCTAAAAAAAGGGGGAAACCATTCTACAAAACAAATGCTAGTTCTCCCAGTAACATCGACCAAGTTGAGTGGCTTGACTACTTTGCCAGATTTTCTAAGCAGCCTCCAACTCTACCTAACCTGCCAGCCTTCAGTCACTCCCACATCCCACTTGATGACCTTGCTACAATCAATTTCCATGCAACAACTGATAAAGGCCATTAAACACTTTCCCTTTCACAGCAACCACCAGTGACAATGGCATCCCCCAGTTCACCATCAAATACTTAAGAGGCTTCATCATCGATCCTCCTCAACCTATACAACAGATGGCTTAAAGGTCATTACTTTCCACGACAGTGAAATAAGTACTCCGTCTGGCCCTTTCCTAAGAACAAACAATCAACTCTGCACAGCCAACACAGACCCATTGCTTGTGCCTCTGTATTGCAAAATATTCTGGAGAAAGCACTACTACTACTGTCCATCACCCACAAAATTCTCTGTGACAGTCCTCAGCAAATACGCTATGGGATCTCAGGAAGGTCAACTATAACTAATCTTGCAACAACCACACTGCACATCTTGGAAGACTCAGAACAAAGACAGGCGCAATCAGTCATATATCTTGACATCCATTTTGCATTTGATGCCATCTACATACCCAAATTACAACATCTCTTAGCTATTTCAATTTCCACGGCAATGTTCTCTGTTTCCTAGAATATCTCCTATCCAAGAGGATCCTTGTGCTAAAGATTGGAACAAAGACCATATGTCATATAACTGCTGACATGCCTGGGGAGGGGTCCTGTCTGGTACCCTCTTCACTGCAATCATGGTATCATTTGTTGCCAACAAATGCAATGGGATCACATATGCTAACGATGTCAAGCTCCTTACTGAGATATCGCCATCTGACTTGGCAGCCAAACCCACTCAGCAAATGAACAGAAAACTACAGGCTATAGCTGACATTGCATTCAACCTCCAAATTAACCCTCTGAAATCAGCACAAATAATTTTTTCACTAAAGGGCAGCCCAATGATGCTGGAGCCTGCGCTCAATGGCGCCTCGGTTCTAAGTGTTTGAATGCACAAAGATCTGGGGTTGTTTTCGACTCCAAGATATCCTTCACCAATCAGATGAACCTCATACATTAGAGGCTGACTTCACTACGCTGGGGTACCAAGCAACAGTTGCTCCACATTATCAACCCACATCTCGTAAAAAGGTACATCATATCAAATCTATACCCAACAGTACTATATGCTTCAGAGATATGGGTCATGGCTGCTGAATCCAACCTTAAAAGGATATATGCTGCCTAATTCTGACTGTTAAAGTGGGCCAACACAAAACTCCACCTTCTCCCAGCTGTCAGAGCACCATAATTAGCTCAAATCTTACATTGGAGAAAGAAGGCTGGTATTCACAATCAAGACGGCTATGGGTAAAATTACAGGGCCGAATTTCTGGGATCACTGCTCTTGGCACATTCCTCTCCTTTATCTCTGGTCTTCAGCACAGCTGCTAGAAGACCATAACCGTCTAGCTTACTGACATTCCTACCAAAGCAAATGCTGCCCTCACTGCAAGCAATCGATGGCAACCTTCAAGAAGCGGTCAAAAACAAAAAAATATAGACAGGGAATCCTTGTCCTCGCTAAACCCTGGTGAGTATGGGCTTGGCAATCCCAGGGTCCTGAGCTGGATATCATCATTCTTCTCTTTCTTGGTGATTCTTTTCTACTTCTCTCTCTCTCTCTCTCTCTCAGGGGGGTAACTTGGGAATTTTTTTTTTTTTTTTGGCTGGTGCAACATAAGCCTCAGGCTTCCTTGTACCATATGGCTAATAATAATAATAATAAACTGAAAATTTAGAACTGTGCTTTTGCCTTCCAATAGACTTGATATATGCATTTCTCATGTGTATCTCTTTTGTCTGTATGGATGTAAATATATATTGCAAACCCCTGACACCACCACACCATGATGGGACTAATTGTATGCAGGTCATACTGCAATTAAAGATTATATTCTATTCTATTCTATTCATGTAAATTCCAGGACTACAGTCAGCCCTAATGCTGCTAATTTGTATTACCATACTAGATTTTGAAAATCATACTAGAATAATTTTGGGAATATACATGGCTTTTAACCTAAATTATCAATGTCCACTTTATATGCCTTCTGGCACTCAATTCTCAGTTAAATCACAGCTGGACTGTTAGGTGCTGTACTGATAGGTGCATGCATTCCCACTGATGAAAGGTACTTAAGTACTGAAACAGCTGCCTGGGGAAGATACATTATAAATATGTAACACTTCTCCAAACAGAAGTGTTACAACTTATCTGTAGTAGTACAGCAATTAAGCAGTTTATGAAACTCCATCATGAGACATCAATGCTATATATTAAAATTTTTCGCTTAATGGAACAAACTTACTTGCCTACCTACCTATATACAGTACAGTAAACCCCCATTATTCGCGGTATCTGTATTCACACTTTCGCGTGTATCGCCGATTTAATATAAAATGAAACCTAAAAAAATGTGAATTTAAAAGCACTGTGAATATTTTCCGCCATAAAAAACATGGGCGTGGCTAAAATTATCTTTCCCGGTCAAAACAGCGCTCAGTGGGTGGGAGGAGAGGGGTAACAAAATCGTGAGTGTGGATGTTTCTCGCTAATCCTTGTTCAGTATGTGTTATGCGCTTTTCATGGAAGGTTTCGTCGTTTGCTTTTAATTTATATGCTTCCAAAAATGATAAATCTACCGTTTTGCAGTGTAAAACAGACTTTTTCAAGTGTGTTAACGGAAGAAAGTGACTTTATTGTGGACAAATTCTTTCTAACCCATACAAAAATATGGCTACGAATAACAAGAGAAATGTGAAAATATCAAAGAAGGTGACGATGACATTAGCAAATAAAATTGAGTTATTAGATAAAATTTCTAATGGTGAAAAATCAATGAGTCAACGGTACGATCAATCAAGAAATTGGAAGAAAAAATCTGTCGTAGTGTCCGTGAAAACGCGCTAATTGCTTCAAAAATTTGCTCTGTAACTCGTGATGTTAAATTAGAAAAAATGGAAAAGGCTTTAAATCTGTGGATAGAAGACCGAACTCATAATAAAATTCCCTTAAGTTCACTCATCATTCGTGAAAAGGCAAAACTCCTTTATTGACACTTTTTAGCGAAACTGGTGATGGCACTGGCAGGATAAGTTTTTTTGCTAGCAAAGGCGTGGGTTTGAAAGATTTGTTTGAAATTTCTAATAAATATTACATTTAATATTAAATTGTTTCTTATTTTCATTTCGATGCCATATGCTTGCATTTCACTATGTACTGTCTATGTACATAGTCATATTATGAAGGTACATATAATACATACATAGACAAAATTTTAGACTAGTTTTTCTTATATATTTCATACTTTGGAATGGAACCCCTTTATTACTATGGGAGACATAACTCAGTATTTGCATTTTCAGTATTCACAACATTTCTCAGGAACGTAACCCCCGCGAATAGTGGGGGATTTACTGTATATATATATATTTCCCCTCCCCCTCTCGATACAAATTTTTCTATTTTGTATGAATAAATATTACATGAAATTTTTAATTCCAACATTAACTTTAAATTGTATCATTCAATAATAACCACTGCATATATTTACCCAGTTCACTCAGATCAACATCTCTGATTCTCCTAGTCAGGTAAAAGTCATTCATTAAATACTGTCTCCTCTTTTTCCTCCATCTCCTAGCTGGATAGGTGTAAAGTTGACCTTCTGCTTGTCCTGGCATCCTTTGCCATTTCTGCATCCAGAGCGAACAATCACTTTGGGCAACTCCTGTTTGTGCATCAAGGAAAGGCAACCTCATCTTCCTTTCCAAACAAAGTCTAGTATTATAACTTGCCGAATTTTCAGTGGCATCTTTGTAAAATGGATCATTCAAGATGCTGTAATGCAAATAATAAAAATTATATTTGTTTCTTTGAAACAAGAAATTTTACACACAGAACAAGAAATACCTTTAAACCAGTAGTGGACCTATCAGGTTTTTGCTCAAAAAATAACAATTCTGCATTAAATGTTGATTAGCCCAGAGGCACATGCATAGGACCTGTCAGGTGCCTAGAAATAAAAAATTTTTCACATTAATTGTTGGTTAAACATTAATACATTAATGACCTTTCTCTACCTTCCTAAACAGAGATCTAGTTTTACTCAAGTTGTTTCTGAAGTAATATTTTTATATTTTAGATAGAGTAATAGCATGAAAGAACCTGACAGATCTGCAAAACTGTTTTTGTAACTTTTTTTTTGTATGCAGCACCTTGCAGGTGCTGCTGTCATTACATTTCTATATATTTCATTTTGAATGATTGTCATTCTAGTTCACAGTTATCCATCAGTTATCTTCTCTAATTTTGTAAATGTATCATGATCTCAGTTGGGAAGGATGTTTTAGGGCTTTTGAACAATAATTCACTAAAAGCACATGAGGAATCTTGACAGGGTTTGTTTCCTGCAATTCTCCTTGTAATTATTTTTATGCTGAGTTTTATGAGTTTGCAAAGTAAGTATTCTGCATTTTTTGTTTGTTTTTTTTTTAATCTAAAACCACAGAATCTTTTGATATGTCAATGTCAGATTCTATTTGTTTTATTTTTGATTTATTATATTAAAATTAGTTTTGTTGATCCGATTATTATCATATATTTATTTATTTGAAAGACCTTATTGCTGTGTGTGTATACATAATACATAAGCAGAAATATATGCACGTCTAATTCTGAAATTTAGTTTTAACAATTTTATCAACTTGAAAATGGAAATACCTAATAATTAATGTTTATACTTCATACAGTTTTTTTTATTTTCAGCAGAATTAATAAAAATTTCTGCATATTTCTGCTTCCACATGTAAAATAGAAGCAGAAATGTGGGTGTGAAATTTAATTTGTCAATTTCGTACCCTTGTCGATTTCATAAACGTTTGTGTGTGATTTTTCCTTATTTAAGCAGAATTAATAGTTTTAATTTAAAATGGCATCAGTAAAAAAAAACAATATTTATAAATTTAACATATTTAATTTAAAATAGAGTTACAAATAATAATCAATGCAATCCATTCACAAAATGTCAAATATTCGCATACTGCATCTAGAATTTTAAAAGCTTAATAATTTTGTAGAAAAAAAAACCTAGTTGGGAACCTGTCAGTTGCCACGTGCTTTTTTTTTTTTTGTTACTATTCAGGGTGAACCTGCTGCCTGATTAAACTTAAGGTTTTTGAAGCAAATTTTGCAGAGTAATTGCAAATGAAAACCATTCATGTGCTGTGCTACTGTTCTTAAAACTATTTTTCATGTAGCATAGCATTGCAACGTTGGACCTGACAGGTGCAAAAGCTGCAAAGTTTCAAATTATGAATTTATTTCTGGCATTGTCAGTTGCTTTTACTCTCCCATTAGTTCTATAAATATGTACAGTCTTACACGAGTTATTTTTGAACAATTTATTGTTTTCACATAATAAACATGAACTGCAATATTCACAGATAAAAAGACAGCAATATGAATAATATTCAAATTTCGCATTCTTTATGACACCCAAATCTAAAATAAATATGAAAATGGAAATGACTATTAGTATCTAACACACACACACACACACACACACACACACACACACACACACACACACACACACACACACACACACACACACACACAAACACACACAGCCCTAGATTTAACAGACACCATTTAATGGACTTCGAATTTAATGGACAAAAAATTTCTGTCCTAAAGGGAAAATTTAGAACCTATTTATATCTGATAGCATCACACATCAGACAGATGTGCTGAAAATTCCTTCTAATGAAATAAAGGTTCTTTTATTGCTAGATAATGCACCTGCTCACCCTAATGCTGAGAGGTTAGTTAGCAGGGATAGGAGAACTAAATGTATTTTTCTGCCTCCTAACACTACTTCACTGATACAGCCGATGGATCAGGGTGTAATCATTGCTTGTAAGAGGTTGTATAAGAAAAGTTTTTGGAAGAGGTGATGGTTGTTTTGGAAGAAACAGAAGACGCAGAAGAAGATACAAGAGGCACCAGGACACTCCAACATTTACACGCATACAACATCAGATCTACTATCTTCAACTTATCAGCTGTGTGGAAAAATATGAAGACTGGCCAATGCTTGGAAGAAGTTGTTGTACGATGTAGAACCATGCAACTGAGAATTATGTGGAACAGTGGCTCGAAAATGATGAAGCTATCAATTTTTTTCTGAGGGAGAGATTGAGGAAAATGTTCTTCAGGGAGAACAAGAGGACAATGATGATGATGACAAAGAATCAGTTGCACCTCATCCTAAATTGTCTGTTATAAGACAACATATGGATGGCATCATACATTATATTGAATCATCATCAGATCCTGATGTGCTTCCTTATTATGAACATTTTAGAGAATGTCGATCTACAGTAATGAGGAAGCAGCACTAAGGTATAAGGCAACTGAACCTTGATGATTTCTTCAAGACCATTTAATCAACTGGACCAATTTCACCAGAACCCTCTACCAGCAAGGAATTAACACATTTCCCTTATTATGACAGTTGTTTCTGACTCTGAAAATTGTGATCCTTTCAATTAAGTTAATATTAATATTGAATATTATGTATCTTTTTTAAATTTTTTTTTGTTTTTTATTCAATGGAAAGAATTTAAGTATTTTTTCCCTCTAAATGAATTTAAATGAAAAAAAAACAACTAATGTTCACATTGAAAACAACTTTGTGTGAGCTTTAAGGGCAAAAAAAAAATAATAATAAAAAAAAAAAGTGGCAGAAACACTCCATTAGTTACACTGCATAGTTTTTGATGTGTTTAATTAAAATAAAGTTTGTATATTTATTTTTAACAGATGTTTTAGTATAAATTACTCAATGTACATTATAATACAATATTTTATTCATACTTATACATTGTAATAACATTTTAATATATCCTGTATCTTTACAGGATGTATTAAAGCAGGATGTATTAAAACTTACAGCAGTCTAGTGTTCATATTTTGAGACTGACTTTTTTAATTTTTCAATTTTCAGCAGAATTAATAAAAGTTTTATTTTTTTCCTTTAAAATAAGAGGTGCACGAACTTTTTTTAAAATAACCAATTACATATAATTAATAATGCCATCCTGAAGTCCAACTGACTAGTGCATCCGAGTCACCCATGATACCATGAAATGTTTGGAATAAAGGCACTTCTTAATGTATTCATTATCTTGATGTATAGTGGATGTAAGAAGAAATAATATATATTTTTATTTATTTTCTTTTCACAATAACCAGTAGATATTTTCATAAGCATATAAATACTAACGGAGATATCCCATATCTTTTAAACATGCAGGGAAGAAATATATTAAAATAATTTTTAAATTAAAAGTTTAAGAAAACTTCAAAAGTCTTATAATAAGGTTTCGTTATATGCCTTATCTATATATATATATAAAACACTTAGGTATGCTGCCCAAATTTTCCAACTGCTAATTTTTGCCAGCACCATTCACGCGGTTCACCTCGCATGACCACCATACCAGGCATTCTTTATTAATTTTTGTACTATTTTTTGACTGAAGAAAGGCAACCTATGCCTGAAAGCTATTGATGTATGTTTATTTTATTAGTATTAGTAATGGCTGCATGGTGCAAGAAAGCCTATGGCTTATGCCGCACCAGCAAAAAAAAAAAAAAAAAAACCCGAATAAAAAAATTATAATAATAAATAAATGAATAATAATAATTAATAAAAGAAAAGGAAATTAGACCTATCATCCTATGCGCTTCCCTGACCCGAAGGTACTATCCAGATGACCTTTGAATTTCCCCAAACTGTCAGCCTCTACCAACCATGTAGGCAACTTATTCCAGTAATTTATAACTCACTGGCTAAAATAAAACTTTCTGCAGTGCAATCTAAACATTTCCCCCGTAACTTGAATTTATGTTCCCTAGTTCTAGCATCATTTATAATCTTGAAAATTTCGTCATCATTCATTTTACTGATGCCTCTCAGAGCCTAAAACACCTTAATCAAATCTCCTCTAAGGTGTCTAGTTTCCAAACTCTTCAACCCACATATTCAAAGTCTTTCTTCATAAGGACGCCCTTTTGCCGATCTCACCAGGCGAATTACCCATCTTTGCACCCTTTCCAGAAGCTCAATGTCTTTCTTTAGGTGTGGTCTCCATACTTGAACACAGTATTCCAAGTGTGGTCTAACAAAAGCCTTATATAATGGGATTATCACATCCCTATCTCTACTTGCAAAAGTTCGATAGATCATCGATAGGAAACCATGGGCCTTCCTTGCAACCTGTTTACAATGCTCAGATAATTTCATGTCTGAACGTATCGTAACACCCAAGTCCCGTTCCTCCAGTACTCGGTTTAGTTGAACTCCACCAAGTGAATACGTTATTTTGGGATTACTGTTTCCCAGGTGTAATACCTTACACTTTGTTGGATTGAAGCATAGCTGCCATTTTTCTGGCCATTCCTGAAGTCTATCTTGGTCTCTCTGAAGAAGCTTAGTTAGTTAGTTATTTGGTTTTTAGGAGCATTAGCAACTAAGGCCATATTGCTCCGGGGATATGCGGTGGTCATTCCTTGACCTTTCCGCATCCTCCATATTTGGTGGTGACGGGCTCGAACCCCGGTCTAATCAAGAAGCGTGTGCTACGCACTGCTGCTCCTTCCCACCTGGCTACGGAGGCGCCAAGAAGCTCAGCTTGACAGTGATCATTAACTACACTACCAATTTTAACATCATCTGCAAATTTAGACATCACTCCCTCTATCCCTTCATCGATGTCATTTATGAAAATTAAAAACAACAGCGGTCCTAATACTGATCCTTGGGGAACCCCACTTCTTACATCAACCCAATCTGAGGAATAGCCATTTATCACAACCCTCTGCCTCCTGCCCTGAAGCCATCCTGCTATCCATCTAAGGATTTTCACAGTGATTCCAACCTGTTCCAGCTTATAAAGCAACCGCTCAGGTGGGAATGAGTCAAAAGCTTTGCTGAAGTCTAAATAAACAATGTCGAAATTATTCCCGAAATCCAGCTCGTGAGTGACCCTTTCAAGATAGTGAACCAGATTTGTTAAACATGATTTTCCCTTTACAAAACCATGCTGAGAATCCTTGAGAATTTAAATTCAATCCAAATGATCCTGAATTCCACTCTTGATCATTGCCTCCATGATTTTCCCTACCAATGAAGTCAGATTGACAGGTCAATAATTTCCCACTTCACTCTTAGAGCCACCCTTATGTATGGGAGATACATTGGCACTTTTCCAATCCAAGGGAATCTCCCCAGAGTCTAGTGATGCTTGCATAATTAGCCTCAATGGTTCAATGCACTCACTTGCCACCTCCCTTAAGATTATAGGTTATATTCCATCAACTCCAGGAGCCTTACTGGCCTGTAGGCTCGAAAGTTTTTTCATTAAATAAACTTGAGAAATTAACATCATTAATTACATATTTTTCAACTTCGCCACTACAATTTTCCATTGCCACAAAAGGTTTTTCACTTGTAAATATCGACGCAAAATAACTGCTGAGTTCATCTGCAACGGGCAGCTGGTGTATTTAATACTATCCCCTTTCCCTTACGTAAAGGTCCGATGTGGTTTGTCCTGCTCTTCTTGGCATTTATACATGTGAAGAATTCCTTATCTCCCCCCCCCCTTTGCTCTGTTTGCTAGTGATTTCTCATAAACTGCCTTTGCCTGTCGAACCTTTTCTGTGGCTCTATTATAGATCATCTTGTAGCTGTTATAGGCTTCAGTACTTTTTATTGCTCTGTAACCTTTCCATGTCACCTTTTTCTGCTCAAGTAATGTGGCAACTTCACTATTCATCCAACTTGGAACCCCCCTCATGGAGTATTTTTTTAATGGTAAATACACATTCAAGGCATCTGTGATTAATGTTTTAAAAGCATACCACAGTTCAATTGTATTCATTCTCCGTGCGATATCTACCCAGTGAATAGAGGCCATGAAGCACCACCTTAAGGCATCGTAATTTCCTTTTCTAAAATTAAAACCCATTCCTTTGCCTTTTACTATTGCTACCTCTCATCATCATCATCCACCGTAGAACTCTGTGATCACTTCCTGCTACTGGTTCCTCTACTGTCAGCCCTGTTATGTCATCTGATTGATCTGTTATGTCATCTGACTGATCTGTTATATCATCTGATTCATCTGTTATGTTATCTGTCTTCAAATTTAATAACCATTCTAAGTTTTAAAAAGTGTAAAAATGGCTGAACAGTGTGTAAGAACTTTAAAGAAAATGTAAAAGAAATGATAATGAAACAGAGGAGAGATCTAATAGACTAAGAGAACGAAACGAGACTCTAAGACTACAAAGACAGACAGAAAACATTCAAGAGAAGCAAGATTGGAAATAAGAAGACAGGCAAAATCAAATCAAAATGAGAAGACAGGCAAGATGAGAATAATCAACAAGCTGTAATTAATGTGGAAGAGCGTGACAGAGGAAATATGTGTTACAACTGTTTAGTATTGCAATGCAAGATATTGGGGATATGAGTTAAACACATCGAATAAATACATTAAATGCTGTCATGATGGAAAGGTTTCACTCGACCCACTTTCTGAGACACCTACTCTATTACAAGAGCTGCTTACAGGGGATACACGTGAAGCAAATAACTACAGAAAACATATACAAGACTACAACTCAGCAACGGCATTCGCATCAATGGGTGCAGAGATTAAATCAGATTAATGCCTGAAAATGATCCATACTTTTTTTTTTTTTTTTTTTAATACAAACACCAAACACGAGAGGGGTTAGAACCTATAGTACTTAGTACTGTGCTTGGATTGGAGGTTGAGAAGACGAAAGTAGATATTTGTTGACATTGGACTTTAACTTCTATAGACTGTAATTTTCAGGAAATACGTATGAAGGAAGGTTGTTCCAGAAAATGGCAGCTGAATGAATAAACGAGAAGATGAAAAGTTGGTTCTGTGAGTTTGAGGTTGGACAGTAAATGGATGTTGGCTGGTGGCTGCAAGTGTTCCGACTGTTTTGAAGGAGAGAGCAGGAATTATAGAAGCCAATTCAGAAGAACAGTGCCCAGGGAAGTATCTGTAGAAGAGGCATGCAGCAGAAACAGTACGTCAATGAGACAGCGAGTGCAGAGACTCTGTTAGAGACGAGTCATTAATTAACCTAACTGACCTCTTCTGAATGGAATCAAAAAGCCTGAGAGAGGTTTTGGGGGCACCACCCCAGATGTGGGAACAAAATTCCATGGCAGGGCGGATTTGCGATTTATACAGAGTGAGCAGCTGTTTGGAAGAAAAGTAACGCTGAGAGCGAAAGAGAAAACCAAGTTTTTTAGATGCAGAAGTAGCAATATATGTAAGGTGCTTGTGCCAAGAGAGATTAGAAGTCAGGGTAATCCCCAAAAGAGATATATCATTTTGCCTAGAAATCGGAGCGTCACTAAAGATAAGCATAGGAGCAGAAGAATCCTTTTTGCGAGATATAAGACAAGACTGAGTTTTAGAAGGGTTGAAATCAACTATGTTGTCTTTGCCCCACTGGAGAATTACCTGAAGATCGGCATTTAAGGAATTGGTAGCAGATTTTCGAGAAGTTGAAGCTGATTGAGCAGGATAAGGTTTCTCAAAATGGAAAGTGGAATGCAATGTGCTATCATCGGCAAAACTATGGATAGGATTGCCAGTCAATGGAAGAAGGTCATTAATATACAAGAGGAAAAGAGTGGGGGGAAGAACTGAACCTTGGGGGACACCGGCATTAGTGGAGGAGTTAGAAGACAGAGAGCCATCTACCATCACCCTCAGTGAACGATCAGAGAGAAAACTGGATAACCAATTACTAAAAACAGTTGGCAAACCATAAGATGGAAGCTTGTTTAGAAGACCTTTATGCCAAACACGATCGAAATCCTTTGAGATGTCAAGAGCAACTACTTGTGTTTCACCGAACCTTTCCCCTGAATTAGTCCATAAATGGGTAACATAAGCCAGAATATCACCAGTGGATCAACACTGACGGAATCCATACTGGCGATCGTTGATCAGACAGAAGGTTTCTAGGCAGTTTAAAATTTGGCGGTTAATTGATTTCTCCATTACTTTAGAAAGAGTAGAAGTAATTGCAATGAGACGATAACTGGATGGGAGGGATTTGTCACACTTTTTAGGAACTGGCTAGATATGAGAAAATTTCCAAGCAGAAGGAAAAACACCTTTGAAATAAGAAAGTGAAAAGAGCGGCAAAGAATAGGAGTAAGTTCAGGAGCACAGGTTTTGAGAACAAGTGGAGAAATACCATCGGGACACCTGGAGCTTTCTTAGCATCACGATTTGTCAAATTCCTTCTGGCATCCTTTTGACGGAAGACCACAGGAGGCATTGAATGGAGTGTGTTGGGAATAGTGGGAGGTGTTTTACCAAGACCGTTAATGCATGAGTTGAAAGATAAATGGGATGCTAGCAGGTCAGCTTTATCCTTGGCTGAAGTGACAACAGACCCATCTGGTTTGGACAGAGGTGGGAGCAGAGACGGGCAAAAGTTGCGGCCAATGGCTTTGGCAAGAGACCAGAATGCTTGGCTACCATTAGGGCAAGAAGCAAGTTTTCTACTCTTAGCCTGTTCAAACTCTAGTTTGGACTGGTTAATAACTGCTTTACAATTGTTGTGAGCTTTGGTGTAGGCAGAAAATGAAACTGAACAATTAGAAACAAGCCAATTACGATATGCAACATTCTTCTCTTCAACAGCCTTAGCACATTTATTGGAAAACCAAGGTTTAGATAAAGGACAAGATTTTAAAGTGGAGTGTGGGATAAAGGATTCCATTCCTTCAAGAATAATTTCACTGACATGATCTGAGCAAACGTTGACATCAGAAGTTTTGAAACAGTAATCCGACCAAGGAAAAGAAGAAAAGAAGTCTCGCAGGTCATCCCATTTTGCATTTTTGTAAGGCCAAACAACACGAGGTTGGGAATAGCCATGAGACAGAGGTTCCATTGGAGAAGAGACAAATCACCAAGTTATGATCTGAAGTGCCTCAAGGACCTCTCACTTCGACCGTGTACTTAGAAGGGTTGTGAGAAAAAGATCAAGCGTATTGGCTGTATGATTAGGATTGTCCGGTATTCTTGTAGTTAAATGAACAATCTGTGCAAGATCATTAGTAATTGCAAAAGCCTCAGCATCTCGACCAGTTGGGTCGGTGTGACTAGAAAACGGAAGCCAGCTGGAGTTGTGAACATTAAAATCACCAAGGAAAATTACTTCACTGTTAGGAAAGTTGGACTGGAGAAAGTCAAAGAGCTTCAAGTGATTAGTGGAGTTGGGAGAACGGTAGAGACAACAGATGAATTTGACACAATGAGGTAGAGAGATTTTAAGCCAGAGAAGATCAAAGAGAGGAGATTCCAAAGAGAGGAAATTGCCAAGTCTCTGGGGGAATATCAGAATGGACATATGCATATGTACCACCTTTGAGGCAAAAAGAATCATACAACAAATAATTTGGGCATCTGAAATGAGCAGTAGTTGAATCAACCGATAACTGAGATTCTGTCAGAAAAAGTACATGGGGTTTGGCAGACTGCAAATGGAAATGGACATCGTTAAGATTAGAATTGAGACCACGTATATTTGTGAAATGAATTAGGAACTTCTTGGGAGGTTTAGATCTTTTCGCAGATAAGCTTGCACTATTAGTTTGACAATTCGTGGTGTATTCAATAGTAAGAAAAAGTGGGTGGGACATGCTGTATGAAGTAACGAAATTTTTGGATATGGCATACACGTGGTAAGAATATACCCAGATCCTTGATGTAACATGACCTCGACAATGCGCCCCACATACACACTACTCAGACTGCCTCCAGTCACTATCTGGCAGAGTAGAGGTAGCAAGATTATACACTAGCTGATCCGGAAGCCTCCTAGAGAGTTACCAATAGGTTCGGTCCAGTGTACTAACTAGCGGCCAGCCTGAAAACACCGTTTTAGAGCTGTACTCTCGAAATGTAAGGAATACTGGATCTCACCACGATGTTCATCATAACCTCAAAAGTCAATCATACTGCATGATGGAAGAGATGGGGAAGGGTTGACCGGAACTTAGCTCTAGAGACTAAACATGGGTTCCACCACTTCAAGCCTCCAATAAGCAAAGTGGTGGTATTGCACCGGTTGATGAGAGTCATCTACCACCTAATACTGCCTGGTAACATAGAGGGGTGGCATTCCTCCATGTGGTGTGGGTGCCACACCTCGACCTCTGCTTACGTTGGTTCACACCTGGATGGTCACCCACCATGTACTTGTGCATGGAGGTTATACCTAGAATTACTAACAGTCCCACCATCGTGAAGGTGCAAGCAGAGGATTTGGCTGTCACAGACCGTCAGGACTTTGCCGAAATTGGGTCCACTTGACTTGAGTGTTACCCGAATATCAGTTTCATCAGCATTTTAGACTCAATGAGGTAGCATGTACAGCTTGTCTGGCATATCTGAGAGAATGTCTGTGACAACCTCAAGGATACATGGCCAGATTTGCCATTTGGTCTCACTGCTATATCCAAACGAGGCAAATAAGCCAGGATATGAACAACTTTATATTTTCGATTCTGCTGAAGCAACAACAAAACGGCTTAAAAAACACAATCAAACCAAGGGTGTATGGCTGAAGTAATTGGACAAGATGGTTAAGAGACGATATAATGCACCTACATCCAAAACAGAGATTGCTGCAATATTTGTTGGAGAAGACAGGGAGCCACCTGCAAACAGAGACATATGCATACATCCACAATGACTGCTGCAGAATTATATCACCGCTATACAAGAATGGTGAAGACTGAAGGATCTAGATTAAACTATTTACGCCATTATCAGAAAGATGATGCATGTTACACTAAACTGGATACACCTAGTTTTAAAAATTAATGCATTTTTAACATTTTAAATAAATTGAGAACCATAATTGCCTCCCACGATCCCATACTTGATTCAATTTTCACAATCACATAATATGTGTAATATTAAATCACAAATAAAAGTCGAAAATAAATCTGCAAATAAAACTGATTTTTTTTTTTTTTTTTTTTTTTAAGATTTGAGGACAATAATGTCATGGAAATGTAGAATTGAAGTGGAAATGTGTTCAGATGTTTTGTGTCATATGAGATGCATGCGAAAAATTTACAGACTGGGGTTGCCAATGCTAATGCTTCTCCCACTGTTTGAAGCATCCCTAGAACTTCTGTTTCATGATACTGTACAACACTTTTTGATTCAGCTTGAATATCTGCAATGTCTTTGAATCTTCATCCTTTTAACTATTTTCATTTTGGGGAACAGGAACAAGTCAACAGGGAAGGTTTGTTTGTTTGTTATTTTGGTTTTTAGGAGCATTAGCAGCTAAGGCAATATTGCTCAGGGAAATGCAGTGGTCATTCCCTGACCTTTCCGCATCCTCCGTATTTGGTGGTGATGGGCTCGAACCCCGGTCTAATTAAGAAGCGTGTGCTACGCACTGCTGCTCCTTCCCACCTGGCTACGGAGGCGTCAACAGGGAAGGTATAGAGGACTATTGCCATTTTGCTCTTAGTTAAAAACAGGTCATCCTAAACCTGTTTTAAACAAGCCAATCCTAAATGTGCCATTTGTCTGGGCATTTTCTCCTGACAATCCTCCCTCAAACACCTTAAGACTCAGGTGTAGAACTGGCGATTTACAGTTTGTACCTATCAGAAACAACTCCTGATGAACAATTCCCTCACTGTTGAAGAAAACAATCAGCATATTCTTGATGTTTTATTTGACCTGCCTTGCCTTTTTGAATGTGGAAATGGATCATAACCATAAACCCAGCTACCATCCCATTATGACCTTGGAAAGGAAGTTTCTGTTTTTTTTCAGGAAATACTTGCAGGTCCCTGCAAATAGAAAGCCAGTTATGCTTCTGTTTATCACTCAGCAAACAGGACAAATTTTGAACAACCAATCTCATATTTAAATTTTCAGTTAAAATGCATCAGCATTTACTGTATGATAGGCCTAGAATGTTACAGATATTGTTAATCATGTGCCATCTATCCTCATGGATGACTTGATGCACTCTTTCAACATTTTCATCAGTTAGACTTTAATTTTTAAAAATTTCATGACAACAGACACCTGAGCACTGAAATTCCTAAACCGAAGTTTAGACACCTTGGAAACATGAATGTCACGTGTTTTACTCAAAATATCATCGACAAATGCTTGATTAAGCATTTCATGTCTCTGAAGCTGTTTCTCAAGTTTATGGCACATTCTGATACAAATTCGCTGCTCCTTAATGTCCATCATCTTACCTAATAATAAAATTATTTGAAGTAAAGCACACTTAAACATCAAATACACAACACACTATTAGCATAAATCTCATCAGTATCTAATGGCATACTGCTATACTCTTTGTGGTTAACACTCTATGCTGCCAGTCCAGAAACTTGGCTTGCATCTCATATGAGCATTCCACTAGTGAATACTGTATTTTACATGCCAGGCTGTGCCAGCTGAACACTAGAACTGAAAAACTGACAAGAAGACTTACATAAAGTGCAATAACAACAGCAAAAACCTTGTAATTCAAATTACATTATTTGCCAAAAAAATTAAAGTTAGATGTCAACATTCCCTCTAGAGGAAACTTTTTTTGGACCCATTACAGTCATTTTTATTACAATCTCATGGCGGTCCAAACAAATGTTAGCCTATTTTACACAAGTGGGTGCAATGGTGTATGCAGAAGGCCTAATACCCAGATCTGATTTTTTCCTTATATACTTCTCAAATCCCAACAAAATCAGATATGCAAATCAAAAGTAACCACAACTAAAGGAATATTAAGATTCACACTTGCATTAATTTGACAGCCATTTCAATTTTTTTTTTTTTTTTTTTGGCATTTTGCATATGCCAACACAGCTGGGTTAAGAAAAAATTAAATATATGTTCCAAGCAGAATTCAAAAAAACCAAAAACTTTATCCAGAAATTAAAAACACAGCTGGCACCTGTCAGCTACAGCACTACTTTCACCCCCTCATAATTTAGGGTGCACCACTGCCAGATTAATTTTAATAACTAATTCAATGTCAAGAAAGAGTTCTTAAGGGAATGTTTTATGCTATTAGTAATAAACAAGTGTGTGGGTTATTCTTTGCTAAATAGACTAGCTTTAAATGTCAGAACAGTGGCTGATTTCACAGCTATCAGTGGTATGCGGCCAACCAGACTAGCCGGGTGGGTAAAGTGCTTGTCTGGCAACCCAAAGGTTGCGGGGATTCGAATCCCGACCTGGGCTTGGATATTACGATGGTGCCGTACTCTCCGGTTGGACCTCATGGCCAGGCCACAATACACAAAGGAAGCAGGAAAAAACTGGTCCCTTCATGTATTGCTCACATCATACAATAAAAAATAATAATAAAAAATAAAAAAAAAAATGCAAACCAGGCGTTTTTTTGGAAGAACAAAACCTGATTTACCCACTGATAAATGGGACATCAGCCATAGTTAAATTTAAATGAAATGGTGTGCCGCTGTATAGTTTCAGAATGCAGTTATGATATTACTAAATGAGTACTTCCCTCACTGTTGACTGGGTTTGGAGAGACCATTCTTTGATAAGCTTGTTCACCCAATTTTACCTCTTAACGTTCTTTTTTTTTTTTCGGGTTATGTGAAAAGTGAGGTTTATATTCCAACACTTAGACAGATAAAAATACTTTGCACCCAATAGTACTTGTGTGAAAAGACAAAAGGTTTTTTCAAAAAATAATGATTTTATTATGTCCCCAGAGGTGCACAGAGACACTGATTTATTCAATGGAGAGTTTAAGTTCTGCAAATTGCAATGGCTGGAGACTAGGCACCTGCATGGTGATCTGATTGAGAAGGCCTTGAATGGGTTGAGCATGCTGAATTCTGATGGGATTCTTCCACTTGTTCAGATTACGAACCTAAGGGGACATAAATTCAAATTAAGGAAAGACAGACGTAGAATAGATGTGCGGAAATTTGCCTTTAGCCAGCGGGTGGTTAATTGCTGGAATAAACTTTTGTTTATTGAGCAACAAAACAGTGAGGATTAAAATAACCTCTCTCAACCAAAGGTCAACAGGTTAAAGGAAAAGTCAGACTATCTGCAATAGTAAAGCCTGAAATGCAGGGCAAAAAACTACAAGGCTCTGTAGATGTCAAGATGAGTCAATGTCTGCAAAGCCTTATTAATTGAAAAAGGGGTGAGTTTTCTATTTAACTACAACAGGATCTCAAAGTACACAAGGGTCAGTCGCAAAAGGGCAATTTTACATTGTTGGGATTCCCCTATAGAAAACTATTGTACATATAGTGATTTAGGGTTAAAATTGAAAATGTCTGCATTTCGGCCAAGACACGATAGGAGGGAGTACATGATGAGAGCCTTGTCAATCAATTCAGCCCTGGAGGGAATGTGCAAGGCTCAAGTGGTAGAATTTTTTTCAGCATGGTCTGTGCTTGTTTACAGGAGAGACTGCTTCTACAGGGATGGGATATACTTAAATAGGAAGGGTGCAAGAATATTTGCTGATGCTATCGAGGCAGTGTTAGGTGGGTCGGAAAACTGCTACCTTGGGTGGATTCATAGACCAAAAGGTTAAAAGTAGCTGCAGGCAGAGGTGAAGGTGATTCTTGCACTACTTCTATTAGAATAAGCACCAGCCTGGAGCAAGGGGTGCTGGGGGTTTCAGGACCTGATGACAATCATTGTGAAACAGGTGGGTATATGGGATGTGTTAAGGTAACTAAGAATAGGTGCATGTATACCAATGCTAGAAGTATAGAAAATAAATTTGATGAATTTGAAGTGTTGGTCAAGACATCAAAGGCGGATATTGTTGGGATATCAGAGACGTGGCGTCACATATTAGGAATACAGAATTGGAATTTGGGGAGTACAATGTGTACAGGTCATTCACACACTAGTAAGACTTTTGTGGATTTATTGGATGATTGTTTTCTGCAGCAGCATGTTCGAGATGCAAACAGAGATGGTAATGCTTTTGATCTGGTTAACAGCAGTGATCATTTGTGTATTAAGAATTTGCAGATAAAGGAACCACTAGGTGGCAGTGATCACAGTGTACTGATGTGGGATTTACTTAAAGATATAATTACCATCAGGGATAAAGGAAAGGGTTTTTGCTTCCGTAACGTTGAGTACAGTGGTCTCAGACAATTTTAAAATTCTGTACAGTGGGTTCAACTGATGTTACTAACAGCAAATTCTAAGTGGGAAGTATTCAAGGAATTAATAGTGGAAGCTACTAAAAGTTTCATACCAACAAAGAAATATTGTTCAAGATTTAGGCCTAAATGGAGGTCAGATAAACTAATTAGACATGTGGCAGAGAAGAAAAATGCATGGGATACATATAAATTAAAAGGCAACACAGAAGCCTTTGGTAGATATAAGCTAGTCTGCAATCAAGTCACAAAGGGGGTTAGGCAGGCAAAGGCAGATTAAGAGAAATCTTTGGCAAAGGATGCTAAGAAAAACAAAGGATTTCTTTACTGATATAAACTCTAAAAGGAAGGGGATGAATCTGATTGGTCCACTTGATATTATCGATGTTTCGACTGTTGATGATCCTGCTCAGATAGCAAACAAATTGAATGAGTATTTTGCATCTACATTCACACATAAGGAATTATTACGGTTTGAAAATGCAAGAAGGTTATCAAATTGTAATAACTTTATTTGTAATAACTTTATTTTTAATAACTTTTATTGTAATAACTGAGAGCAAAGTGGAGGAGAAATTGTTGAAGTTAAACATAAGAAAGGCACCCGGGGTGGATGGGATCTATCTAGTTATATTAAAGGAGGCGGCAAAGGAAGTAAGCAAACCCTTAGCCATAATTATGAGATCATCCTCGGACTCGGGGGGGGGGGGGGTCCACACGGACTGGAGATGTGCAAATGTATCTCCAATTCACAAAGGAGGATCAAAGGGTGACATGAGTAATTACAGACCAGTTAGTTTAACTTCTGTTCCGGGTAAAATAATGGATTCACTGGTTAAAGATGCACTGCAGGATCATCTAGACAAGACTGCAGCAATAATTCAGCCACAGCATGGGTTTGTTAAGGGAAAGTCTTGTCTGACAAATTTGATAGGATATTATGATGTGGTTAAAAAGGAACTGTATGCAAAAAATAATTTTGATATCATATAACTTGGATTTCAAGAAAGCTTTTGACACTGTTGCGCATGGAAGTTTACTGTACAAATTGGAGCAGAATGGTATTAAGGGCAAATTGCTACAATGGATAAAAGGATGGGAGAAGACAGAGGGTGGTATTCAATGGGTGCTGCTCTTCGTGGACTAATGTTATTAGTGAAGTTCCACAGGGTTCGGTGCTGGGTCCACTGTTGTTTTGTATGTTTATCAATGATACTGATGAAGGTATATCAGGCTTAGTGTCGAAGTTTGTAGATGATACAAAGGTTGGCAGGGTTGTTAATGACAGTAATGGCAGTGTGCTAGTGCAACAGGACCTAGAAAATTTGGGCAGATGGGCCAAGAAGTGGCAACTGAAGTTTTTTAACCTTGACAAATGCAAAGTACTGCATATGGGTAGAAGTAACCCCAGAGAAATGTACCAACTGTGTGGTACTACATTTAAGGTGGTAGAAAATGAAAAAGACCTGGGAGTAATTGTGCAGTCAGATATGAAGTTTTCTTGAGCAATGCAGACAGGCTGCCAGGGCAGGTCATGGGATTTTGTCAATGATATACAGGTAGTTCTCGACTTTACGAGTTAATTCGTTACTAGCGCACGCTCGTACAGTGAAAATTAATTTCACATAGACAAAGTGTTAAAAATAGGGGTTACGTTCTCAACGATGAAATTAGTTAGCTAATTAGTTTATGTTTAAATAATGATTGCTTTATCCAAAGAAATGAAAACGTAGTCTGTAAAATCAAGTGAATTATAATAGAGAAATTATTTACAACTTACAAATGTTAAAGAATGTTTATTCTTCATCGTCATTGACTAAATGCACACTCGTTGATCACTCATTATTCGCTCAGCACTTGTTGGTTTGTTGCACATGGAGTCGTCTTCTTCAGAAATGTTTCAAGAGGCATTCGTTTCTAAGATAATCTCTTTTAAGCCTCTCTTGGTAAGAGGATCCCTTCATTCCCCTCACCAATCTTGTTGCCTTTCTCTGTATACGCTTAAGCAAACCTACACCCTTCCTAAAATGAGGCCTCCAGACCTGTACACGGTACTCAAGGTGTAGCCTGACCATTGCCTCATACAGAGGGACAATCACCTCCTTTTCCCTACTAGTAAAATTCCTATACAGGCAGTTCTCACCTTACGAGTTCTTGGGTTTACGAGTTTTTTTTTGTCAAGTATCAAGTATCAACAAAATCGAAAATATGAACATTAATTGCAAAAAATGAATGTTAAACATTCATAAATACTGCATTTCAAACCACGTGCATAGCAATACAATAGTGTATACAGCTTTAAGATATTAATCCGTTCCAGAGACATCATCATATCGTTAAAATACCATAATGCGAACCCAAATAACACATTGTTTTTTGGTAATTCGTTTCAAGATCTCAGAAGTTGAAATTTTTGCTGTATAACTAAGCTATTTATCTCTATAAAATGTCATTTTTAAGGTCACGAGAATGACCTTAAAGCCATATAGAAAGTCGTGAGCATGGTTTGTAGATTGTATTGGTTACCAATTCAAATCATTAAAATGGACTACACTTTCATTGTTATTGTATGTTCTGTTATAAGAACTAATTTTGAATGGCTTGTGATATTTTTCTAAAGCACATTTCTGGAGGTCACGACCATAAAACAATAAAAACAATTTGCACTTTCCAGTTTATTGGCCTTTTCTGTTACTGCAAGCAATTATAAAAGGGTAGTAAACTCGATCTTCTTGCATTTGCGAAAATACTGATAGCTGGAATTCTATGGTTTTTTACCTTATTATGGTGAAATGTGTTTCCCGTTTACCGAAATCTTCAGTCGTATAAAAAACATAAATAAAATTTCAGAATGTTCTCTTCATTCCTTTGTTTTTAAAGCTTCATAAATGTTACTCCACGCGAATCGTGTTAGTTGCAATTTGTGTGTGCCATTAAAAAAATGCTTATGCGTACAATCATAAATTTATAATTTGCAGAAATTTGCCTTTAGCCAGCAGGTGGTTAATTGCTGGTACAAATTTCCATCTGTCCTTGTGTAAGTTGATAGGTTAAATAAATTTAAGGAGGAACTGGACAAACATTTAGAGGGAATGGTTGTGTGAACATTTTTTTTTTTTTTTTGGCTGATGCTGCATAAGCTAATACACTTGCTTTCTTGCATTACATGCCACTACTACTACATACTAAGTTTTAAGGTAAAACTGTCCAAACTCCTACAAACATTTGTGTAAATTAAATGTTCCTAACAGATACAAAGCATAATTTGTATCCCAATTGCAGAAATATGTGACACCTGCACGAGGAGTCATGTGGTATATTCAGACATAGGTGTGCCCACGTTTGGCTGCATTCCAGAATACGGTGATGTGCTCAAAAAAATTTAGTTTATTTATATTTTTATTTTAATTAAAGACTGTAGCGTTTGTGCACTATATGGCTAATATCAATACTAAATACTTTTCACTGGGTATTTATCAGCTCCAGTGTGATCAACAGATGACACCCCTGTTAGCTTTTATGTTGTTCAGCAAGCAATCAGGTTTTGAATCAAGTTAACTAACCTTTACTTTACTCGCTGAAAATGGTGCCTTTGTAGAGGCACCATTTTCAGCAAGAGGGGAGTGAGCCAATACTTCATAAGCTTATACCCAGGTAAACTAGCCTCATCCTAAGTGATATACGTTTTTCTGTGCATTTGCTTCCAGAAGAGGCCGGCTTCATTAACATTAAAAACTGAAGAGATAATACTCCTGATCAACAAGCTCTTGGAATTCAATTTTAAAGGCTTCGGCTGCTTCTTTATCAGCACTGGATACCTCTCCATGCTAACAACACTTTTAATAGTCACCCTATTTTTGAAGTGCTTGAACCAGCCTCTGCTTACTTTAAAGTCTTCAAAGTACACAGCACTGCCACTTGTTGATGCAATTTTAAGTTTCAGATCATCATAGATCTGCTTGGCACATCGCAGATAAATTGATTAGGAACTTTATCATATTAACAAAAGTTTTTCCATTTCCACAATAAAGTCACTGCCCTAATGCACCAATCTGGAATCATTACTGACTTTAACACTCTTTAGATTGTTAACATTAAAAACAATGCAATTTTAGGGCTATAGCCTCAGGTTGCAAATTATTTCTGCACGCAGCCAACTAAGTAGTTAAAAATTGGCATCATTTAAGTATATTTTGCATTGTGAATACCTTCACAAGTTACCATGATATTGCGCTACCTCGAATAAGACTAGTGTTATTTATTCTCGATGGATACCACCATCCATATGGCACCATTTTGGAGCTTATTGGCTCCTCACTGGTGAGTGGCTACCCTGGCATTGCAATGATGACAACCCAGTGATGAAGTATATCTCCACAAAATGAAAGAATCCTCATGGTGTAAAGTAATGGAAATTACAACACAATTTTCTTCTACCTCGAATAAGCGTTACTTATTCGAGGTAGTGCAATATCATAGTAACTCAGTATTCACACATGAAATATACTTAAATGATGCCAATTTTCAACTACTTAGTAGTTGGATGCATGCAGAAATGATGTAATTACACTAACTTGTACATAAGTTAACTTTTTTCACAACCTGAAGCTATAGCCCTAAAATTGCATCCTGATCCTTTAAGATGCCAAAACACCATGTGGTGCCAAAAGCTTTCTCAATGCCAAGACAGATCATGATGAGATGTTCCTTTTTTTAATGAATACATTTCTGAAGTTTGCTTTGGCTTTGATCCAATGATGTTCGATTTTTTTGGGAATCTAAACTGATTGTTGTTAATCAAGTTTTGGTACTCAAGATACCAAGTGAGACGACAACGAATCATTTTTGAGAATTTTCCTCAGACAGTTGGTAAGAGAAATCAGTCTGTAGCTGTGAGGAACAGAATGGTCATTACTAGGTTTTGGTCCAGTACATAGGAATTATGCCAGGAGCCTGGGAATGAATATTCAGCGAAGATTCAATCAAAAATGATCAGCGAATATAGTAATTTTTGATCTTGAGTTGGTAGGAGATTGCTGCAGTTCAAACATGATAAATGGTTGATTATAATGCAAAGGAGAGGTGTCTGAAATTCTATTTCAAATTCTCAGTTACATGTTTAATTTTCTGAAAGAGTCATAAGTGGTTGAGTAGGACAACTGAGAAAATATGGTTCCTAGTGCATTTGAGATTTCTGTAGGAGTAGAGAGCTCCTGTCCACTCCAGATAAGCAGCAGAGTAGATAACAGAGGAAATTTACCATTTAATTGTTTTATTTTTCTCCAGATCAGTCTGATATCTGTATTTTTATTAATTGAAGAAGCAAATTTAATCCAAGATCCTTTTTTGCTTTTTGTCTGATATAATGGACGGACTCTTGCTCTATGTCTCCCATAATTAATAAGGTTGGAAGTGGTTGTATGTTCGCAGAATGGGTTCCGTGCTTTGTTTTTTTCTCTTCTTTTTCATTGTTGCAATCTTCGTTCCTCCAGCAATTTAATTTTCAACTATTTCTGACTTGATATTGCAGAATGGCAGCAGTGGCAGCTGTTAGGATTTAATTTGTTATGTGTTTAGTAACATGGTTCAGAAACTGGCAAGACTCTTCACAAAATGCATTAGAAAAGGCGCGTGATGCCTAAGGAGTGGAATAATGCAATCACAGTTTTGCTGCATAAGAAAGGAGATAAATCAGAAATTGGAAATTATAGACCAATTAGCTTGTTATCCCACATCTAAAAGTTGTTCACAAGGGTCATTACTAACAGATTAGAAAGGATACTTAATGAGAATCAACTGAAGGAGCAAGCTGGCTTTAGGATAGAATTCTCAACTATGCATCACCGTCACATAATATCACAGCTAATGGAGAAAGCAAATGAATATAAAACACCATTATGCCTGGCATTTGTGGATTTTGAAAAGGCATTTGACTCCATACAGCATAAGGCAATGTTTCGGGCACTGGAAAGACAAGGCATAGATACCCCATACATTATGATTTTGAAGAAAATATATGAGAACGCTACTGCCTTTATTAGACTAAACAATGACAGTAGCAAATTTAAAATTGAGAAAGGAGTTCAATAAGGAGACACAATGTCTCTGAAGCTGTTTACTGCTGCCCTTGAGGAAACTTTCAGAAGACACCTAAACCATTTACGATTTGCAGATGACATTGTGGTTATAAGCCACGATCCCAAAGAATTAGAGGAAAATCTTAATCAGTTATGCAGAGTTGGTAAGGATTTCAGACTAAAGATGAATATGGCTAAAACAAAAGTAACGATGAACAAATATGTCACAGAAAGGGATAAAATCATTGAAGGAACAGTAATTGAAAAGGTGGATTCAAAAACTTATCTGGGACAAGTCATTAGCTGAAATAATGATAAATGGCTGGAAGTCAAGAGAAGAATAAATTTTGGATGGATAGCATTCAGGAAATAGTCACATACTGAGGAGCAATATCCCAATTTGTCTGAAACATAAAATAATGAACCAATGTATACTCCCCAACATGACTTATGGAAGTGAAACTTTGGCACTCACCAAAAGAATGGAAGAAAAGCTGAAAACTACATAGCAAAGAGTGGAACAAATTATATTAGGAATAAGACTGCTAGATAAGAAGAGAAACACATAGATTAGGAAGCAAACTCAAGTAAAGGACATTCTTATCAAAACTAAAGAACTAAAATGGTCTTTGGAAGTACACATAGCTCAAAGGCATGATGACAGATGGACTAAGAAACTAAAAGAATGGTACCCAAGAGGAGCTAGAAGAAAACCTGGAAGACAACGATGGAGATAGACAGATGAAATTCATGAGGTAGTGTGTAGTAAATGGATGTCCATTGCACGAAACAGAAGGAACTGGAAAGTTGCTTCATCCTGCAGTGGATTGAAAATGGCTGATGATGAACATGATTTATGGAAGAGGACTGGATGATATAGTTGTCAAACAAGTGTCACTGTTGTATTTTATCTAGTCAGTCATTGAAAATTTCCATTTTACCGAATCATCTGTTGGTAAGGAATAGGATGTTTGAATTTTACATATTATTGGATAATAGTCAATGTTGTAAGGATCGTTAAGAGTTACCCAATCAATACTTGGATAGAGGATTGGAGAACAAATGGAAATGTCTATTGCATAGGTTTTTCCAGTAGAGAAATGGACATAGGTAGGCAAGCCATTCAATAATGTTGAATTATGTCTGTCAATCAGCATTTCAATAAGCTTTCCATGCTTGTCTGTGTGGAGGAACCCCATAATGGTGGTGTTGTGCATTAAAATCACCTAGTAAACAGAATGGAGATGGAACTGGAAGACGAGATCTTCGATTTCCTGAATGGTATATGGGCAATTAGGTGGAAGATAAATTGAGAACAAAGTACCAGTGATACCAATTACTATACATGTAACAGTAATACAGGCATGTGATGCAAGCAAATGAGCTTATGTAGCATCAGCGAAAAAAAAAAAAAAAAAAAAAAATTGACACAACCATTCTCTTTAAAAGTTTGTCCAGTTCCTCCTTGAATTTATTTAACCTATCAACTTTCACAACGAAAGATGAAAGTTTGTTCCAGCAATTAACCACCTGCTGGCTAAAGGCAAATTTTCTGTATATCGTTGACAAAACCCCATGAGCTGTCCTGGCAGAATGTCCACACTGCTCAGAGAATTCATATCTGAATGCACAATTACTCCCAGATCTTTTTCATTTTCTACTACCCTAAGGTAATAACACACAGTTGATAAGTTACTCTGGGATTACTGCTAGAGTACCTTGCAATTATCAAGGTTAAACGTCAAATGCCATTTCTCAGTCATTAGACCCAATTTTCCTAGACCTTGTTGCAAGTAGCTCACTCTGACTGTCGTTAAACACCCTGCCAACCTCCTTACCATCTATAAACTTAGACATTAAGCCCGATATACTTTCATCAATATCATTGATAAATATTGGAAACAACAGTGGACAAATCACTGAACCCCGGGAACTCCACTAATAACATTAGTCTGTCAAGAACAGTGTACTGATTACTACTGTCTTCCACTTAACCATCCCTTTATCCATGGCAGTAACTTGCCCTTAATGTCACATTGCTCCAGTCTATACAGCAGACTTTCAAGTGCAAACTATGAATAGGATTTCCAGTCAATGGAAGGTCATTAATATACAAGAGGAAAAGAGTGAGGGAAAGAACTGAACCTTGGGAGACACTGGCATTAGTGGAGAAGTTAGAAGACAGAGAGAAAACAGAATAACCAATTACAAAAAACAGTTGGCAAACCATAAGATGGAAGCTTGTTTAGAAGACCTTTATGCCAAACACTATCGAAAGTCTTTGAGATGTCAAGAGCAACTGCTTGTGTTTTATCAAATTTTTCCATTGAATCAGTCCATAAATGGGTAATATAAGCCAGAATATCACCAGTGGATTGACACTGATGGAAACCATACTGGTGATCGTTAATCAGACGGAAGGTTTCTAGGCAGTTTAAGAGTTGGTCGTTAATTGATTTCGCAATTCCTTTAGAAAGAGTAGAAGTAATTGCAATGGGATGATAATTAGATGGGAGGAATTTGTCACCCTTTTTAGGAACTGGCTGGATATTAGCAAATTTCCAAGCAGAAGGAAAATCACCTTTGGAATAAGAAAGTGAAAAAAGGCGGCAAAGAACAGGAGGAAGTTTGGGAGCACAGGTTTTGAAAACAAGTGGAGAAATACCATCGGGACCTGGAGCTTTCTTAGAATCAAGATTCATCAAAATTCTTCTGACATCCTTTTGACGGAAGACCATAGCAGGAATTGAATGGAGCGTGTTGGGAATGGTGGGAGGTGTTTCACCAAGATCACTAATACGTGAGTTGGAAAAAATATGGGATGCTAGCAGGTCAGCTTAACCTTGGCTGCTGAAGTGACAACAGAACCATCTGGTTTGCACAGAGGCGGGAGCAGAGATGAGCAAAAGTTGCAGCCAATAGCTTTGGCAAGAAACCAGAATACTTGGCTACCATTAGGGCAAGAAGCAAGTTTTCTACTCTTAGCCCGTTCAATCTCTAGTTTGGGCTGATTAATAACTGTTTTACAATTGTTGCAAGCTTTGGTGTAGGCAGAAAATGAAACTGAAGAATTAGAAACAAGCCAATTAAGATATGCAATGTTCTTCTCTTGAACAGCCTTAACACATTAGTTGTAAAACCAAGGTTTAGATAAAGGACAAGATTTTAAAATGGAGTGTGGGATAAAGGATTCCATTCCTGCAAGAATAATTTCACTGACACGATCTGAGCAAACGTTGACATCAGAAGTTTTGAAACAGTAATCCAACCAAGGAAAAGAAGAAAAGAAATCTCGCAGGTCATCCCATTTTGCATTCTCGTAATGCCAAACAACACAAGGTTGGGAACCGCCATGTGAAAAAGGCTTCGACCGTGTACTTAGAATGGTTGTTTGTGAGAAAAAGATCAAGCGTATTGGCTGTATGATTAGGATTCTCCGGTATTCTTGTAGGTAAATGAACAATCTGTGCAAGGTCATTAGTAAATGCAAAAGCCTCAGCATCTCAACCAGCTGGGTCAGTGCGACTAGAAAACAGCAGCCAGCTGGAGTTGTGAACATTAAAATCACCAAGAAAAATTACCTCACTGTTAGGAAAGTTGGACTGGAGAAAATCAGGTTGCAAAGAAAGGAAGTCCAAGAGCTCCAAGTGATTAGTGGAGTTGGGAGAACGGTAGCGACAACAGATGAATTTTACACAATGAGGTAGAGAGATTTTCAGCCAGAGAAGATTGAAAAGAGGAGATTCCAAATTACCAAGTCTCTGACGGGGAATATCAGAACAGACATATGCACAAGTACCACCTTTGAGGCGAAAGGAATCATACAGCGAATAATTTGGACAACTGAGATGAGCAGTAGTTGAATCAACCGATAACTGAGATTCTGTCAGAAAAAGTACATGGGGTTTGGCAGACTGCAAGGGGAAATGGACATCGTTGAGATTAGAATTGAGACCATGTATATTTGTGTAATGATTTAGGAAGTGTTTAGCATTAGCATTAGTAGAGGCATATGATGCAAGAAAGCAAGCTTATTCAGCATCAGCAAAAAAAAAAAAAAAAACAACACACCACTCCCATTTCACCCCTCCGTTCGTTCGAAATACCTGTCCAGTTGAGCCTTAAATTTGTTTAGGCTATCAACTTCAACAACAAATGATGGAAGTCGGTTCCACCAACCAGCCACCCACTGGCCAAAGGCAAATTTCCGCACATCTATCCGACATCCGTCCTTCCTCAATTTGAATTTATGCCCTCTGAGGTGATTATTCTGAGCAAGAGGAAGAATTCCATTGGCATTGAGCATGCTCAAACCATTCAAAGCCTTATACACCTCTATCAGATCACCTCGCCGGTGCCTAGTCTCCAGACTCTAATTTGCAAAACTTAAGCCTTTCTTCATAAGAGCAACCCTTTGTTCCATTCACTAATCTTGTTGCCCTTCTCTGTACCCGTTCCAGCAGCTCTACATCCTTCTTGAAATGAGGCTTCCAGACCTGTATACAGTACTCAAGATGTGGCCTAACCATTGCCTTATACAAGGGAATAATCACCTCCTTATCGAAAAGATCAAAACCTCACTGTTTGGAAGGTTTCGATTTTTTCGCAGATAAGCTTGCTCTATTAGTTTGACAATTCATGGTGTATTCAATAATAAAAAAAAGTGGGTGGGACATGCTATATGAAGTAATGAAATTTTTGGATATGGCGAACACATGGTAAGAATATACCCACATCGTTGACATAACGCAGCCTCGATAATGCCTCCCGCATACACTACTCAGACTCCCTCCAGTCGCTATCTGGCAGAGTAGAGGTAGAAAGATTATACACTAGCTGATCCAGAAGCCTCCTGATAGTTACCAATAGGTTTGCTCCAGTGTACTAACTAGCAGCTGTCCTGTGAACACTGTTTTGAAGCTGTACCCTTGAAACGTCAGGAAGATTGAATCTTGCCACAATGTTCATCATAACCTCAAAAGTCATCAATCATACTGCATGATGGTAGAGATGGGGAAGGGTTGACCGGAACTTAGCTCTGGAGGCTAAACATGGGTTCCACCACTTCAAGCCTCCAAAAAGCAAAGTGGTGGTATTGCATCGGTTGATGAGAGTCATCTACTACATAGTTTTGCCGATGATAGCATATTGCATTCAACTTTCCATTTTGAGAAACCTTGTCCTGCTCAATCAGCTTCAACCTCTCAAAAATCTACTACCAATTCCTTAAATGCCAATCTCCAGGTAATTCTCCAGCGGGGCAAAGACAACTTAGTTGATTTCAATCCTCCTAAAACTCAGTCTTGTCTTATATCTCGCAAAAAGGATTCTTCTGCTCCTATGCTTATCTTTGGTGATACTCTGATTTCTAGGCAAAATGATATATCTCTTTTTGGGGATTACCCTGGCTTCTAATCTCTCTTCGCACAAGCACATTACAAATATTGCTTCCTCTGCATTTAAAAAACTTGGTTTTCTCTTTCGCTCTCGGCGTTACTTTTCTTCTGAGCAGCTGTTCCCTCTGCACAAATCGCAAATCCGCCCTACCATGGAATATTGTTCCCACATCTGGGGGTGGGGCCCCCAAAACCTCTCTCAGGCTTCTTGATTCCATTCAGAAGAGGGCAGTTAGGTTAATTAATGACTCATCTCTAATAGAGTCTCTGCACTCGCTGTCTCATTGACGTACTGTTTCTGCTGCATGCCTCTTCTACAGATACTTCCCTGGGCACTGTTCTTCTGAATTAGCTTCTATAATTCCTGCTCTTCCGTCAAAACAGTCGGAACACATGCCGCCACCAGCCAACATCCATTTAGTGTCCAACTTCAAACTCACAGAACCAACTTTTCATCTTGCTCGTTTATTCATTCAACTGCCGTTTTCTGGAAGAACCTTCCTTCGTACATACATATTTCCTGAAAATTACAGTCTACAGAAGTTCAAGTCCAATGGCAACAAATATCTTCTTTCCTCTTCTCAACCCAAGCATGGTACTAAGTACTATAGGTTCTAATACCTCTCGTGTTTGGGGTTTACATAAAAAATAAAAAACCAACTCATTCAAATCTTACCCACAGGTGCTTAGCCCTAAGATGCTACAGTTTGCAGAACTGAGGCCGTTATTGGTAAGAGCACTGTTCTGTTCCCTTCACCAATCTAGTTGCCCTCCTCTGCATCCTTTCAAGCAAATCAACATCTTTCCTAAAGTGAGGCCTCCAGACCTGTATACAGTGCTCAAGATGCAGCCTACCCATGGGTTTATACAAAAGATAATGATTTCCTTATCCATATAAGCAAAGTTTCTGTGTATCAGTGACAAAACCCCATTATTTGTCCTTGCAGCATGTCTGCACTGCTCAAAGAATTTCTTGCCTTGTTAGGGTCACTGTCCCTAACCATATGCAATACCTTGTATTTGTCTAAGTTAAACTTCAATTGCCATTTCTCAGCCCATTGACTCAATTATCCTAAATCATGTTGCAGTAGCTCACCCTGATGACTGTTGTTAATTACCCTACCAGCCTTTGTATCATCTGCACTCTTACACATTAAGCCTGATATACCTTCATCAATATCATTGATAAATATTGAAAACAATGGACACAGCACATTCGTCACAAAGAACAGTGCATCGATAACCACTCTGCCTTCCAATTAATCATCCCTTTATTCATAGCAGTAACTTGCCCTTAATGCCACATTGCTCCAGTTTGTACAGTAGTCTTACGTGCAACAGTAAACCCCTTCCTGAAATCTAAGTATATGATGTCAAAATTATTTTTTGCATCCAGTCCCTTGGTTACTCCATCCAGATGTGGTCCAGATGGTCCTGCATTACTTCTTTATCCAGTGACTCCATTAATTATTTTTCCTAGAACAGATGTTAAGCTAACAGATCTGTAATTACTCATGTCACCTTTTGATCCCCCTTTATGAATTGGGGATACATTCACACATCTCCAGTCCATAAGGACCTCCCCCAAATTCAAGGATGTTCTCATAATTATGGCTAAGAGTTTGCTCCCTAATTTTCTGCCACCTATAATATAATTGGATAGATCCCATCCACCCCAGTTGCTTTTTTATGTTCAGCTTCAACAATTCCTCTTCCACTTACCTTTCAGTTATCACAAAGTCATTTAGTTCCCCACTGGAGTTTGATAAACTTCTGGCACCCTCTCTCCTAAAGAGGCTGCTGACGAGGCTAGTGGGAGTCAGAATACAAAGCCGCTAAGTGGATTTTCTTATTTATTGATTTGAAATTATTGTTTTTCTAAAACTTTTGATTTAAATTTAGTAGTATAGCATTATTTTGTGATTTTCTGATTAATCTGGTGTATTATTCTTTACTCGGCCTTGTAATTGCATAAAAATATCAGTAAGGGTATCAAATAAACGTGTTACAAGTTGCAGCTCCGCAGAACGAGAAGTTTTTTAGCCATATTTAGCCGCTTTATTGACCAATTGTTAGATCAAATTATTTTCAATAAGTAGTTTATAGACCTAGTCAGGATCCTTAGTTTATTCTGAATTGAGACAGCGAGATTTGGAAGTTAATTAATACTTAAGTGTCCGTAGATTTACCATTCGTAACTTGCTGCCATTGTTATACAACACAACGTTATATCCCGAACTAGACAGCGTAAGCTTAGTATAGTACAGTATATAATATAATTGTCAATTAATCAGTAAAATCTATTAATTTTGTTAAACTTCGTTGTCAATTAAATGGTATTTTTAACTAAATACATATAACGACTTAAGATTACAAACATAACATAATTAATTAATACATAACTTGATACGTAAGTTACATAAACGGAACTCGTAGATAATACTCGATGCTGAAAATTATATATAGCGTTATAACTGTATTGGGATAAAGTTAAGGCTTATAATTTTGTACTGAAATTGAAATTTTATTGAAATTAAATCGAAATCATAACTCAGACCAGAGCAGCAAGGAAAACAAAAGGCTCAAGCTAATGGGAGTGCTGTGGCTCAGGGGAGAACTGAGGGGAGCAGTTGCCCTCTGAATCACAGCCTTTTAAAATGCACTGCTTGCATGATGTTTGTGGAGTAATCAGATACAGGACATGATATTGCCATGAGGAATGTCTTTGTGTGTGTGTGCGATGCAACGAAATCAGGCGACAACTCAGTGTTGTTATGGGCCTATATGAGAGCTTGAGGGACAGGGTGGATGCCCTCGAAGGATCTAAATTGAGGGGCCCATCAAGCTCTCAGCTGGCCACATCAACGCCAGAGCTTGCACTTGGTCATCACGCAACCCCCAAGGCAGAATGCGCTGGTCCCACAGGAACTAGTAGTTGTTGGTGACTCTATTGTCAGGGAAACGGGGAATATGCTTTGTGAAAAGAATAGGTGGAACAGGACCAGGGTATGTCTGCCAGGTGCAAAGGTTGATGACGTTGTACAGCGGATATCATCATTTAAGGGCACAAAAGGTGATATAGTTGTACACGTTGGCAATAATGATATTAAGAGAACGGCAGTATTACTTAACAAGTACAGGTCACTGTTGAAAAAAAGCTGTGAATTAGGGTTGAATTTGAAAGTGTCTGCAATTCTGCCCAGACAGGAGGGAGTACAGGCATACCTTGGTTAACGTTACCTCTGATAACGAAGCTTCGATATAACGAAGTCCGCAATTTCAAGCCTCATTTAACATAAAAAATATTCCAGTTTAATCACCTGAAATCTAAACAAACTGAAGAAATTACGGAAACCTTTGGGGCTTCTCGTGGTTGGTTCGAGAAATTTAAAAAACGGGCCAGGATTCATAGTGTAAAATTAACAGGAGAAGTTTCCAGAAAAACTAAAGGAAATAATTGAACGTGAAAAATTTCCACCAAATTTGGTGTTCGATGTTGACGAAAGCGGTTTGTTCTGGAAACGGCTACCAACAAAAAAGCTTCATTTCTATTGAAGAAAAATCAGCTGCTGGGTTCAAAGCAGCCAAAGACCGTTTAACGTTACTCTTTGGATCAAATGCCTCTGGCGATTATAAATTAAAATTGTTATTAGTTTACCATTCAGAAAATCCGAGGGCGTTAAAAGGTAACATAAAAATGAATTTACCTGTAATATGGAAAGCAAATAGAAAAGCGTGGGTTACCAAGGAGTTATTTACTGATTGGTTTGTTAACCACTTTTGTCCTGAAGTAAAACGGTATTGTCAAAAAAACAACTTTGAAGAAAAAGCTCTTTTGTTGTTAGACAATGCTCCGGGACATCCTACTGATCTTAACACGTTAGTCACATGCATTCCTGTCAAAGTTGTGTTTCTTCCAGCAAACACAACTTCCCTGATTCAACCATTGGATCAGGGAGTAATAGCATCATTTAAAGCTTATTATCTGCGCCGAACATTAAGCAATTTAACTGAACTAGAGGATAAAGAGGAAATGACAGTTAAAACTTTTTGGAAAAACATTGATAACTTAGTGACTTCTTGGAAAGAAGTCACTAAGTTATCAATGTTTATCATTAAGCATTTCTTAGTGACTTCTTGGAAAGAAGTCACTAAGAAATGCTTAAATGGAGTTTGGCGCAAAATATGGCCAGAAGTTGTACTAGAAGAAGAAAATAACATCCAAGAAATTAGAAATGAAGTTATCCAGATGGCTCAATCAATAGGTTTCGAAAATGTCGATGAAGAGGATGTTAGAAATTTATTGAATGCAGAAGATGATGGTTTTTCAGTGGAAGATTTAGAAAACCTTGTTAGCAACGAAGACAAAGATAATGAAGATGAAGTTAAAGAAGTTACTGCCGAAAAAGTGTTAACAACCAAAGATTTAAAAAGGTGCTTAAATGACATTGAAAACGTTTTAAATTTTTTTAGTGAAAATGATCCTGATTTAGGAAGAAGTTTTATTGTTGAGCGATCAGTGTTAAATGCAATAACTCCGTATAGGCAATTGTTAAATGAAAGAGGAAAAAAAGCATAAGCAATCAACTTTAGACTCATATTTTAAAATGTGATTTCACTTTGTATGTAAGTTGACTGTTTATTTAATAAAGCTTTTCTTTGTTCGAAAAAAAAGCTTTTCATTTTCTTTACGTAGGAACGTATCCCTATTCTGGCCATAGTATTTTTACCTCTGAAAACGAAGTTTCGCTTAATGAAGTAATTTCGTGGAACGCATCCTATTCGTTATTCGAGGTATGCCTGTATATGATGAGAGCTGTGTCGATCAATTCGGCCCTGGAAAGATTGTGCAAGGCTCAAGGGGTAGAATTTTTTTCAGCCTGGTCTGTACTTTTTAACAGGAGAGACTGCTTCTACAGGGATGGGATACACTTAAATAGATAAGGTGCAAGAATATTTGCTGATGCTATCGAGGCAGTGTTAGGTGGGTCGAAAAACTGCTAGCTTGGGGGGATACAAGGACTAATTGATTTAAGTCTGGAAAACAAGATGTAGGATATTTCAGAGACTGCTAGGAGTCATTGCAGTACAAGTAAACACATGGGTTGTGTTAGGATAGCTAAGAAAAAGAACAGGTGCATGTATACTTGCGTGTACACCAATGCTAGGAGTTTGGTAATTAAATTTGATGAATTTCAGGTATTGCTCAAAACATCAAAAGCAGATATTGTTGGGATATCAGAGACATGGTGTCACACAGATATAAGGAATGCAGAACTGGAATTTGGGGAGTGCAATGTGTACAGAAAGGATAGACAGGATAGGAAGGGAGGAGGGGTTATGCTATTAGTTAAGAAACATAAAATCCAAGGAAGTGAAGCCAGTCGACATCGCTGGACAGTGCAGTGTTGAATCAGTTTGGTGTGAAAAAAGCATTGGGAGATCAAAATTGAGAGTAGGAGAGTGCTATAGGCCTAAGGACTCTGATGAGTATAATAAGAAACTGTACACAGAAATAGTGGGCCAGTAAATCAGAGAGTCTTATAATGGGGGATTTTAATTTCCCAGATATTGACTGGAATTTGTGGGTTGGTCACTCACACACTAGCAAGGCTTTTGTGGATTTATTGGACGATTGTTTTCTACATCAGCATGTTCGGGAGGCAACTAGAGGGAGTAATACTCTTCATCTGATTATCAGTAGTGATTCATCATGCATTTAGAATCTGCAGAAAAAGGAACCACTAGGTGGCAGTGATCACAATGTGCTGAAGTGGGATTTACTCAAAGAGGTAACTACCATCAGGGGTAAAGGGAAGGGCTTTTGCTTTCATAAAGGCGACTACGATGGTTTGAGACGGGGTCCGGAAAACTTACCGCCAGCAATTTACCACCGCGTCAGTTTATCGCATTTTACCGTCAAGAAGCAATGAGATGTGTTTGGTCAATTACTAAAAAGTTATTTTTTATTTAAGTTTCTGCCTTAAGCTATGATTAGCATATTTTTAGAATTCTATGAACTATGAGGGAATAGTACAGAAATGAAAAAGCACATATATGGAAATATGTAATTTAATAAGTAGATTATGTATTTTAATAGTTACATGTATCACAAAAATAGTAAAAAATCCATTATTTGAACAATATAACAATTGGTTAATTTTAAAATAAACTAATTATAACATTAGGTATGTCATAATACACTGCAAAAATTCAAAATGAATGTTTATGCAATCTTCAGACTCAGTCACGTTGGGATAATTAATTACTATTTTCAACGCAGTATGTAAACTATTAATAAGAAATATTAAGCCTATACCTCTTAGAGAATCAACAATATCACCCCGTTCATCGTATGCACTAACAAGCCTTTTAATTCGTTCATCACAATTGCGATACTTCTTTTTTTTTTTTTGTTGCCTGGATCACTTCCACTTAAATATTGTTCAATACGCATTTCGTTAATACTTTGTTCTTTTTTAATGCAATCGATAAATTTCCAAATGTTGGGATGATAAGCAGCGACTTGTTCCTCAAATCCTCTATGCCACCCTTCAACAGAATTATTCATTCTTGGTAATCCTTCAAGAACAAGCTGGTGTACATTCAACATTTCATGGGAATACTTTGGTGGTCAACGAAGATATCATCTGGTTGGGCATCCAATCCATGTATCCTCAAAATAATCAACAACTTTTTGCGATTCTGGAGGAAAAACACCATTTTCACACAAATGTTCAAAAACAAACGTCACAATTGGAGTGGGCATATTTAAAGCAAAATTAGCATCATTTTCATAACGTTGTTTCAATCCATTATTCTGAATGAAATGAAAAATACATTGTGAAAAGTGGAAAAAACAACCCCGTTGCGGAGCGTCAGGAAAAACTCTTCTACAAACATTCATCATCGCCGTCTCAAAATCTATAGTTATTGATTGCGGGGACATAGCCGGTTCCAATACTTTCAGCTGCTGTAGTAGAGATACATACGTTTCCTCCGACCTGTTAGACAATAATGCATAAACTAATGGAAGCGATATTTTGTCCTTGAATCCATGTATCGTATACAGCTGATAAAAAAGTAAGGGAACAGTTTTGAAAGTCCCATCGGCATACCAGCATTCACTTCACGCTAACAACTGCAAATTTCTTTTTGTATATATGATTGACCTCGGGTCCAGAATGAAATTGTAGAAACAATTCACCATTGTATGATGTTTTATATTCTTCTGTAAAAACTATGTCTCTACGATACGTTGGAAGAACTGGGCCATCAAAATTTTGATTTCTTATATTTCGGATCATTCGTTTCATTGTATCTACACTTGGAAGCGTAGGGGCTGCTGCTGGGTTACAGATTCTCGAAAAATTTGAAACAATGCTATGAGGCGTATTATTTGTTGTTTCTGCATAAATTCGAATGGTAACGAGAAGTTGTGCTGCCTCAACTCCTGCTTCATCTCCACAATGATTGTGCTCCTTCCATGTTTTAACGATGGTGTTACCTACCGTAGTAACTCGAGCGGCACATTTGGTTTTTCGGTAATTTTGACACTTCCAATGAATTTTTGTTTCATTTTGCCTGTCATTATATAAAACAAATGTCCACTAAAGCACAATTTCGGTTTTCCTTTTTCTGATTTCAAAAATTCCACCAACATGATGCATTCACAAACTCAAAAGGATGAAAAATAAACTCAAAATAAGAAAATGTTGTGATTGTAACAGATTATAAATATATAAGTATTTGTATCATGTCAGTGGAATTTTTGAAATCAGAAAAAGGAAAACTGAAATTGTGCTTTAGTGGACATTTGTTTTTATCAAGACAGGCAAAATGAAATAAAAATTCATTGGAAGTGTCAAAATTTCCGAAAACCAAATGTGTCGCTCGAATTACTACGGTAAATAACACCATCGTTAAAACAAGGAAGGAGCACAATCATTGTGGAGACGCAGCAGGAGTTGAGGCAGCGCAACTTCTTGATACCATTCGAACTTATGCAGAAACAACAAATAATACGCCTCATAGTATTATTTCAAATGTTTTGAGAATCTGTAGCCAAGCAGCAGCCCCTAAGCTTCCAAGTGTAGATACCATGAAATGAACAATCCGAAATATAAGAAATCGAAATTTTGATGGCCAGATCTTCCAATGTATCGTAGAGACAGTTTTTACAGAAAAATATAAAACATAATGCAATGGAGAATTGTTTCTACAATTTGATTCTGGACCTGAGGACAATCGTATGTTAATCTTCAGTACGAAAAGAAATTTGCAGTTGTTAGCGCGAAGTGAACACTGGTATGCCGATGGGACTTTCGAAATTGTTCCCTTACTTTTTTATCATCTGTATACGATACATGGATTCAAGGATGGTTGGTTGGTTGTTGGGTTTTATTGGCGCATTAGCAACTAAGGCTATAATGTGCCAAAACCAGGTGATATATAAAAACTTTAATTTCACTGACCTAATTACTTAGGTCACCGTGTCAAGATATAAAATAACAAAGGTATAAAATGTAGAAAAGATAAATCAATAAAGAATAACAATAACATGTAAATTTTAAATACAAGTAAAAACCTTTATTGATTTAAAAGAGCTAAAAACAACAGACACATTGTCATTGTCGGATAAAATCTGACTGAGTGTATACGGCTCAGCCAGATGATTAAAAGCGGTAAAACGGATATTGCTAAAACCTGGACAGTCAATTACAATGTGTCTGATTGATAAAATTGTGCCACAGGACTCACACATAGGAGGATCATCAGCCCTCAGAAAAAACTAATGAGTCAAATGACTATGTCCTATGCAGGTCCAGGCAAGAACAACTTCCTCCTGACGATTCCTGCGCAGACTAGACTGCCACGGTTCAATTACAGGCTTTATATGATATAATTTATTCGTAGTCTGTCTATTCCACGAATCCTGCCATTGGGAGTGTATCTTCTGGTGTATTATTTGCCTGTAGTCGGTATAGGGGACTGACAGGCAGCAGTTATTATTGGGAATTGCTGATTTGGCTGCGGTGTCAGCCAAATCATTTCCCCTAATCCCAATGTGGCTTGGAATCCAGCAGAAGCAGATATCATATTCACGTTCATGGAGAAAGTGAATCTTCTGCTGAATGCAAGACAGAACTGGATGAGAATTATAGCTCACAGTTATTAAAGCCTGTATCACACTGAGAGAGTCGGAATATAAAATTAACTGTTGGTATTGTTATTTACTAATGTGATCCAAGGCTAACCTATAGCGTGCAGCTCTGCAGTAAATATGCTGCATTCAGAGGGAATCTGCTCCGATGTAGTGGTGTCTGTAAAGACAGCAGCAGATCCCACATATGATTCCGACTTCGAACCGTCTGTGTAAACTGGCGCGAAGTCAGAATGTTCAGTTCGGTGTGCTGAATAAAGCTGCAGGTAGACAGATGATGGAGTGTCCGACTTTCCCCAATTTCTAAGGGACAAGTCACATGCTGGAACATGAGCATGCCAGGGTGGAAGGGTATATCTTGAAACAGGCCTATGGGGCTGGGAATTTCCATACTATAATAATTAATGATAGACACCAGCCAGGAATTAAACTAAAAATTTACTATACAATGAAATAATATACAATGAAATATGATGCAAATAAAATAAAACACTGATTAAATTATAGTTAAAATATAGTTAAAAACAATAAAATTAATTAAAATAAACTAGGTTAAAAGCGATAAAACAATACAATCTGGAGCTTTCGGAGAACTGCCGTCTCCTTCTTCAACAGCATACTACCAGTGCTAAAACACATCCTTAAGTAGCCGGTCCATGGCACTCATGCACGTGATCATCAGACACATGATCTACATTCTCCATGCGCGTATCGGAAATGGAAGTGGCTCGGGAGCGTGTCAAACAGAAACGGTCATCCCTTCTGAGGACAACTGCCTCAAACAGGGGGTGTAAACGGATCCCCCTGTCCCTATTAATAGTATTGTGACTGGATGAACCGATTCGCAAGCTCTCGAGCCACTTGCGTTCCCAAAATCCATGGGCGCGGTCGGTAATGACCGCGTCTTCAGGGGAGATCCGATGCTGCTTTTCCCAGAAATGCTCTGCCACAGCAGACCTCGCATAGTTAGCAGTCTTGATAGCGGTCGTGTGTTCCCCCAGACGGTCCTTTAAACGTCGGCCCGTTTCCCCCACATAACACTCCTCACAATCCGGGCACTTAATCTCGTAGACCACATTGCTAGTATGGTCCTGGGCTACGGGATCTTTAACTTGGGATATCACTGTGTGCAACCTCCGACCCGGAAGTTGCACACAGCGAGTCTGGCACTCCCGCAATGCCCGTACAATACGTTCTGAAAGGCCCGGATAGTAAGGAATGTATGCAGTAGCCACAGGGGCAGGCCACTCCCTACGATTGGACTCAACCCTATGAATATATTTGTCCAAGACCCTCTGGGGGTATCCACATTTCCTGAGGTCTGCCGTGACTTTGCAAATTTCTATTTCCTTTTCTTCAGGGGTACTACAGTGGGTCCCCACCCTATTCAACAATGCCCTGGCTACACTGTTCTTATGATGACAAGCCTGTGCTGAGCTATAATGAACAAATTGGCCACGGCACATAGGCTTTCTATAGATCGTTGTTTTTAATCTAGATCCATCTCTGCTCACCAAGACATCCAGAAACGGGAGGGACCCAGCTTCTTCCACCTCCGAGGTAAATTGTATAAATGTGGAAAAGCTGTTGAGCATATTGAGCACCTCATCTTCCTTTCCCTTTTTGCTCAATATGCTCAACAGCTTTTCCACATTTATACAATTTACCTCGGAGGTGGAAGAAGCTGGGTCCCTCCCGTTTCTGGATGTCTTGGTGAGCAGAGATGGATCTAGATTAAAAACAACGATCTATAGAAAGCCTATGTGCCGTGGCCAATTTGTTCATTATAGCTCAGCACAGGCTTGTCATCATAAGAACAGTGTAGCCAGGGCATTGTTGAATAGGGTGGGGACCCACTGTAGTACCCCTGAAGAAAAGGAAATAGAAATTTGCAAAGTCACGGCAGACCTCAGGAAATGTGGATACCCCCAGAGGGTCTTGGACAAATATATTCATAGGGTTGAGTCCAATCGTAGGGAGTGGCCTGCCCCTGTGGCTACTGCATACATTCCTTACTATCCGGGCCTTTCAGAACGTATTGTACGGGCATTGCGGGAGTGCCAGACTCGCTGTGTGCAACTTCCGGGTCGGAGGTTGCACACAGTGATATCCCAAGTTAAAGATCCCGTAGCCCAGGACCATACTAGCAATGTGGTCTACGAGATTAAGTGCCCGGATTGTGAGGAGTGTTATGTGGGGGAAACGGGCCGACATTTAAAGGACCGTCTGGGGGAACACACGACCGCTATCAAGACTGCTAACTATGCGAGGTCTGCTGTGGCAGAGCATTTCTGGGAAAAGCAGCATCGGATCTCCCCTGAAGACGCGGTCATTACCGACCGCGCCCATGGATTTTGGGAACGCAAGTGGCTCGAGAGCTTGCGAATCGGTTCATCCAGTCACAATACTATTAATAGGGACAGGGGGATCCGTTTACACCCCCTGTTTGAGGCAGTTGTCCTCAGAAGGGATGACCGTTTCTGTTTGACACGCTCCCGAGCCACTTCCATTTCCGATACGCGCATGGAGAATGTAGATCATGTGTCTGATGATCACGTGCATGAGTGCCATGGACCGGCTACTTAAGGATGTGTTTTAGCACTGGTAGTATGCTGTTGAAGAAGGAGACGGCAGTTCTCCGAAAGCTCCAGATTGCATTGTTTTATCGCTTTTAACCTAGTTTATTTTAATTAATTTTATTGTTTTTAACTATATTTTAACTATAATTTAATCAGTGTTTTATTTTATTTGCATCATATTTCATTGTATATTATTTCATTGTATAGTAAATTTTTAGTTTAATTCCTGGCTGGTGTCTATCATTAATTATTATAGTATGGAAGGGGTTGCTTTGGTGTTTGGGCAACCTTATCTACCTTGATATTAAGTTCTTTGAGTAGCTCTTGGAGACGAATACTAAAAGGATGATTGGCAGTCTTACGGGTGTTGTACAAATTTCCCCATCGTGGCTCAAAAACGAATGGCCATGTAGGAATGTCTGGCAGGGATTTCAGTTTTAAAGCGTACATTACAGACAACTGCTTACGTCGAAGCGATAATGGTGGTTCGTTTGCTTCGACATATAAGCTCTGTACAGGAGATGTTCGATATGCTCCAATAGTGATATGGAGAGCCTGATGATGGACAGGATCCAGCCAACAAAGTACACTGTCTCTTGGCCGAATTGTATACCAGGGACCTGTAATCTAGTCTGGATCGTACAAGCGCACGGTAAATGCGTAGTAGGGTGCATCGATCCACACCCCAAGATGTAGAGGAGAGAGAACGCAGAATACTTAGACCTCTTGTGCACTTTGTGCGGAGTTGACGGATGTGATCCAGAAAGGTCAGCTTTTTATCAAATACGAGTCCCAAGAATTTTGTGTCTGCCGCTACTGGGATAGCATTTTGGCCGAGCCTTAATTCAGGTTCAGGATGAAGATTACGCTTAAGACAAAAGTGTATGCAAACGGTCTTCTCCAGCGAGAACCTGAAGCCATTAGCAAATGCCCAGGGATTAAGGCGATCAATGGCTTTTTGCAGTTGTCTTTAAATAATCCTCATGTTGCATGACTGACAAAATATGCTAGTCATCAACATAGAGGGCACTGTTTACAGTTGGAGGAAGTTGTTCTGTGATGGAATTTACTTTGATGGTGAAAAGCGTGACACTTAATACTGATCCTTGTGGTACTCCCTCCTCTTGGCTGAAGGACGAGAGAGTGAGAATCCCACGCAAACTTGGAAAGATCGATTGGCTAAAAAGTTTTTAATAAAAATGGGGAGATGCCCTCTAAGACCAAGACTATGCAAATCTTTTAAGATGCCAAATTTCCAAGTTGTTATACGCTTTCTCCGTGTCAAAGAATACAGACACCAAATGTTCACATTTCAGGAAAGCATCCCGGATGGATGTTTCCAGTCTAATGAGATGGTCCAGAGTGGACCGGTTCCTTTGGTAGCCGCACTGGATGTTGGAGAGAAGGTAATTTGATTCTAAATACCATATTAAACAAAAATTAACCATTCACTCCAGGATTTTGCACACACAGCTAGTCAGAGCAATAGGACGATAATTAGTAGTGACTTTTGGATCCTTTCCTGGCTTAGCAAAGGCAAGAACAATTGCCTTGCACCAGGAATCCAAAAACTGCCCTTCAATAAAGATTCTGTTATATAGAAGGAGCAGATAATCCATAGATTTTGGTGAAAGATGCTTAATCATTTCATAATGGATGCCATCTGGTCCAACAGCACTTGCTTTCAAAAGAATAAGAGCTCTTTTCAGTTCCTGTATAGTGAATGATCCGTTGTAGGGATACACGCTCTTAGACTTAAAATTAAGTGCCTGTTTTTCGATTTTATGTTTCAGGACCAGGAACTCTGGGGAATACGAAGATGTTGCAGAAATGTTACAGAATGTTTCCCCAAGAGAATTGGTTATGCAGTTGGATCTGCAATAGTGCACCCATTATAATCTAGGATTGAAGAAAGGTGTGATGTATACTTTCCTTTCATTTCCCAGATTTTATCTCAGACCAACTTAGTACTAGTGGACCGAGTAATTGATGAAGTAAAACGGATCCACGATTCCTTTTGACTCTGACGGCAGAAGTAGCGTGCTTTGGCTCGTGTGCATTTAAAGGCTATAAGGTTGATCGTGGTAGGATATCGGCGGAATATCCCCCACGCTTTGTTTTGAGTCTTTTTTGCTGCTGTGCACTGTGAATTCCACAAAGGTTTGAGAAATGGTGGAAACCGGGCAGATGTTTTTGAAACAGCATTCGCAGCTGCTTGGACAATAATTTCTGTGATGTACGTTACTGCATCATTGATAGGTTCCTGACTGACAGTACTGAGGTCAAAATCTGCCTGATGTTGGAAAGCAGTCCAGTCAGCCTGATCAATCTTCCACCGTGGTAACCTGAAAGGAAGACATGGTATCCCACTGTGTAACGAGGTTATCACAGGGAAGTGATCACTTCTGTATGGGTTCTCCTCCACTTCCCAAGTGAGTGAAGGGGAGCAAATAGAGAGATCAATAGCAGAAAATGTATGGGTAGGCATGTGGAAGAAGGTTTTTGTTCCAGTATTTAGAAGGGAGAGGTCATTGTCATTTAGCATACGCTCTATGACTCGACCCCTTCTATTGATGCTAGCACTACCCCACAGGGTGTTATGTCCATTAAAATCCCCGAGAAGTAAGAAATGGGGAGGCAACTGCATTACAAGATCATCAAGGTCTTCCTGGGAGATGTCAGTCCCAGGTGACAAATAAATAGAGCACACGGTTAATAAAAATCCCACTGTAAGGTGAATTGCAACAGCCTCTATGCTGGTTGTAATTAGCAAGGGCTGAACAGGAGTCTGGTTACTCACAAGGATAGCGACTCCTCCATGAGCAAGACCATCTGCAATTCTATCCTTACAAAAAATTGAGATGTAACGCATGGTGGGATCATCATTTGCCTTTAGGTAAATGATGTCTTGCAAGCAAAAGCAAACTGGCTCGTGCTTTTGCAGGAGGGCCTTGATGTCATCAGTATTTCGCTGGAATCCACGACAATTCCACTGTAGGAATTTAGCCCTTATTTTGGCTTGGTGGGTCCATCAGGCAGCTTCCGAGTTGCTGAGGGCTTACTTTTATCAGTCTTCGGTTTATCGCTTTTGGGGAAGTATAGACGCTGTCCGGTGTCCATTTCTTCTCCACAGGATTCAAGGACAAAATATCGCTTCTATTAGTTTATGCATTATTGCCTAACAAAAGTCTGAGGAAATTTATGTATCCCTACTACAGCAGCTGAAAGGCTATGTCCCTGCAAACAATAACTATAGAGGTGGCGATGATGAATGCTTGCAGAAGAGTTTTTCCTGACACTTCGCAACAGGGTTGTTTTTTCCACTTTTCACAATGTATTTTTCTTTCCATTCAGAATAATGGATTGAAACGACATTATGAAACTGATGCTAATTTTGCTTTAAATATGCGAATTTTGGCAGCAATTGCATTTGTGCCCACTCCAATTGTGACGGTCGTTTTTGAACATTTGTGTGAAAATGGTGTTTTTCCTCCAGAATCGCAAGTTGTTATTGATTATTTTGAGGAGACATGGATTGGACGCCCAACCAGACAACACCTTCGTCGACCACCAAAGTATTCCCATGAAATGTGGAACGTACACCAGCTTGTTCTTGAAGGATTACCAAGAACGAATAATTCTGTTGAAGGGTGGCATAGAGAATTTGAGGAACAAGTCACTTAGCAATAATTACGAGAGCTTCCTTGGACTCGGGGGAGGTACCCATAGACTGGAGATGTGCAAATGTGACCCCAATTCACAAAGGGGGATCAAAGGCTGACACAATTAATTATAGACCTGTGAGTTTAACTTCTGATCCAGGAAAATTAATGGAGGCACTGGTTAAAGAGGCACTGCAGGATTGTCTAGATAAGACTTCAGTTATAGCTCGGACACAGCATGGTTTTGTTAAGGGGAAGTCTTGTCTGACCAATTTCATTGGATACTATGATGCAGTCACAAAAGAACTGGATGCAGGGAATAACTCTGATATTATATATTTGGATCTTAGAAAGGATTTTGATACTGTTGCACATGAAAAACTTCTGCACAAATTGGAGCAGTGTGGCATTGGAGGCAAATTGCTGCTAGGGATAAAGGGATGGTTGAGGGGAAGAAGACAGAGAGTGGTAATCAATGGACACTGCTCATCGTGGACTAATGTTATTAGTGCAGTCAATCAGGGTTCAGTGTTGGGTCCATTATTGTTTTCTGTATTTATAAATGATATTGATGATGGTATATCAAGCTTAATGTCCAAGTTTGCAGATGATACAAAGGTTGGCAGGGTTGTCAAGGACACTACTGACACTATGCTACTGCAACAGGATCTGGAAAGGTTGAGCAGATGGGCTGAGAGGTGACAAATGAAATTTAACATTGACAAATGTAAAGTACTACATATGGGAAACAGCAACCGCAGAGCAATGTATCAACTCTGTGGTACTACACCGACAGTGGTAGAGAATGAAAAGGACCTGGGGGTAATTGTGCAGGTAGATATGAAGTTCTCTGAGCAGTGCAGACGGGCTGCAAGAGTAGCTCATGGTGTCTTGTCAATGATATACAGGAATAATTCTAGCAGGGATAAGGAGGTGATTATTCCCTTGTATAAGGCAATGGTCAGGCCACACCTTGAGTACTGTATACAGGTCTGGAGGCCTCATTTAAAGAAGGATGTAGAGCTGCTGGAACAAGTACAGAGAAGGGCAACAAGATTAGTGAATGGAACAAAGGGTTGCTCTTACGAAGAAAGGCTTAAGTTTTGCAAATTACAGTGTCTGGAGACTAGGCACTGGCGAGGTGATCTGATAGAGTTGTATAAAGCCTTGAATGGTTTGAGCATGCTCAATGCTGATGGGATTATTCCTCTTGCTCTCAGAATAATCACCTGAGTGGGCATAAATTCAGATTGAGGAAAGACAGATGTAGGATAGATGTGCGGAAATTTGCCTTTAGCCAGCGGGTAGTTGGTTGGTGGAACAGACTTCCACCCCTTGTTGTGGAAGTTGATAGCCTAAATAAATTTAAGGCTCAGCTGGACAGGTATTTCGAACGAACGGAGGGGTGAAATGGAAGTGGTTTTTTTTTTTTTTTTTTTTTTTTGGCTGATGCTGCATAAGCTTGCTTTCTTCCATCATATGCCTCTACTAATGCTAATGCTAAAAGAATTCCTCAATGTGTGAATGTAGATGCAAAATACCTATTTAATTTGTTAGCAACCTGAGCAGGGTCATCAACAGTTAACCCACTCACATCAAGTGGACCAATGTGATTCAATTCCTTCCTTCTACTGTTAATATAAGCATAAAAGTATTTGCTGCTTTTCTTTGCATTCTTTGCTAGAGATTTCTCACAATCTGCCTTAGCTTTCCTAACCTCCTTTGTGATTCGTTTGCAAACTAATTTATATCTACCATAGGCTTCTGAACCAGCTGAATTTATATGCATCCCATGCACTTTTCTTCTCTGCCACTCATCTCAATAGTTCATCTGACATCCATTTAGGTCTAAGCTTTGAATGGTATTTCTCATTTGGTATGAAAAGCCTAGTAGCTTCTATAATTATTTCCCTGAATGCTTCTCATTTAGAATTTGTTGTTGGTAACATCAGTAATTGGACCCACGGTAAAGAATTTAAAAACTGTCTAAGACCACAGCAGTCACCCTTATGAAAGCAAAAGCTTTCCCTTTACCCTTGACAGTAGTTACTTTAATTAAATTCCACATTAGTACACTGTGATTGCTGCCTCCCAGTGGGTCTTTTACCTGCAGACTCTCAATACATGAAAAATCACTGCTGATAACCAGATCAAGAGTATTGCTTCCTCTTGTCACCTCTATAACATGCTGTTGTAGAAAACAACCATCCAAGAAATCTACAAGTCTTGTTAGTGTCTTAGATTTAATATTCTTCTTAACTAGGAGAGTAACCCATAACACCTGTTGTACTTCCTGCATACATTGTACTACCATATTCAAATTCAGCATCATTTATGTCTGAATGACACTGTGTCTCTGTACTTCAAATTCATCAAGTTTATTTACAATTCTCCTGGCATTAGTGTACATGCAAGTATACATGCACATGTTCTTACTCTTAGTTACCCTTACACAGCCCATGTATTCACTTGTTCCATGGTGCCCTACATCAGGGCCTGATGTCCCCAACACTTTACTTCCCAGGCTACTGTATTTTCCAACAGAATTAGTGCAAGAATCACCTTCACCTCTGTTGCAGCTCTGGTTAATCTATTAGGGTATGTATCCTCCCAAGCTAGCCATTCTCCAACCCACCTCTCACTGCCTCGATACCATTAGCAAATATTCTTGCACACCCTTCTATTTAAGTGTATCCCATCCCTGTAAAAACACTCTCCTGTTAACAAGCACAGACCACGCTGAGAAAAATTCTACCAAATGAGCCTTGCACATTCTCTCTATAGCCGAATTTATTGACAAGTTTCTCAACATATACTCCTTCCTTTTGTGCCTGGGTAGAATTGCAGACTTTCAAATTCAATCCTAACTCATGACTTTTTCCGAACATTGCCCTGTACTTGTTTAGTAAGTCCTCAGATTTCCTACTGATATCATTAGTGGCAATGTGTACAATAATACCACTTTTGTGCCCTTAAAATATATCTGCTCTACAATGTTATATACATTTGCCCTGGCAGACATACCCTGGTCCTATTCTACCTATTCTTCTTGCACAATATATTTGCCACTTCCTGACAATAACCACATGCTGTGGGACCAGCCTTGGAGATTGACACTTGTGCCTGATGAACAAGTGTGAGCTCTGTCATTGAGTTGGGCAGCTGAAAGCTTCATGGGTCCCCATATTAATTCCTTCGAGGGCATCTACCCTACTCATCAATCTCTCATAAATGCACACCAGAATGCTGAGTTGGTGCCTAATTTCTTCACCCTCTCTGCACCGAACACGTACAAAGACATCCCCATGTTGTGTCATGTCCTGTTCCAGAAAGATCGGCGAACATTGCACGAGCAACATTTTGTTAGCCCTTGACTTGTAGAAGAATCGGCCCCTTCGGTTGTCCCCAGACACAGCACTCCCACTACTTTGTGCTCCTTGTTTTGCTGTCTAGTCTGGGGCATGATTTCTGTTTAAATCCAATTTAATTGATCAACAATGAAAATTAATCAATTTAAGTGATTAATTGACAATACTACACTAAGCTAATAGATTCCTAAATGCAGTAATACGCATTACGTATCAAGTTTTACATTATACCTTCCACTATCAAATTCAAGATATACACGTTATGCTATACCGTTACGAAAGCAGTTTTAAATTAGTTAGATCCTTACTAAAAAGTAAAATTTCCTAGTTAAAGATAAAATATATATATATATGCCTGACAAATGCTGCCATGGAAAGATAAAAGAATTCTAAGTGGCTCAAAAAATTCCAATTGGATGATTGTATCATACCGTTTCAAAACAGACATATTAATGGTCAAGCACTTTTGGTAAGTTGCTGATGTTAGCATATTTAATTATGCTTTAAGAATATTTTGAGACTGATTCTATGTTCAAATTGGTTTTTTAGTTAGTATAAAAAAGAAAAAAAATGCAGCTGCATGGAGGGAAGTGGGGGAGTAGTAAAGGACATAACTGAGAAGTCATAACCAAAATAATTGATTATGGCATTTTGATAATTCAGTAGAAATTTATAATTAAAGATATGTGGGTTTGGGAAGGGGTGAAGTGTGCACGTGCACACACACACACACACACTGTTGAGTAATGTAAGACATTGCAGGGCTTGAGCTTTAGTTTTGATAAATTCAGTTTGAATCGCTTCACTGGTATTTCTTTTGTTTCTTTCAATTTCATAATGCATAATCAATTATTTCGATTATTGAAATAATTGATGTATTAATCATTCCACTATGTGCATTGCTAGTTAAAAGTAGAACTTCTGGAGGTCCAACCTTTCAGCTTGCAAACTAGATGTCTAACATCCAAATTATGAACAATCAAAGATCAGACAGAAGTGCATTAGAAAAACACAACACAAGAAAAAAAAGAAATCCTTTTGAAGTAGGTGAATGGACGTTGAATTTCCCACACCTTAGCAACTTCATTCACAATTTATATCTTTGCCTGAAACTTGCCATGTTGGGCCGGCTTTTTCATACGATCTTAACTTTCCCTGATATTTTAACAGATTTTGTATTTTTCCTCCAAATGCCTGTTTTGTTGGTCACAATTCAAAAAAAAAAAGTCACACAAATAATTCTATTCCTATGCATTGTGCACACAACCTGGCACTAGGAATTTTTAATATCAGTGTTACTTTTGTTGTGTTTTCAGGTGGAAGTTTTTCTACCATATGTTGCTTGGCTACTCGTTTATGTTAGATATACAGTAAAATGTCAATCTGGAATTTTTGAATATTTTTCTGAGGATAGCTGGACTGGTGGGGGGGGGGAATTCAGGTGCCAAATTTGTGCATTATATTCCATTAATAATTTATAAATACAACTTATTTCTGTTTTACATATTTCCTAAACTGTATATCATTGTTACCATGTATTTACAATGTATAAAATTATTCATTTTGCACAACATTCAATAATAGTTCACAGTATTATACTTCATAGTACAGTAGCAGGTAATTAGTTTTCAAGGCGATTTGATTGCTGAAATTGTATTCAAATCCACAACTGTTTTTTTCTTAGACAAATATGTTACCCACTAGACTGATCCAGCAGTACGGGAAGACATTTTAGCTTCATGTGGCGACTATCATTCTATGGAGATTATAAAATTCAGAGCTACTGTATTATTATGTAATAAAACTAATGAATTACTATGGATACAATAGCAAAAAAACAGAATTTTCAAATATCTGGAACATTCCTGAGGATGCTAGATTTATGGGGTTCTATTTATTCAACATTTTGGCACAAATCTGTTTATGAAGTCGCTAATGTGGCCACTCACACACTAATGAGGGCCCAAAAAGACAAAACAACTATAATAGTGGTGCCTTGAGTTTTTAATGAATAATGGATTTACTTTCTTGGTTATGTTGTTTGATTGAAAATGGTATTATTAATTTATGTTGACCTATGGATAATGATGTTTCTGAAGTGAGCAAAAACCCAAGCTTGTCACAGTTACTGAAGGGAACAGTTTTGCTAAGACAGAAAAACATAACATATGAAGTGCTATAAAGTATAAAATATATTGCCGGCCTCGGGAGGAGCGGAATTGAAGGGGAAGGAAGGTTGCAAACAGGATAGTGCTCTTTGGTAAAAAAGCGCAGGTACAATTTGAGTTGGACTAGATTAAATAAAACAAAACAGTAACTTTCAAGTCCAGGGGACTCTTCATCAGCTGAATTTTTTTTTTTTTTTTGTCCGTGCCTTTTCCCATTATTATATGGATTAAGTGTTTTTTTTGTTTTGGCATGTAATTTTTACGGCTGGATGCCCTTCCTGATGCCAACCCTCACCCTGTATCCGGGCTGGGGATATGCGGTGATCATTCCCTGACCTTCCGTATTTGGTGGTCACGGGCTCAAACCCCGGTCTAATTAAGAAGCGTGTGCTATACACTACTGAGGCACCCATCAGCTGAATACAAACATTATTATGAAACAAAGAATGCTTGGGCATGGTCATGTAAGGCAAACAAAGTGTGACACGAGTGCAAGCAACAGTAATCACTAGTTAGGATTAGATGCTTGCACCTGCGAATGCAGGGCATGTACATGGGGTGCGGGCCATTTATCACATTGTAGGATAACCACCTCCATGATTGGATGTATACGTATACCTTTATTGCTGTTAAAAATTATCATGGCAACCAGATATGTGGAGTGATTCGAGCCATACGTGCTGATGGTAACTTTATGAGTGGTCAATATCCCAGCGTGGGTCACGTCGTGTTGAGAGGACCAATAGTGTTCTGTAACCGCGGAGTGCTCCAAATCAGCAGACCAGATTGCCCCTCACGTTCTGAGATCTGGTCCTGGAGCCTTCTGCCAGATTCTCCGATGTAGCAACCACTGCAGTCATGGCAGGCAATGCGATATATCGACCCGCTGCGTAACAAGGAGGGGATAGGCGTTTTTATCCTCTAGAGAAAGGATTGCAGTTTTTTGCCAGGAAGCTGTAAGAATTTTATCTGGTGAGCGCATAGAATTTTAGAGAGTTGTTGTGAGATGTCAGGGTAATAGAGGATAAAGGTGATCGAGATTGTACCATCATTGTGGGAGGCCCCGTGGTGTGAAGACTTAAAAGCTACTGTTTTGCTTTATTTAATTTTTATTTTATTTAGTATAACTCAGTTTGTACCTGTGCTTTTTATTGAGGAGTGCTGTCTTGTTTGCAATTTTCTTTTTTCTTGATTCCGTTCTTCCAGAGGTGAGCAATATATTTTATACTTTATACATGGATCCTGGAGCCGGAGGCCTCTTTAATTGTATTTGTACTGCTTATGGCTCCATGCATACAACATTACAGTGAAAATTCAAAAAAAACTTATCTCTGTAGCCTGCTACAGGCAACACCTTCTCTTTATGCACCATTGCAATATTCAACATATTATTCCTAAAGGTTTAAGCTACAAGGCACTATTCCCCCATGACCGAATGCAGCATGCCTCCCTCAATTTCCACTTAAAGATCCTGTAAATCTGGATTGGCTGCTTACATACTCTTGAGCTGAAAGGTTTGGTTCCTTCTTCTATATTTTCTAGTGTCATCCAGACACTGTTCTCAGTCAGTCCGTGAATCTAACTTATATCGCTCACGGCAAGTTCAACAACTAACTTCGAGATGCCTGCACTGCCAATTACACACACTGAGCTCCTGCTGTTGATCACTCTCACTTTGTCCTGAATTTAAGTGGAAAGCACTTATCCAGTGAACATGTGGAACTTCTCGCCCTCGGGATGAAGTTTGCCGTATTATCTCCAAGTCCTCCCATCACACAATTCACCATGGCAATAGAGACAGTCTTTAACCTGCCTACCTGAAGAAACTGCCAACAAGATTAATTTCAAGGCCGTATCAATCTTGCATCGTGTTCGCATTGTTGGCTCTAACTTCAGCCGCCATCAACTTTCCACTCTCAGTATGCTTAGGAGGGATGGCACCATTGTTATTCTGCCGGCCAATAAGGGACACTGCACCGTAGTCCTAGATCGATCTGAGTACCAGGATAAAACCCTATCCCTTCTGCAAGACGCAAGCATTTACTACACACTGGCAGCTTTTACTACGGAACTGGATGTCAACTTACCTAGTTTTATGGACTGTAAAAAGTGCATAAGCTGGGTGTCCCTTTATGACCAATTATCTCTTGTTGCAATTCCCCGACATATGAACTTTCCAAATTTGTTGTCGGACTACTATCGCCCCTCATAGGCAACACTGGACGCACGGTCTCGAACAGTGGAAAATTCTTACACCTCATCTCTAACCTCGCCATCTCTGAAGACCAGGTTATAGCCTCATTTGATGTTGTTTCTTTGTTCACTTCAACGAGCCATTGCATGTGCGACAACTGTTAGATGATGACCTCGTCCTGCCCAGCAGAACCTCATTATTTGCAGAAGACATTTGCACTGCTCTCAACTTGTTTGACTGGCAGTGTAGACATGTTTTGAGACACCCTCTTTAGACAGATCCATGGCATGGCCATGGGTGCCCCCGTCAGCTCTGTCACGGCGAATATTGCCGTGGAATAACTGGAGAGCCGTGCATTCTCAAACTTACTAGTTCCCATTGCCTTCTGGTGTCGTTATGTCGATGATGTCTTTGTTATCATTCCTCGAGGCATAGAAGCCTGGTTTTTGTGACACCTCAACTCTCTATCGCCCTTCATCCAGTTCACTATCGAACTGGAGTCGGACAATGACCTCTTTTTTCTGGCTGTTCTAGTACAGTGCATGGGCACACATTTAAGAACCTTAGTTTACCGTAAACAAATATGTGCTGGCCAATTCACCAACTAGAAATAGGCAGATGCCCACAACCAGCTTCTCAGTGCCACACACACCCTATTTGTTGCCACCTGGACCCTTTCCAGCTCCAAGAGATGTGATTAAGTTTAGAGAGTAAAAACAGATCTATCCAACTGTGGCTACCCTGCCTGTGCCTTAAACAAATGCAATCTGCAGGCCCGTTGAGCTTGCTGCACACCCCAGGGCATGCCACAATGATAGTACGATCTCAACCGCCTTTATGCCCTATTACCCTGGCGCCTCACAATGCCTCTCTAAAATTCAATTTCTAGGCACTCACTGGATAAAATGTTTACATATTCCCAGTAAAAAACCGTGATCTCTTCTCTTGAAGGTAAAAACGCCCATCCCCTTCTTGTTATGCAGCAAGTCAATAATATCGCATTGCCTGCCATGACTGCAGTGGTTGCTACATCGGGGAATCTGGCAGAAGGCTCCAGGACTGGATCTCAGAACATGAGAGGGCAGTCTGGTCTTCTAATTCAAAGCACTCTGCGGTTGCAGAACACTATTGGTCCTCTCAACATGATTTTGACCCAGGCCGGGATATCAAAATCATCGACCACTCACAAAGTTACCACCAGCACATATGGCTCGAATCACTCCACATATAGTTGCCATGATAATTTCAACCGCAATAAAGGTATACATATACATCCAATCATGGAGGTGGTTATCCTACAATGTGATAAACGTTGGCACGCACCCCAGGTACACGGCCTGCATTCGCAGTTTCAAGCATCTAGTTCTAACTAGTGATTACTGTTGCTTGCACTCGTGTCAGACTTTGTTTGCCTTACATGACCACGCCTGAGCATTCTTTGTTTCATAATGACATTTGTATTCAGCTAATGACGAGTTCCCTAGACTTGAAAGCTACTGTTTTGCTTTTTTTTTATTTTATTTAGTCTAACAATTTGTACCTGTGTTTTTTTATTAAAGAATACTATCTTGTTTGCAATTTTCATTTTTCATAATTCCATTCCTCCAGAGGTGAGCAATATACTTTATCATTGAAAGAAAGTTTGGGAACCTTTGATATAGATGATCATTCTTAAGCAGTTAGTATGTGAGTGGTGTAAAAGTAAAGGCACATGATATTAAGTGCTCAATTTTTTTTGCACACTGATTGAACTCTTGGATATTAGCAGCAACACTTCATTTTTGTTTATAGCTTGGTATACGTTTTTTGCTTGTGTTGAGGTTAATTTATGTACATGAAATAAACATTTGATAAAATTTTAAATTTTAGTCTGATTTACAGCTTAATCCAAAAGTAAGCATTCACTTTTTCTATGAATTCCAGACTCTTACATTTCAGCTGTTATTTGTAAATTTTTGGAATGTTATTTCTGAATATTCCAAAAATTACAGTGCATTGGATGCACTCACTCAAATATAATTTGGAGCAAATTCTTGGCAGTGCCACCAAAGCTAATAGTTGTAAACCATTTTATAAGTAATGATAACCTCATGGGCCACATCTGGTGAGTATGGGCTTGGCACACCCAGGATCCTGAGCTGGATATCATCATCATTCTCTTTCTTGGTGATTCCCTTCTACTTCTCTCTCTCTAAGGGTAATTCAGAATTTTTTTTTTTTTTTTTTTTGCCTGGTGCAGCATAAGCCTCGGGCTTCCTTGCACCATAAGGCTAATAATAATAATAATAATAATAATAATACTTAGCTTTTCTACTTTCTACGATAGATACCCAAACTGTTGTCACATCAGGAAAGGTAAAGGGAGGGGAAATCATACAAACTGAAAGCCAGTTGTTATTTGTGAATAAGCAAAAAAATATAGGAGAGATAAACAGAGCTGATATATAATGTAAAATAAAGGCGTACATCAGATACGATGTATGTCTTTATTTTATTACTCATCCAAACATCGCTGACCCATTAGCAGAACACCCAGATATGGGCAATAATAATTAAATTCAGTTGTCTTTGATATTTTGCCAACTTTCAGTAATATAAAAACCACAACTTTATACATTTTTTTGATTTTGTCAAGGTAGAAGAATAGAATATAATTTATTTAATAGTTTGCTAGCTTGATTTATAACTTTTAAATATTTAAACATGAGGTATGTGGGCCTCCATCTGTACTCTTGCCCAGGGGCCCCACAATGTTAGGGGCGGGCCTGATATACGTATTAAATAGTTTCATAAGATATGTATACATTCACCTCAAAATGGAACAGAAATTACTTTTCCCTATTGTTCTATAAGACCCACAGAATTATGACAAAACTTGTAGTCATGGCATGATTAAACACTAACTCAAGACCAGAGATTGCATCATTTGGTTAGATTGCATCAAAATTGCATCATTTGGTTAGATTTGGTTGGTTTGGTTGGTTTGGTTTTTTAATGGCGCATTGGCAGCTAAGGCCATAATGCGCCAAGTCAGGTTTAAAAAGCTATTAAACATTTTGGTAGCCAAGGCTACCACGTCAAACAAATAATTATTATTTTAAAAATGTATAAAAGTAAAAACTTAAATCTTTGTATAAAAATTAATAAATTGTAAAAAGTTAAAAACGTCAGACATATTGTTTCTGTCACCTATAATCTGACTGAGTGTAAATGGCTCAGTCAAATTATTAAAAGCGGTAAAATACAAGTGTCGTGCTTCTATATAAACAGGACATTCTATTAAAATATGACGGACGGTTAAAATAACATTGCACATCTCGCACATAGGTGGGTCATCCACCCTCAGCAAGTAGGAATGGGTTAGATGACTATGACCTATGCGGAGCCGAGCAAGAACAACTTCCTCTCTTCGGACCCTGCGTAGACTGGATTGCCATTGCATAATTACAGGCTTGATGTGATGTAATTTATTTGTGGCCTGTCCATGCCAAGAATCTTGCCATTGGGAAAGTAGTTTAGAACGTATTATTTGCCTGTAGTCTGTATAGGGGACTGACAGGCAATAATTATCCAGGGAAATGGCTGATTTCGCAGCGGCATCAGCCGATTCATTTCCCCGGATCCCAATGTGGCTTGGGATCCAGCAAAAACGAATATCGAATTCTAATTTCTTGAGAGAAAAAAGAATCTGCCGGATCCTGGACAGGATCGGATGAGGGTTAAAACTCACCGATACCAGAGCCTGTAACACGCTCGATGAATCACAATAAATCATATACCTCTGGTAGTCGCGATTTTTAATGTGATCTAGGGCTGTTTGTATTGCATGCAACTCTGCAGTATAAATGCTAGTTTCTTGTGGGATCTTATAGGATAATGTTTTGTGAGGGAACACAACAGCAGATCCCACATGACATTCTAACTTTGAGCCATCTGTGTACTGCTGTCTATGTGATGCAAAGAGTTGCTGGTAGACAGATGGCGGTGTCGTAGCTTTCTCCCAGATCTTAAGGGAGAAGTCGCAAGTTGGAAAATAAGCATGCCAGGGTGGAAAGAATTGCCTTGGTGACTGGGCAACGTTGTCTACCGTCACGTTTAGCTCATTCAACAGCCCTTGAATGCGAATACCAAAAGGTTTGTTGGCAGTCCGACGGGTGTTATAAAGGTTTTCCCAGCGCGGCTCAAAAACGGATGGCCACGTGGGATGATCGGGCAGGGATTTTAATTTGAAGGCGTACTGTAAAGACAACTGCTTACGTCGAAGAGACAGAGATGGTTCATTGGCTTCAACGTAAAGGCTTTGGACAGGAGATGTGCGAAATGCTCCAGTGGCTGTCCGGATGGCTTGATGGTGGATTGGATCTAACCACCGAAGTGCACTGTCTCTAGCAGAACCATAGACCTGAGACCCATAGTCGAGTTTGGAATGGACAAGTGCCTGGTAGAGACGAAGAAGGGTAGCACGATCTGCGCCCCATGAGGTTGACGAAAGGGCACGAAGGATGTTAAGCCCTTTGACACATCTTGTCCTCAGCTGACGAATATGTTGTAAAAATGTCAGCTTTTTGTCGAAAATAAGTCCAAGGAATTTGAATTCTGCTACAACTGGGATGTTATTTTGCCCAAGCCTTAATTCTGGGTCAGGATGAAGATTACGTTTGCGAAAGAAGTGTACACAAACAGTCTTCTGTGATGAAAATCTGAACCCATTAGCCAAAGACCAAGCTGTAAGATGGTCGATGGTTTTCTGCAGTTGCCTTTCAATGACCCTCATATTGCATGAATGACAAAATATAGCAAAGTCATCAACATAGAGGGCATTGTTTACAGTGGGTGGAAGTTGTTCTGCGATAGAGTTTATTTTGATTGCGAAAAGCGTGACACTTAGAACGGATCCTTGTGGGACTCCCTCTTCCTGAGAGAAAACTCAAGAGAGGGTGGATCCTAAACGGATTTGAAACTGGCGATTCGAAAGAAAGTTTTTAATAAAAAGAGGAAGGTTACCTCTAAGACCAAAGTTATGGAGGTCTTTTAAAATCCCAAATCGCCAGGCTGTGTCGTACGCTTTTTCAATATCAAAGAAAACTGCTACCAAATGCTCGGATTTAATAAAAGCATCACGAATGGACGTTTCCAATCGGATTAAATGATCCAGAGTGGATCTATTTCTTCGGAAGCCGCACTGTGTCCTGGAAAGCAGACCATTTGTTTCTAAATACCATACCAGGCGAGAATTTACCATTCTTTCCAGGATCTTGCACAAACAGCTTGTCAGAGCAATAGGACGGTAGTTACTTGGATTTCTAGGATCCTTTCCTGGTTTTGGGAAGGGAAGAATGATTGCCTTCCGCCAGGAATCCGGAAATTGTTTATTAACAAAAATTCTGTTAAACAGAATTAAAAGGTGATCCTTACATTGTGGTGTGAGGTGTTTTACCATTTCGTAGTGGATGTCATCAGGCCCTACAGCACTTGAGTGTGTGAGAAAGAGTGCAGCATTTAATTCCTCCTGTGAAAAGGGCTTGTTATATGATTCAAGCCCTTTTGAATAGAAGTTCAGGGGGTTTTTCTCATTTTTCTCTTTCAGGGCCAAAAACTCTGCGGGAAAAGATGTTATTGCAGATATTTTTGCAAATGTTTCCCCTAGAGTATTTGCTACTGCAGTTCGATCTGCAATTGGACATCCATTATGCTCGAGGATCACAGAAGGGCATGGTGGATATTTTCCCTTCATTTTCCGGATCTTATCCCAGACTACTTTTGAGCTAGCAGCCTGAGTTATGGAAGATGTAAAACGAATCCAAGATTTCCTTTGGCTCTGACGTCGTACATAACGTGCTTTTGCACGTGCACGTTTGAAAGATATTAAATTTTCAGTGGTGGGATATCCCCCACGCTTTGTTTTGTGCTTTTTTTGCTGCCGTGCATTCTGAATTCCACCAAGGTTTGGGGAATAGTGGGAACCGGCTGGATGATTTTGGGATTGCAATTGCAGCTGCTTGGACAATCGTTTCTGTGACATACATGACTGCTTCATTGATTGGCTCCTGACTGACTGTAGTGATGTCAAAGTTTGCCAGATATTGAAAGGCATTCCAGTCAGCCTGATCGATCTTCCACCGCGGTAAACTAAATGGCAGACAGGGTCTACCACTAGTTAGGGTTATTATCACGGGGAAGTGATCACTTCCATATGGATTTTCTTCCACTTCCCAAGTAAGTGAAGGAAGGAGAGAAGGGGAGCAGATAGAAAGATCAATGGCAGAGAATGTATGGGTAGGCATGTGGAAGAAGGTGTTTGTTCCCACATTTAGGAGGGAGAGATCATTGTCAGTGAGCATATGCTCTATGACTCGTCCCCTTCCACTGATGTCAGCACTACCCCACAGAGTGTTATGTCCATTGAAATCCCCAAGAATTAAACAGGGGGAGGGCAATTGCATGATAAGATCATCAAGGTCTTTCCGGGGGATGTCAATCCCAGGTGGCAAATAAACAGAGCAGACAGTTAATAAGAACCCCACTGTAAGGCGAATTGCTACAGCTTCAATGCTAGTTGTAAGCTGCAAAGCCTGAAATGGGATCTGGTTGCCGACGAGGATTGCGACCCCTCCGTGGGCAGACCCATCCACAATTCTATCCTTACGAATGATGGTAATGTTATGCATGGTGGGGTCATCATTTGCCTTTAAATAAGTCTCCTGTATGCAAAAGCAAACTGGTTTGTGCTTTTGCAGGAGTGCCTTCATGTCGTCAGTATTTTGCCGGAATCCACGACAATTCCACTGTAGGAATTTAGCCATTATTTGGACTTGGTGGGTCCATCAGGCAGCTTCCGAGGTGCTGAGGGCTTAATTTTGTCAGTCTTGGATTTATCTTTCCTGGGGAAGTATGGACGCTGTCCTGTGTCCATTTCTTCCTCAGCAAAGAGTTCCAAAACTGACTCATCATGTACCTCCTTCTGCTCGACATCCATGTTTTCCTGGGTACTAGGTGTTACTTCCCCTTTCTTATTCTTTTCTTTTGCTTTTGTTACTTGTGGAGCATTAGGAGGTATCGATATAGGAGTGGCAGCTGATTGGTCCTTCTGTGCAGGTTTTTGGGAGCTTAAAAGATAACGTGCAATGGGAGTAAATGATTCTTTTGGAGGGACGGACATGTCCGTCTGAGTCCCAATCGAACATTTCCCTGCTACCTTCTGGGCGTAGGTAGGTTTGTTGATGTTAAGAGGTTTCACTGCTTTTCTTGCCTCCTGGTACGATATGTTTAGCTCTGCCTTCAGCCGTTGAATTTCTTTTTCTTCTTTCCACCTCTGGCATGCCCTTGAATAGGCCGGATGTTCTCCCTCACAGTTAATGCTGGTGGGTTTAGTGGCTGAACATGCTGTTGTTTCGTGGTCCTTTGCACCGCACCGGGCGCATGCAAGGACTCCACGGCAGGCCATTTGAGAATGTCCATACTTCTGACACTTAAAACACCGTAAAGGGTTTGGAATGTATGGACGTACTGGACAGTTGATGTATCCAGCTTTAATCTCATCAGGAGGTTTGGGAGAGTTAAAAGTCAGGATAACACTCCTGGTTTTAACAATTTTCCCATCCCTTCGCGCAGTGATTCTCTTGACGGCAGTAACTCCCTGTGGTTTTAATTCGGAGCAGATTTCCTCCTCGGTGACGTCGAGAAGGTCCCACTCCGAAATGACACCTCTCGATGAATTTAGTGTTCTGTGTGGTGTCACTGTTATGGGTATACCTCCGATTGATGTTACTCGGAGTAGATGTTCAGACTGCCTGTCATTTTTTGTTTCAATCAAGAGGTCCCCAGAACGGAGCCTCTTAACCGACTTGGGTGTACCTGCTAACCCATCCAACCCTTTTTGTATAAAAAAGGGCGACATTTTACCAATCGGTGTTTCGTTGGTGGAATGCATTATTAAGAACCTTGGGACAGGCCCTGATGGTAGTTCGGTTCGCTGCCTCTTTGTAGCAATAATGCTATCTGCCTCTCCGTCATTATTTTCAGATAGGGACCGGGTTGGGGCCCCTGAAGGGATATGTTTCTCAGGATTCATGAGGTTTTATAAATTGTTCAGTGCCCGGGCTCCCCACCCACCACGGAGCCCAAAGGGACGCCCACTACCCGGCATGCAATAAATGCGCTCGGGAGTGCGACGCCAGGGCTACCCAGACACTATACCCGCACCGCCGCCAGCCTGAATCCTGTCCCTCGGACCATGAGGGTAGGGGCGTGGCATTGACACGGTTGACCCTCGCAGGCGAGCCTACTAGCCGATTGATCCTAGCCGGGCCTTCCAGGACCACCCGTCTTGTCGAAGCAGGGGCCAAAGTGGTGTATTGAAGCTGGGCCCCTCAACCACCAGGATCCCCCTTTCCGAATTTCCACGGGTCGCAGCGCACGGCAAACACGCCGGATTCCATTGATGTAAGCCTGGAACCTGGGCTGTGGGCGTTGGATCCCAGTGATGCTAGTCTGGAAGTCCAGCAGCGTCACTGGGAGGTCCCCTCACCACGTACAGGTGCCCACGTCGAGGGGTCATTTGGTTAGAATCAAACACATTCCACTAATGAATTCCAACACTCACTTCATGGAGCAACAGTGACAAGTATGTTATAAGTTCATTGCTTATTTCATTACTGGTCCATACTTTTTTGTTGTTGTTGAACTAGCCAAACAACGACCAGAAATATATACCATCACAATAGCACATCAGCACGTAAAAGCCTCACTGGGTGGCAGCAATTAGTGTGCTAATGTGAAATTTAATTAAAGCCATAACTACTGTTAAGGGTAAAGGCTTTTGCTTTCATAAGGGTGACTACAGAGGTCTCAGAGTTTTTAAATTGTGTGCAGTGGGACCAACAGCAAATTCTAAATGGGAAGTATTTAGGGAAGTAATGAGAAGGCTTTTCATATCAAAAAAGAAATACTGTTCAAGGCTTAGACATAAATGTATGTCAGATGAACTATTGAAACACATGGCAGAAAAGAAAAGTGCACAGGATACATATAAATTATCAGGTGGTTCAGAAGCCTATGGTAGATATAAATTAGTTTGTAATCGAGTCACAAAGGAGGTTAGGCAAGTTAAGGCATATTATAGGAAGTCTCTGGCAAAGAATGCAAAGACTTTATGCTTATATTAACAGTAGAAGGAAGAGTTTGAATCACATTGGGCCACTTGATGTTTATAGGTTAACTGTTGATGATCCTGCTCAGGTTGCACATAAAAAACTGCTGTACAAGCTGGAGCAATGTGACATTAAAGGCAAGTTACTGCTATGGAGAAAGGGATGGTGAAGTTCCCTAGGATTCAGTGCTGGGTCCACTGTTGTTTTCAATATTTATCAATGATATTGATGAAGGTAAATCAGACTTAATGTTAAAGTTTGCAGATGATACTGAGGTTTGCAGAGTGGTTAACAACAGTCATCAGGGTGAGCTACTGCAATAAGATCTGGGAAAATTGGGTCAATGGGCTGAGAAATGGCAGTTGAACTTAACACAGACAAATGCAAGCTACTGCACATGGGAGCAGTAACCGCACAGTAGCTTATCAACTGTGTAGTACTACACATACTGGGTACTGGAGAAAGAAAAAGACAGGGGGGATGATTGTGCTGCCAGACAAAATTCTCCAAGCAGTGCACACATGCTGCCACGATATCTCATGGGGTTTTGTCAAGGATATACAGAAACTTTGCTAGAAGGGGTAAGGAGGTGATTATGCCCTTGTATAAAGCCATTGTTACCATATATGTATGGAGGGCTCACATTAGGAAGGATGTAGATCTGCTGGGTTAGGTGCAGAGGAGGGCAACCAGATTGGTGAAGGGAACAAAGGTGCTCCTGCCTAAAGGCTTCAGTTCTGCAAATTGTAGTGTCTTGAGATCAGGCACCAGCAGGGAGATCTGATCGAGGTGGTTAAAGCTGTTGTTGTTGTTATTTGGTTTTTAAGAGAATTAGCAACTAAGGCCATATTGCTCCAGGAATATGCGGTGGTCATTCCCTGACCTTTTCGCATCCTCCGTATTTGGTGGTGACGGGCTCGAACCCCGGTCTAATCAAGAAGCGTGTGCTACGCACTACTGCTCTTTCCCACCTGGCTACGAAGGTGCCAGGTGGTTAAAGCCTTGACTGGATTGAGTAAGCTGAATTTTAATGGTATTCTTCCACTTGCTGAGACTACGCACGAGGGGACATTAATTCTAGTTGAGGAAGGATGGATGCGTGGAAGTTTGTCTTTAGCTAGCGAGTGGTTGATTGTTGGAACAGGCTTCCATCTGTTGTTGTGAAAGTGGATGGGTTGAATAAATTCAAGGGAGAACTAGACAAATTCTTGGAGGGTATGGATGGGTGAACTATTTTTTTTTTTTGGCTGATGCTCTACCCAGATCATACCCACGCTGTAAGAGTAACATAAAAGGTTACATTTATAGAAGACAGGTTCCCTCAAGGATCAGTCTTTAGACCACTGTTATTTCTGATTTTCATAAATAACATTAATGAGAGAATAGAGAATGTTATTTCAAAATTTACAGATGATCTAAAGATTGGGAGAGTGGTAAATGATCAATGCTAAGAAGTATTCCTTTAGGATGACTTGAACAGACTTCAAGGTTGGTCAGAAAAGTGGCAACTATGTTTTAATGCAACAAAATGCAAGGTCTTACAAATGGGGAATAGCAACCCCCAAAATAACTTGTACACTTGGTGGGGTTGAATTAAAAACATTAGAGGAAGAAAGAGATGTGGCAGTTATGATCAGTGGTGAGCTGTGAATATTTTAACAATAGGCTCGCAGTTTTTTCGACTTTCTACAGAGTAAATTTGATCAGTCAAGGAAGTGATGTCATCCGCTGCTTCGACCAGAGGCGCTTCCCACACTCGCACTACTAGTAGTGTGATTAGAGTGTGTGACACATTTTTCGTGACCAGTATGATAACTCGAGTCAGGGGAGGATTTAGGGGTGTGGACAGATGCAGCTTATTACCCACTTAACCATGCATATAAGTGAGTGTGTGAAACGTTCCTAGGTCTATCTAAAAAAAAAAACAAAAAAAAAAAAAACAAAAAAACCTGGTTGTCATGGCTTGCCTTATGATGATAACTGAATACAAGTGTCTGGAGTTCTAACTTTTTAGAATTTTTGAATAGTATGACGTCACAATCATGCTTTCTGAATCATACTACTGCAGTAAGTATGATTGCAACAATACAAATATTTGTCAACAATTTCTTTTTTCGTCTCGCATTTTCGTTACATTTCATTGTTAAGTGCCCCTAAGAGCTGCGTTTGTGGTTTCAGCTACAAGATCGGTACATGAATCTGTGCTGTTTTACAAAGACATTTAGATACGTTGCAATCACAAGTATACATCTCTTACTTTAGTTATCATAAATCCATTGTATCTTGTCTTCCAGAAATTTTGAAAATCTGTGAATGATCAATAAAATAATTACAATAAAAAAGCTCTTATTTCGTAATCGATATATACCAATCATAATACCTAAAAGAAACGCGAAGGACATTTTGCATAAACCATCTACCATGCGTGCTTGGCGGATGCTCAACTTTTTTATTCGTCTTTTTTTTTTTATAAACCAGGGAAATATAATAGATACTTTTTTTTATGATAAAATTTTAATATTGCGAATAAAAAATAACATGAAATATTTCCCATATCACAAATAACATAACTAATATTACAAAACATTCCACAATATAAAAACAAATAATACATAAAAAATAAACTTTCTAGAAAAAGTACACAAAAAAAATCACAGATTACATGAAAAAAAAAATTTCACAAATATTCAAGAAATATTTATTCTAAAAATTGCCATATACAATTTACTTCTTCATTAATATTTGTTGTCGATTTTCTGCTTTGCTCAATAGCTGAGCGATGACTACAGAGGAATGATTTGACGTAACGATCCAGATCAAATTCAAGCAATGGTTTTCCATTTAGATGTATGGTCTTCATAATCTGCAATGTGTTTAACTGTCACAATATTATTCATTGTGCTGAAACCTCACTCAGCTTCAGCACTGCTAATCACAATGGTTTCAAAGATATTTTCTGGCTTTCTTAATTGAAAAGGTAATTTCACTCGATTTCACCATTTAAAGATAAACTGTCTTCGACAAAATCTCTAAAATCATTAATTTTTATTACATATTTTATCAAAAAACAAATTCTTATTCAGTTTTCACCGTCTTGTCCCCGAGATGAAAGTTCTTTCACATTCTACAATTTCGGGTAGCATATGTTTAACATTTCTTTCAATGGTATCATTATTTTCTTTATTTAATTTAAAATCACCCTGTTGCATTAATAACTTATCCTTTAAGGATAAAACAATGCATTTAACAACTTGTCACAAGGTAATTTTACTGTTCTTACTTTTGATTTCTTCAAATTCTTTCCACTTCAACATGCTCTCAATTTTAGATTCATTTCTTCAGAATTTTTCAAATTATCAATAGCATTGATAGTTCGAATAATTAATTTGCATGCTTTTACCACTGTGATTCTGTAAAGCTTCTAAAAGGTAAGAGTGCTCCTGCAGGATGCTGATCATTAGTGCTAAATGGCTAAGAAATTCCAAATTTAAAAGTTGACTTAATAATCCAGAATATTTAATTTCTGCTTCAAAATGTTTGCACAAAGCGGGATAATTCTTCCAACCCACAATTGCCGTCCGCAAGCTACAAGCTGCTCATCATGGCCCGATCACACAACTGAGCTTTATAGTTTCCACATAAAGTTCTTTAGCAATCATCCTTAATTCGTGCTAATTTTTTGGAGATTGATAATACAGTTTTGTTTTTCTTCTTTTTTTTAATTACTGCCTATATGTCATTATATTTTAGAACATTTTCTACAGTGAAAGGCTAGACAAAGTTTCAAAATCTGCGAAAATTTTATCTTCATAAAGTTTAAATAATATCTTAGTTGCTTCAATTCCCCACCCACCCCACGTTCCTAATCTCACTAGTTCTTCAAATACAGTGCAAAATGTCAATCACATGGATATTCAGCTACTGTGACCATGGACAGGAGAAATTTACTGGAAGGCATAGATCACTCACTTCTCCGAAAAACATATGCCAGTTTGTCGGAGTAAAGGGGAACCACAACACACTTTGATAAGAGGCTATAATCCGTGTCAAGAATCTTCTTAATCCTCTGACTGGCTATGAAAAGCATACTGACTAGCGCAACTTCTCGGTATGTGACTGCATAGGTTTTATGGACACCACTAACATTCTGAAAAGGTAATCGTTTTCACCCTTAATTCGCACTTTATAATTGCCTAAAGGCCAGAACAATGTATACAAAGTTGTCTCTCCTAATCCGTTCGTTACAGGGAAATTTTCTTTGTTCAACGGAAACTATTTTAAATGTAATTAAACCAAGGGAAATCAAAAAAAATTTGCTATAAAGAAGTTTGTTAAACAGAGGTCCGACTGTAATTAAATCAAAAATGAAGCAATTTTAAAATACATACCTGATCGATTGCGCCATTAAATGCTGGGAATTGGGCCCCACCGTAGTTTCAGCTCTGGATACTCAATAATTGCATTCAGGATTTCATTTGTAAAATAAATGATCATCTCAACAATGGGCTTGCAAATTTTCAAAAAAAATCACAATGGGCTCTCGCGAGCCAACTAAAGCTCACCACTGGTTATGACACAAGCAGATATAAGTTTTCTGAGCAGTGTAGAGAGACATCAGGAAGTACAATGTTCCTATGAACAATAATCTTGAGAGAGAGAGAGAGAGAGAGAGAGAGAGAGAGAGAGAGAGAGGAGGGGGGGGTCATATTCCCACTAAATAAGACAATTGCAAGAATACACTTAGAATAATGTATCCAGATGTGGAGACCTCGCTTAAAAAAAGACATTTAGCAAATTAGCATTAGCAAGGGCACATGATGCAACAAAGCAAGCTTATATAGCATCAACCAAAAAAAAAAAAAAACACCCCCTTCTCATGTCACAAATTCATTTGCTCCAACTGTTTGTCTACTTCTGCCTTGAATCTGTTTAAGCTATCAACTTCTATAACGACAGATAGAAGTTTGTTCCAACAATCAACCACCTGCTGGTTAAACGCAAACTTCTGCACAATTATCCTAAAAATGTCTTCCCATAATTTGAATTTATGCCCTCTCAAGCAATTATTCTGAGCAAGAAGAAGAATCCCATCAGCAGTGAGCATGCTCAAACCATTCAAGGCTTTATACACCTCAATCACATCGCCTCGCAGGTGCCTAGTCTCCAGACACTGTAATTTGCAAAATTTAAGCCTTTCTTCATAAGAGTAACCCTTTGTTCCATTCACTAATTTTGTTGCCCTTCTCTGTACTTGTTCCAACAGCTCTACATCCTTCTTAAATAAGGCCTCCAGACCTGTATACAGTACTCAAGGTGTGGCCTGACCATTGCCTTATACAAGGGGATAATCACCTCCTTAACACTGCTAGAAAAATTCGTGTATATCATTGACAAGACAACATGAGCTACTCTTGCAGCCCGTCTGCACTGCTCAGAGAACTTCATATCTGCCTGCACAATTACCCCCAGATCCTCTTCATTCTCTACCACTGTCAGTGTAGTACCACAGAGGTGATACGTTGCTCTGCGGTTACTGCTTCCCATATGCAGTACTTTACATTTGTCAATGTTAAACTTCAGTTGTCACCTCTCAGCCCATCTGCTCGACTTTTCTAGACCCTGTTGCAGCAGCATACTGTCATTAATGTCATTCACAAACCTACCGATGTTCATATCGTCTGCAAACTTGGACATTAAGCCTGATATACCATCATCCATATCATTAATGATATGGATGATGGTATATCATTAATGAATACAGAAAACAACAACGGATCCAACACTGAACCCTGGGGGACTCCATTAATAACATTAGTCCACAAAGTGCAGTGTCCACAGCACCTCTGTAGCCAGGTGGGAAGGAGCAGCAGTGCGTAGCACACGCTTCTTGATTAGACAGGGGTTTGAGCTCGTCACCACCAAATACGGAGGATGCGGAAAGGTCAGGGAATGACCACCGCATATTCCCGGAGCAATATGGCCTTAGTTGCTAATGCTCCTAAAAACCAAATAACTAACTAGCAGTGCCCACTGATTACCACTCTCTGTCTTCTCCCACTCAACCATCCCTTTATCCATAGCAGCAATTTGCCTCCAATGCCACACTGCTCCAATTGGTGCACCAGTCTTCCATGTGTCAAAGGCCTTTCTAAGATCCAAATATATGATAAAGTTATTCCCTGCATCCAGTTCCTTTGTGACTACACCATAGTATCCAAGAAAATTGGTTAGAGAAGTCTTCCCCTTAACAAACCCATGCTGTGTCCGAGCTATAACTGAAGGCTTGTCTAGATGATCCTGCAATGCTTCTTTAACCAGTGCCTCCATTAATTTACATGGAACAGAAGTTAAACTAGCAGGTCTATAATTACCTGTCTCCCTTTGATCCTCCTTTATGGATGGGGGTCATATTTGCACATTTCCAGTCCATGGGTACCTCCCCTGAGTCCAAGGAAGCTCTCATAATTATGGCTAAGGGTTTGCTTACTTCCTCTGCTGCCTCCTTTAATATAACTGGATAGATTCCATCCACCCCAGGTGCCTTTCTTATGTTTATCTTTAGCAATTTCTCCTCCACTTTACTCTCCGTTTTTACAAGATTATGTAGCTTACTACCAGAGTTTAATACACCTCTGGCATTCCCCTCCCTGAATAGCTCCTCATGTGTGAATGTAGATGCAAAATATTCATTTAGTTTGTTAGCTACGTGAGCAGGATCATCAACAGTTGAACCATCGATATCAAGTGGACCAATCTGATTCATCCCCTTCCCTCTAGAGTTTACATAAGTAAAGAACTGTGCTGTTTTTCTTTGCGTCCTTTGCTAAAGATTCCTCGTAATCTGCCTTTGCCTGCCTAACCTCCTTTGTGACTTGGTTACAGATGAGCTTATATCTATCACAGGTTTCTGTGTCACCTGTTAATTTATATCAAGCTTCTAAAAAGAGTCCAAAGATGGGCAACCCACATGAGATTTGTAAAAGGGCAACTGAATGAAGAGAGGTTTTGATTATGTGGGATACAGAGTTTTGTAACCAGGCACCTTAGAGGAGATGATAAAATGAAGGAAAAAATTTTCACTGTTATAAATGATTCCAGAACTAGGAGCAAAAATTCAAATTATAGGGGAGGGGGTTATACTGGACCGCAGAAGTTTTATTTTTGCCAGCAAGTTACCGATTACTGGAAAAAGTTCTGAGAGAAGTTGAGACTGACAGCTTCAAGAAATTCAAAAGTCAACTGGATAGTTACCTAATGTAAGGTAGGAATTACCCCAGGGTTCAGTGCTGAGCCCACTGTTGCTTTCGATATTTATTAATGATATTGATGAAGGCATATCACCATAATATCTAAGTTTGAAGATGATACGAAGGTTGACAGGATGGTTTATCAGAGTATGCTACTGCAACAACATCTAGATAAATTAGGCAGACAGGCTGAGAAGTGGCAATTGAAGTGTGGTACCATACTCAAGGTAGTAGAAAGCAAAAAAAGATATGGGCGTAATTTGTACAGCCAGATATGAATTTCTCAGAACAGTGCAGGCAGGTTGCCAGGACACATCATGGGATTTGTCAATGATATACAGAAATTTTGCAGCAGGGATAAGGTGGTGATTATCCAATTGTATAAGACAATGTCAGGCCACATCTTGAGTATTGCATATAAGTCTGGAAGCTTCATTTCAGGAAGGATGTGAATCACTTTGAACTGCTGTAGAGAAGAGCAATGAAATTAGTGAGGGGAACAAAAGGGTGCTCTTACCAGGAAAGGCTTGAGTTCTGCAAAATGCAGCATCTATAGACTAGACACCTGCAAGGAGATCTAATTGAGGTGTTCAAGGCTCTGAATAGATTGGGTAAGCTCAAAGCCAATGAAATCCTTCCTCCTGCCCAGACAATGTACATGAGAAGGCATAAATTCAAAGTGAGGAAGGATGTTGCAGGATAGAGAAATTTGTCTTTAGCCAGTAGGTAGTTGACTGTTGAAACAAACTTCCATCTGTCAGTGTGGAGGTGGGTAGTTTGAATAAATTCAGGTAGAACAAGACAAATCATTATGGGATATGGACAGGTGATATATGAAGTGGTTTATTTATTTATTTTTTTTTTTTTTTTGGACTGATGAGCAATTAAAAAAAAAAAAAAGCATTTTTTTCCCTTTCTTTATATTTTTATTGTTATTTTCAATTTATTTCTTATTTTATTATTCTTTATTTATTTTTATTTTTTTTACATATTTTTTTTTATTTGCTAGTGCAGAAAAAGCCGATGGTTTCCTTGTACTATATTGGTTGATGCTAATTACCATTGGCACACGATGCAAGAAAGCAAGCTTATATAGCATCAGACAAAAAAAAAAAAAAACCCTTATTTCACCCATCCACTCGCTCCAAATTAGCATTAGCATTAGTAGAGGCATTTGATGCAAGAAAGCAAGCTTATGCAGCATCAGCCAAAAAAAAAAAAAAAAAAAACAACCCACTTCCACTTCACCCCTCTGTTCGTTCAAAATACCTGTCCAGCTGAGCCTTAAACTTATTTAGGCTATCAACCTCCACCACAAGGGATGGAAGTCTGTTCCACCAACCAACCACCCGCTGGCTAAAGGCAAATTTCCGCACGTCTATCCTACATCTGTCTTTCCTCAATTTGAATTTATGCCCTCTCAGGTGATTTTTCTGAGCTAGAGGAAGAATCCCATCAGCATTGAGCATGCTTAAACCATTCAAGGCTTTATACACCTCTATCAGATCACCTCGCTGGTGCCTAGTCTCCAGACACTGTAATTTGCAAAACTTAAGCCTTTCTTCGTAAGAGCACCCCTTTGTTCCATTCACTAATCTCGTTGCCCTTCTCTGTATTCGTTCCAGCATCTCTACATATTTCTTGAAATGAGGCCTCCAGACCTGTATACAGTACTCTAGGTGTGGCCTGACCATTGCCTTATACAATGGAATAATCACCTCCTTATCCCTGCTGGAAAAATTCCTGTATATCATTGACAATACTCCATGAGCTACTCTTGCAGCCCGTCTGCACTGCTCAGAGAACTTCATATCTGCCTGCACAATCACCCCCAAAGACCCTTTCATTCTCTACCACTGTCAGTGTAGTACCACAGAGTTGATACGTTGCTCTGGGGTTGCTGTTTCCCATGTGTAGTACTTTACATTTTCAATGTTAAACATCATTTGCCACCTCTCAGCCCATCTGCTCAACCTTTCCAGATCCTGTTGCAGCAGCATAGTGTCAGTAATGTCCTTGACAACCCTGCCAACCTTTGTATCATCTGCAAACTTGGACATTAAGCTTGATATACCATCATCAATATCATTTATAAATACAGAAAACAATAATGGAACCAACACTGAGCCCTGAGGGACTCCACTAATAACATTAGTCCACGATGAGCAGTGTCCATTGATTACCACTCTCTGTCTTCTCCCCCTCAACCACCCCTTTATCCATAGCAGAAATTTGCCTCCAATGCCACACTGCTCCAATTTGTGTAGCAGTCTTCCATGTGCAACAGTATCAAAAGCCTTTCTAAGATCCAAGTATATAATATCAAAGTTATTCCCTGCATCCAGTTCTTTTGTGACTGCATCATAGTATCCAATCAAGTTGGTCAGGCAAGACTTCCCCTTAACAAAACCATGCTGTGTCTGAGCTATAACTGAAGTCTTGTCTAAATGATCCTGCAGTGCTTCTTTAACCAGTGCCTCCATTAATTTTCCTGGAACAGAAGTTAAGCTCACAGGTCTATAATTACTTGTGTCAGCCTTTGATCCTCCTTTGTGAATTGGGGTCACATTTGCACATTTCCAGTCTATGGGTACCTCCCCTGAGTCCAAGGAAGCTCTCATAATTATGGCTAAGGGTTTGCTTACTTCCTTTGCTGCCTCCTTTAATATAACTGGATAGATCCCATCCACCCCGGGTGCCTTTCTTGTATTTATCTTCAACAGTTTCTCCTCCACTTTACTCCCAGTTATTTCAAGATTCTGTAGCTTACTGCTAGAGTTGAATACACCTCTGGCATTCCCCTTGTTGAATAACTCCTCATGTGTGAATGTCGATGCAAATTATTCATTTAGTTTGTTAGCTACCTGAGCAGGATCATCAACAGTTGACCCATCAATATCAAGTGGACCAATCTGATTCATCCCCTTCCTTCTAGAGTTTACATAAGTAAAGAACTCTTTGCTGTTTTTCTTTGCATCCCTTGCCAAGGATTTCTCGTAATCTGCCTTCGCCTGCCTAACCTCCTTTGTAACTTGGTTGCATATCAACTTGTATCTATCATAGGCTTCTGTGTCATGTATTAATTTGTAAGTATCCCATGCATTTTTCTTCTCTGCCATATGCCTCATTAGTTCATCTGACATCCATTTAGGCCTAAACCTTGAACAATATTTCTTAGTTGGTATGTAAAGCCTAGTAGCTTCCAAGATAAGTTCTTTGAATGCTTCCCATTTTGAATTTGCTGTTGGTAACATCATCAGTTGGTCCCACTGTATAGAATTTAAATACTGTCTCAGTCCATCGTAGTCGCCTTTACGGAAGCAATAACCCTTCCCTTTACCCCTAATGGTAGTTACCTCTTTCAGTAAATCCCACTTCAGCACACTGTGATCACTGCCACCTAGTGGTTCATTTATCTGCAGATTCTTAATGCATGAAGAATCACTGCTGATAATCAAATCAAGAGTATTACTCCCTCTAGTTGCCTCCCGAACATGCTGATGTAGAAAACAATCATCCAATAAATCCACAAAAGTCCTGCTAGTGTGTGAGTAACCAGCCCCCAAATTCCAGTCAATATCTGGGAAATTAAAATCTCCCATTATAAGACACTCTGATTTACTGGCCCACTCTATTTCCCTGTACAGTTCCTTATTATACTCATCAGAGTCATTAGGCCTATAGCACACTCCTACTCTCAATTTTGATCTCCCAATGTTTATGTCACACCAAACTGACTCCACACTGCACTGTCCAGCGATGTCGACTGGCTTCACTTCCTTGGTTTTTATGTGTTTCTTAACTAATAACATAACCCCTCCTCCCTTCCTATCCTGTCTATCCTTTCTGTAGACGTTGTACTCCCCAAATTGCAGTTCTGCATCCCTTATATCTGTGTGACACCACGTCTCTGATATCCCAACAATATCTGCCTTCGATGTTTTGAGCAATACCTCAAATTCATCAAATTTATTTACTAAACTCCTAGCATTGGTGTACACGCAAGTATACCTGCACCTGTTTCTATTCTTAGCTACCCTAACACAACCCATGTGTTTACTTGTACCGCAATGGCTCCCAGCAGTCTCTGAAATACCATGCATCTTGTTTTTCAGGCTTCTGCTCATTCTAATAGAAGCAGTGCAAGAATCTCTTTCACCCCTGCCAGTGGCTACTGTCAATCTATTGGTCTTTGTCTCCCCCCAAGCTAGCAGTTTTCCGACCCACCTAACACTGCCTCGATAGCATCAGCAAATATTCTTGCACCCTTTCTATTTAAGTGTATCCCATCCCTGTAGAAGCAATGTCTCCTGTTAACAAGTACAGTCCAGGCTGAAAAAAATTCTACCCCTTGAGCCTTGCACAATCTTTCCAGGGCCGAATTGATCGACAAGGCTCTCATCATATACTCCCTCCTATCGTGTCTGGGCAGAATTGCAGACACTTTCAAATGTTTGTCAAGTTCTGCCTTGAATCTATTTCAGCTATTAACTTCTACAACGACAGATGGAAGTTTATTCCAGCAATCAACCACCCGCTGGCTAAAGGTAAACTTCCGCACACCTAACCTACAACCGTCTTTCTTCAATTTGAATTTGTGCCCTTTCAGGTGATTATTCTGAACAAGAGGAAGAATCCCATCAGCATTGAGCATGTTCAAACCATTCAAGGCTTTATACATTTCAATCAGATCATCTCACAAATGATTCCAGAACTAGGAGCAAAAATTCAAATTATAGGGGAGGGGGTTATACTGGACCGCAGAAGTTTTACTTTTGCCAGTAAGTTACCGATTATTGGAAAAAGTTCTGAGAGAAGTTGAGACTGACAGCTTCAAGAAATTCCAGTTGTCTAGTCTCCAGACACTGTAATTTTCAAAGCTGAAGCCTATCTTCTTCATAAGAGCAACCCTTTTGTTCCATTCACTAATCTTGTCGCCCTTCTCTGTACTCGTTCCAACAGTTCTACATCCTTCTTAAAATGAGACCTCCAGACCTGTATACAGCACTTAAGGTGTGGTCTGACCATTGCCTTATACAAGGGGATAATCACCTCCTTATCCTTGCTAGAAAAATTCATGTATATCAATGACAAGACACCATGAGCTACTCTTGCAGACCGTCTGCACTGTTCAGAAAACTTCATATCTGCCTGCACAATTACCCCTAGGTCTTTTCCATTCTCTACCAATGTCAGTATGGTACCACATAGTTGATACGTTACTCTGGGATTACTGCTTCCCATATGTAGTACTTTACATTTGTCAATATTAAATTTCAGTTGCCACCTTTCAGCCCATCTGCTCAACTTTTATAGATCCTGTTGTCGGCAGGGTTGTCATTAACAACCCTGCCAACCTTCGTATCGCCTGCAAACTTGAACATTAAGCCTGATAAACCATCATTTATAAATACAGAGAACAACAATGGACCCAACACTGAACCCTGAGGGACTCCACTAATAACATTAGTCCACGAAGAGCAGTGTCCATTGATTACCACCCTCTGTCTTCTCCGACTCAACCATCCCTTTATCCATAGCAGCAATTTGCCTCCAATGCCACACTACTCCAATTTGTGCAGCAGTCTTCCATGTGCAACAGTGTCAAAAGCCTTTCTAAGATCCAAATATATGATATCAAAGTTATTCCCTGCATCCAGTTCCTTTGTGACCACATCATAGTATCCAATCAAATTGGTCAGACAAGACTTTCCCTTAACAAAACCATGCTGTGTCCAAGCTATATTTGAAGTCTTGTGTAGATGATCCTGCAGTGATTCTTTAACCAGTGTCTCCATTAATATTCCTGGACCAGAAGTTAAACTAACAGGTCTATAATTACTTGTGTCGCCCTTTGATCCTTCTTTATGAAATGGGGTCACATTTGCACATCTCCAGTCCATGGGTACCTCCCCTGAGTCCAGGGAAGCTCACATAATTATGGCTAAGAGTTTGCTTACTTCCTTTAATATAACTGGGTAAATTCCATCCACTCCATGTGCCTTTCTTGTTTTATCTTCAACAATTTCTCCTCCACTTTACTCTCAGTTATTACAAGATTATCTAGCTTACTGCCAGAGTTGAATACACCTCTGGCATTCCCCTCGCTGAATAACTCCTCATGTGTGAATGTCGACGCAAAATATTTATTTAGTTTGTTAGCTACCTGAGCAGGATCATCAACAGTTGAGCCATCGATACCAAGTGGACCAATCTGATTCATCCCTTTCCTTCTAGAGTTTACATAAGTAAACTCCTTGCTGTTTTTCTCTGCATCCTTTTCCAAAGATTTCTCGTGATCTGCCTTCGCCTGCCTAACCTCCTTTGTAACTTGGTTACAGACCAGCTTATATCTATCATAGGCTTCTGTGTCACATGTTAATTTATATGTATCCAATGCATTTTTCTTTGCTGTCATATGTCTAATTAGTTCATCTGACATCCATTTAGGCCTAAATCTTGAACAATATTTCTTTGCTGGTATGAAAAGACTAGTAGCTTCCAAGATTAATTCTTTGAATGCTTCCCATTTTGAATTTGCTGTTCGTAACATCACCAGTTGGTTCCACCATATAGAATTTAAATACTGTCTTAGACCACTGTAGTCACCTTTACGAAAGCAAAAACCCTTCCTTATACACTTGATGGTAGTTACTTCTTTGACTAAATCCCACTTCAGCACACTGTGATCACTGCCACCTAGTGGTTCCTTTATCTGCAGATTCTTGATGCATGAAGAATCATTAGTGATAATCAGATCAAGAGCATTCCTCCCTCTAGTTGCCTCCCGAACATGCTGCTGTAGAAAACAATCATCCAATAAATCCACAAAAGCCTTGCTAGTGTATGAGTGACCAACCCACAAATTCCAGTCAATATCTGGGAAATGAAAATCCTCTATTATAAGACATTAATTTACTGGCCCACTATTTCTCTGCACAATTGCCCATTATACTCATCAGATTCATTAGGCCTATAACACACACCTACTCTCATTTTTCCTTTCCCAGTGCTTATGTCACACCAAACAGACTCAACATTACATTGTCCACCAACATCAATTGGATGCACTTAACTTAGATTTTGTGTTTCTTAACTAACAGCATAACCCCTCCTCCCTTCCTGTCCTGTCTATCCTTTCTGTACACACTGTACTCCCCAAATTCCAGTTATGTTTGTGTGACACCATGTCTCTGATATCCCAACAATATCTGCCTTTGATGTCTTGACTAGCACTTCAAGCTCATTGAATTTATTAACTATACTCCTAGCATTGGTGTAATGCAAGTATACATGCACCTGTTTCTACTCTTAGTTACCCTAACACTGCCCATGTATTTACTTGTTCCACTATGACTCCAAGCAGTCCTGGAAATTCCCGTTGCCTTGCTCAATTGCATCTCAATAGAAGTAGTGCAAGAATCACTTTTACTTCTGCCAGCGGCTACTGTTAATCTATTAGTCTGTGTATCCCCCGAAGCTAGCAGTTTTCCAACCCCCACCTAACTCTGCCTCGATAGCATCAGCAAATATTCTTGCACCCTTTCTATTTAAGTGTATCCCATTCCTGTAGAAGCAGTCTCTCCTGTTAACAAGCACAGACCAGGCTGAGAAAAATTCTACGCCTTGCACAATCTCTCCAGGGCCGAATTGATCGACAAGGCTCTCATCATATACTCCCTGCTATCGTGTCTGGGCAGAATTGCACACACTTTCAAATTCAACCCTAACTCACGGCTTTTTTTCAGCATTGTCTCGTACTTGTTAAGTAATTCTGTCGGTCTCCTACTCTTAATATCATTAGTGCCAACGTGTACAACAATATCACCCTTTGTGCCCTTAAAGTATGATATCTGCCCTACTACGTCATCAACCTTTGCCCCTGGCAGACATACATACCCTGGTCATGTTCCATCTATCCTTTTTGCACAATATGTTCCCCATTTCCCTTACAATAGAGTAACCTACAACAACTAGTTCTTTTGGGACCAGCGCATTCTGCATTGGGGGCTGCCTCTGTGTTGCGTCAAGTTCAAGTGCAAGCTCTGGCCTTGATGTGGGCAGCTGAGAGCTTGATGGGCCCCTCAATTTAAATCCTTCGGGGGCATACAAGCTCTCATACAAGCCCATAACAATGCCGAGTTGGCGCCTGATTTCCTTGCACTCCTTACATCGCGCACACAGAAAGACATTTCCCTTGGCAATATTGTGTCCCATTGCTGATTGCTCCACAAACATCAAACCAGCAGTGCATTTCAATAGACTGTGATTTAGAGGACAACTGCCTCCCCCTCAGTTCTCCCCTGAGTCACACCAACTTCCACTAGTTTGAGCCTTTTGCTTTGCTACTCTGGTCTGAATCATGATTTCTATTCAAGTTCAATAATATTCCAATACAAAATATAACCCTAAACCTATATCCCAATGCAGTTATAACACTATATATATGTATTTCGGTATCGAATATTATCTCCGAGTTACGTTATATGACTTTCTTATCCCTTGTCAACTTATATGCATTAATTTATGATGTTACGTTTTTAATAACTAGGTCGCTATATTTATTTAGTTAAAAAAGTACAATTCAATTGACAATGAAATTTAATAAGATTAATAAATTTTACTGATTAATTGATACTGCTATACTTGCTATCTAGTTTTCCATTAAACCTTACATTAGCACACATTGTATTGTATAACAATGCCGGCAAGTTACGAACGGTTAATCTATGGACACGAGGTATTATTTACTTTCCAAATCGCACTATCTAAATTCAAAATAAACCACGGAGCTTGACTAGGTCTATAAGCTACTTATAGATAATAATTTAATCTAGCAATAAAGTCAATAAAGCAGCTAAGTATAATTAAAAACTTTCGTTTGCTGGAGCTGCAAAACCTGTCCACACGTGGATTTGATACCCTTACCGATACTAACATTTATCACATTTGAGAGGCACAGATGAGCCATAGTTGTATGCAGAGAGCTGTTACTGATGTAACATCACCACCATCCTGTATTGAAAATCCTTAAGCTCTGATCCAAGACCCATATTGGATCTACTATACTGCGGCACAGGCAGACTCACACAATTTATGTTGTTGTTGGTGGTGGTTTTTAGGAATACTGGTGACTAGAGCAATATAGCACTGTTAAAATTTATATTGTTATATCTAATATTTTATTTTGTAGTATTAAACTGCAAAATAAAATATTGCAGTTTAATACTGAGCATTAATATGCAATAATTTTAGATTAATGTTCAACAACTTGAGGAAGCTGTAGTGAATTTAACTTTAGTAGTACAGAAGTCAGATCTAGCACTTATTCAAGAACCCTATTCTACTGGGAATAATGTTGAAGGATACCCAGTCAGTTACAGGGCCATTACATAACACTGTAATTAAGAATGGAGACTTGATGGTAACGAAAGTACCATCAAGTTGTAGCATTCATATCACTTGTAGTATTTGCCGACTACTGCACACACATCTGAATAGGACAATCGCATTGGTTGTATAATGTCAATATGGTTATCCTATTCCATATATACAGTATATATTTGAAAAAATACACAATACTAAGATCTGAAAATATCATAACAGGTATTGATCCCATATTTTTCTAATTTAGGGTGAAGTTTTATCTGATAAGGGCACAGAGCTTGAAGACATTCTCTGCTCCTAGTTTGGAGGGCTTTAAAAGTTTTGGGACAATTGCCTGCTTACTTCTAAATTCTTGGGTGGGGGTTGCATATTGACTTGACTGTTGGATCAAAAAATATGTATCATTTTTAATAATTAGAATGATGGAGAAGATTGGACTACCAGTGATCACACAGCTGCATCATTTTTGAAGGTGCTGTGATTCAATCTCAAAGAAATGTACATGAGACCAGTATGTGGTTAGATCTGCCTGATGAAATGAATTCAAAGTCAGGATAAGCAACAGTTTTTAATTTATTTCAGAGGTAAACAGTAAATTCCAAAAGTGGCATATATGTAGAATGCTTTACAGGAGGCCTGTGATGCCTCTATAAAAACAAATAAAATAATTCATTATCATATATATTGCTGGTTGCAAGATTTGACAAAGAAGGTGAAAATGATTCAAATCAGGATTTGCTACATCTCGAAAAGCTAGACACATGGACTGAAAAGTGGCAAATGAAATTTAACACTGACAAATGCAAGGTATTGTAGATGGGCAACAGTAATTACAGATTAGCATACTAGCAGTGTGGTATCACACTGAAGGTAGCAGGAAAAAAAAAAAAGACCTGGGGGTAATAGTGCAATAAAATAAAGTTCACTGAGCAGTGTAGACAGGCTGCCAGGATGTATCATGGGGGTTTTGCCAATGATATACAAGAATTTTGATAGGGATAAAGTGGTGATTATCCTATTGCATAATCAGCCTCCAGACCTATATGCAAATGATAAACCCGCTGGGTTCATCTTGAGTACTGTACACTGGAGGCTTCAATTGCAGATGAATGTGGATCTGTTGGAACAGGTGCAGAGAAGGGGCAACAAGATTTGTGAGGGGAACAAAAGGGTGCTCTTATCAAGGTTTCAGTCCTGCAAATTGCAGCATCTGGAGAACAGGCATCCACATGGAGATCTGATTGAGAAAACTGAATGGACTGGGTAAGGTCAATACTAATAGTATTGACCTTACTAAAATATCTGATACAAAGTTCAGTGAACCTAACCCTTCAAGTTTTGTAATAATGGGTGTATAGTAACGAGGTCCACAAACGTATCAAAACTTTAGCTTTTTTTTGTGCATATATCTAACAATAATAAAAATAAAATAGTAAAAAAATAAAAACAATAACAATACATATTTAGTTTAGATTTTATTTTATTTATATGATAAACTTAGAAAAAAGAAACAACGTAATTTAATAAAAAATCTAGTACACATGTAAATATATACATTTGATCCAGCTGTGAACACCTCACAAGTGACAGCTGGATCAAAAGCATATATTCCACGGATTCATATGTATTCAAACGAAGATAATTATAACTTAATTTTTCAATGAACACAGTTTTCTGTGAAATTCGCTTTTAGTATGACAATAAACAAAAGTCAAGGTCAAACATTATGTAAGGTTGGTGTTGACTTAACATCACCATGTTTTTCGCATGGCCAATTGTACATTACATTAAGTAGAGTGAAGGCAGCTAAAAACCTTTGTATTAATGGAAATCAAATCAAAAAACAATAAAAAACAAAAAAATTGGACAAGAAATGTTGTTTATAATCAAATATATAAATGATTGGTTTGTTATTAATTTGTTTTTAGATAATAAAATATTACTATTATTTTTATTTATTATTTTTTTTTTTTTTTTGATTCTCAAGTATGTGAGCACAACATATTTATACTAGTTAAAGAAAGAATCAGCAAATCTGATTATAATATAACAAAAAGTTAATAAAATTCATTAAAATGTATGATGTGTACATTTCTACCAATCAAAATCAAAAATAAAGTGCGGTTCAATTAAAATTACTAGTGGGTAAACAAATGAAATTAATTTTTTTTTTTTTTTTTTTTTTTTTTTGGTAAACAGACAAACCCTAGGTTGTCCGGATCGCAGCTGATATAACATCGCTTTCTCATTGCCAAATTTAAACGGATTGTCATTAACTGAAACTGAAACTACAAACTAACTAAAATAACAAAGTGCCATGTTATTTTAATATGCATTCATATAAATCAGATATTAAAACATATCTGAAACATTACTCTTACCTGAAAATACAAGGGGAAAATCAAATTCGCTACTACAAAATACAAAAATGTCAAGTTCTTGTGAGCAAAATATATCAATTTAATAATATCTGTAATTTAAAAATTAGAAATTATTCCTAAATGGACGACTCATCAAACAAGAACCCCTCAAGTTAATTCAAATAGAGTGAAAAACTTCACCATTGACGGTAGTAGCAAGAATAATATCATAAATACATGGTGGCGCTGTGTATATCAATTGGTATGGCATTATATTAATTTTAAATTACCTTTTCAATCGTGCAAGACATTCCGGTCTTACAGTCAGCGTATCAGCCGCCATTGATCTTCAATGCCGCATACGGTAATCCCTCATTCCCTCGAGTCTTTTCCGCAGCGCCACCTTCAAATAATGACCTGTAACAAAAGGTTACATAATGCAACGAAGGTTGAATTAAGGTAACGAGTGGCTAAAGCGATTGACGGTCAAGCTCAATTCGGTGTGAACAAAGAGTTATGAAATTTTATGAAAGTCCTAAATGAAAGTTTGACATATAAATATGGGTCTCAATTTCATTTTGATTTATTAAAAGGAAACACTTCTAAGCACATAATTCAAACTTCAAAGGTTTACTAATAAACAATAGTTCATAAAAACACACGTTCAGTGGCGTATCATCCTACAACGAACAGCTTTACTTGACTTGAGCTCAAGAAGCCCAAAGTTACATAAAACATGATAAAAATTACATAAAGTTACTTAAATAAATTATGTGGAGCCAGAACTTGGAATTTTGGCACCTATGGCCAAAAATCAGAAATACTTTATTTTCAAAAAAATATAATTAACTTTAAAAGTATATTATAATATTAATTAATTTATAACAATAATTATCCATGAGATGGAACTTTTATATAAAAAAGACAGAGTTTTTATAATAGTTGATTTAGATAGCAATTAACATATTTTTAAAATTCCATTCTAAGCTTTTACCCCCATTCGGCCCCACACTCCATAACTTAGTTACGCCTCTGTGTGGCGATGGTCCACACAGAGGCGTAACTGATGATCTGATGATGATGATCCGCTATTGAGCACGTTGCATAATTGAGCATAATGCACCTACAAACAATGAAATTTATATTCACAACGAATAAATAAATAAATAAAAGCTGACGACCAATTCTCTACAAATACTCAAATAAACACTAATAACATTAAATGAAACAATATTGATCTAAGCAGTAGCGTAGCTACCCTTTCGGGCCCTGAGGCAAAGAACTGTGTATTCTCTAATAAACTCCAGGCACGACTAATCTTGATGACAGCTTACTTTAAGACTTATTCAGGCCCCTACTTAATTAATGAAAACTGCAAAAACAGGAGACGGCCAAAGACGCTGGGCCCCTAAAGGGCACGGAGACAATTGCCTTGTCTGCCTACATGGTAGCTACGCCACTGGAACTAAGTATAAGTTCACCAATAGGTTGGGATGGGTTGAGGTCCTTCTCCGAAATATGCGACAAGACAATTAAGGCTGTGGAGATCAGTACATGATGTCTGAAAATTAAGACTGGAAAGCTCAGTACAAGGCGTCAGTAGATTGGTTGAATGGTGTTTTTTTAGAACGAAAATCCAGAGTTTCCCAGGAAGCGAAACTTATAAAACCCACACAAGAAATCAATTAACTGATTCAAATCAATTAAAAAAAAAAAAAAACATAAAAGTTCTTAACAGAAAAAAAAAAAAAATCATAACGGTTAGGTTTTAATACTGGAAGTAAATACAACGCTGTACAATTAAGCTAATATTAGGATTAAACCAATTTGAGAAAAAAATTAGATATTAGAATGAAAAATATTTTTCAAATTAGTCACTTTGAGCAGCTACACACTTCTAACATTGCTCGCAGAGTTGTCGAGAAAATTTTTAACGCAGTTGGCGAGACCAACACCAATTCTTTATCACGTTTCTTTTAACGTCCTCAACACCGTCAAATCATCATCCTGTATTTGATTTAGGAAAACAAGAAGTCTGAGGGATATAAATCAAGTATAGATGCCTAAAGATAAAATGCTTTAATTCCACAATATCATGCTCCCCTTACCTCGATATTGAGGCTTCACTTGGTGAATTCTTTTAAATAATTGATCCAGAATTTACATGTAGAATTCAATCAAACACCAACCAAACTGTATTTTAATGGATTCGTTAAAAGGTTTGACAGATTTCAACATATAACATATTCCCAACTTCAGAGTGATCTTTCAGATGGTCAACAACTAGTACACTCGTGGTAGCACACTGTTTATAATCACAAGTCTCCAGTACCAGGTGCAGAATACTTAAGTTCGAATCCCGTCAATCATGACAGGAATTTTTAAAGTGTCTTTTCACAACAACACTGAGTTAGACCTTGAGCGAGGGATTCATGATTTTTCTTCGGAAACTGTTCAACAAACAAAACACCAACAAAATACATGTAATTTTTAAGGTGTCGGCATGCTGTGCCAGTATGCCGACACCTTAAAAATATACACGCACACTAGCCCAAAAAAAATTAACTTTTATTCAGTATGCAATCGGCCGCCTTTGTTTCGAATAACATAGTGGACATAATGTGTTTGTCTGGCAGTGCTGTGGTACTTCATAAAACAGCACTTGGTGACGTTGCAAAGACACAAGACTCTGTAAAGCCAGATGTGAGTTGTGTTGGATACCATGAGTTATGTGTCATTCATCTGGCTGCTTAATTAATGAGGGGCATGATCACAAAGGAAGGCACCTCCCGACATCCGTCCATGGCATAAGGAGCAGAACTGGAACAAAAGAAGGGTATCTGACAGATGCTCCCCTTCAGCAAAGCAAGGAGAGAGAGAGAGAAGAATTCTGTCTCCAGAAAAGAAATGAGGGAGGAGGAGATTTGGATATACAGAAGGACTGAATAATTGCGAAGACTAAGAGTGGATTTCTAAAAATTATAGTTGTGAAACAGTTACTTGCTGATGACTAAAATTTTCCTATACGCGCGAGGGTAGTCCGTGACACTTCCCCGAGAACAGTATGGTTCTTGGAGTAGGATTAGGTGAGTTCCTAGGGTATGTGGTGCCCACGTGCCAACTGAAATTTGGCTTCCCCTTTCTTCATTTGTGTATGTAAGTTTCAAGCGCCCCTTGAACGTGAGTGATCACTTGGGCTATTGATAAATTTGCAATTCGCACTTATTTTGGCACCCATTTTATAAGCATCCCTGCTCTCCACAGTGTCTGCAGACTGGTTGTTTCCGAATGCAACTGGCAACTGTGTGACCATAACCAAGGCAATTGTAGCACTTGGTCAAGGGGATAACGTCCCTGATTCTATGGGACACCCACCTATGAATATCCTATCTTGAGTATGGAGTGTCATCCTTATGGTTGGTTGGATTGACTCCAACAACTCAATTAAGGGTGCTTGTGGTTCAAGACTTCGTTGAAAACAGCATCCTGACCTGCTCATTAGCTCTAGGTCAAGATAATCTTGTTGGTTGCATCTTCTCATGTCTGTGGTTAGTTCCTCTTTGGTAACTGAAGAATCCAGATCAAAGATAAGGAGACTGGGGCTAAGCTGCATTGGAATTTCCGCACTAAGACCTAGGCTTGTCGCACCTTCAAAACTCCAAATTTGTTTGACATCCACTCTAGATGCAGTTTCTACAACGCCTCTGTTCTGGATTGTCCTGCATCTACCTTAACGTTCGTTAATTGCAGTTTCAGGATTCTCATGACCTTAGATTTTACTCCTTGAATGGTGCCCAGTGTGCTATCTTAATCAGCTTTGATAATTATAACATTCTTTGTACCCTAGGAAAGGGAAGGTGTAGGCTGTATGAGAGCCAAAGCATATGATACAGCTTTATTGATAGTTGGGATACATCTGCATCCGACACTTTGGCCATGTCACTGTTATCAGGATCTCCAGTAAGGTGAGGGACGGTTCCTAGCATTTTGCTATATACCTGGTTTTGGGCCTTCAACTGCTCATTGTCAATAATGACTTTGTACTGTGTCTTCTCTAATAAATCCCAGGCACGACTAATCTTGATAACAGCTTCCTTTAAGATTTTTTTTCTTCTCCACTGCTAAGCAGCATTCAGTTCTATGATGGAGAATTGGGACAGTGTCAGAGATGAGCTCTGACACCTCCAGTAGCGTCTGATGCTGCGTCAGTTTCCAGTACCACTGGCTCTGATTCGGGTTGTCAATTTTCGAATCAGGGGATCTGATTCAGGTTGTCTTTTAATGATTTGAGAATATTCTTAGTCTTTTTCTTCTGCTTCAGAGAGTGGGAGCCCAGAGGACTATCAGTAGGGGGTACACCTAGTTCCTTATTACAACAGATATTCTCCACATGATTTATTCTGCCAGCATCCTGTAGCTATGTAGACTCCTGATATAATTCTGATCTAAAGTCGTTTTAAATTATCAGAGGGCCCCCGCTCACAAAACTCTCCTGTCTGAGTGCATTACGTGTCGTCAAAACCACTACCTCATTCACAACAATGTCTTGTGTCTCTTTGGGAGTGGGGGTTTGAAATATCAGCCTTGAAAACTTCGAATAACTGCAAGGTTGTGGCTCGGCATGGATTCTATAAGGTTTCTTCCAGCAAAATATTGGGAAAATAAGACAAAGTTGAAGGAAGAGACTTTGTTGCCGAATTGCTCTCCCCAGCATGTCCCACACATTCTCAATAGGACTGAGATAAACGTAAATGTGGGAGACTAGTGAAGATGGCAGAAATCCGTGTCATGTTCTCCGAACCATATTTGTACGATTATTCTGACATAATGCGCTATTGCACTGTCATCCATAAAGTGGCCATCACGTTTGGAATAAAAGTGTAACACTGCAGGATGCACGAGATCTGATAAAAAATTCAGATACTCCTTGAATGGCATTTAACATTCCACTGATATCATCGGACCCAGTCCGTGCTAATAAAAAATTCCCCATACCATACCACTTCCACATGCGTGGCTTGTCTTAATAAGGCAAGCGGTGTCCATCGCGTCGTGAGGATCTTGCCACACCCTCCGTTTACCATCAGTGCAAAACAAACTGTATCGTGATTCGTGTGACCACATGACTTTCTTTCATGGTTCCACTGTCCAGTTCCGACATCCTGGGCACCATTGTAAGCGGAGTTTTCTGTTTTTCTCTGAAAAATGTGGCTTCTAAATAGGCAAGTGACTCCCAATACCCAATTTATTCAATCCCCTGCACATGGTATGGGTTGAAATAGGGCAGTTCTGGATTTGGTTGAATTACGCTGTTATTTGCTGCACACTGGGTGTCCTATTTATCCGTATACAGGCAGATAAATAGGACATCCAGTCCTCCTTAGAGTATAAGAGCTTCGCTGTTGCTTTTCTCCGCATTCCTTTAGGATATGGAAGAACTGCTTGTTTTCCAGCCATTAAAAACTTTCAGACAGATGCTTTAGAGAAACCAGTTATCGCTTTCGTTTCTTGAATCGCGGCTCTTGCTAAACGTGCAACCACGACAAGACCTATTTCAAGGTCTGATAGATCATGTATTTTTTCCCCATTCTGGCTTAAGATTATTGCAGTCGAACAGTCTTTATACTCAGCGAGGCAACTCGTCATTACTCCCACGTCACAGTTTTCTTTCCACCTAATACAGTAAAAATAGTTTCTAATCAGGAGTATTACTCAGATCATATAGTCCGAATAAGGTCCGAGCAGCTCTTCAAGCCGCTCCTTGGATGTTGTCACTATTGTAACTCAGGGAGTTATCATTAGCTCATTGAGCTACACACTGTCACAAAAAATATCCATACAGTTCTATAATGTAGAGTATGAATAATATATAGAAATTTATAGATCGAAATGCTCTTAATAGCAGCTGCCCGTAATGTAGTTTAGATCGCAGAAGTGCACGATATAGGCGTCATCAGACTGCATATTTTGTAACAATATTTGGGGGAAAAATGGCTTAGTGCATTTTTCATTCAATGACCCTCGTGACTGGGAAAACAAGCTAAAGTCAAACATTGCGGAAGCTGTTTACAGTTGGAGGAAGTTGCTCTGTGATGGAGTTCACTCTGATGACAAAAAGCATAACACTTAAAATTGACCTTTTTGGTACTGCCTCATCCTGGGGAAAATACCAAAATTGAGTAATTGTTACATGAACTTGGAATGATCGATGGATAAAAAGTTTTAAATAAAAACAGGAAGGTGACTTCTAAGATTAAGGTGTAAGGTAAGGTGTATTTAGTGTCAGACGGCACCAGGGGTTTCCCCCATCTCCGTGTTGCTTTCATTGTGGGTGTACCAGTTCACTGGGAAATGCCAGAGATTTAAAAGTGTGTGGGCTTTGTATCTGTGTGATGTCGTGTACCGTTGTTCATCTGGTCGTTTAGCCGCTGGACCCCTGCTGAGGCCCAACGTTGCCCCACCTTCGCCCCGTGGAGGCAGACCAGGAACCCAGTAGTTTTAGTTTCACTCTGGCAGGTCCTGCCACCTAATTTCCTGAGATTTCAGAGGCTAAGACCTAAAAAAAAAAAAAAAAACGCGCGCGCTCTTTTATATGCACGTACGTACAGACAGATACATATATCCATCATCGTCGGTTTGATGATCGTTAGGTGAGGGGGATAATGCTTGCATAATAAAGGCCGAAAGAATGGGCGAACGGGAATTTTGACATAATTACGTTTTTGTGTGTGGGACATTCGCTAGCATAAAGATAGAGTGGGTGGGAGACGGAAGGCTGGGGGGTTAAGGCAGAAATATGGGGATGATAGAGTAGGAAACCCCAGAAGTCAGTGAGGCATGTCCATGCCTCACCAGGAGAAAGTAGGGGGCGCCGGGGGGGACCGTCCCATCACCGGCGCAGGGGAGGGGGTGGAAAGGCACCAGGCAAGGGAGCCCGGTGAGCTGAAGAACAGATGTTCTTTGGTTATAATGGTAGTGGGTTGTGGGCTGCGGCCATTTGGTTTCTCCTTGTCCTCCTCCTCGTGAACAGTGCCTGTGCGTAATCCAAGAAGGCTTGATACTCCTCTTTCGTGTCTAGGAGGTGATGTTCTTGGCCCTGTGGTAAGTAGTGGATTCTGGTGAGTAAAACACCACGTAGGTCTTCAATGAGCCTGCAGTCATACATTAGGTGCTGCCAGCTCTCCAGCCCCCACAAGTGCAAGTTGGATCAACCTGAATCCCAAGTAGAGACAGTTTGGCATTAATTGCTCCGTGTTCAGTTAAGAGGTACGTTGCTTGTAGACCTGGGGAAAACCAGTTGGGTGAGGTTGGGTAGTTTTGTTTAATATTGGGTAGAAATTTCTTTGTGATCTCTCCTTTTTGAGAGTTGCACCACCTTTCCTGCCATGCCTGCTGCAAGTGAGTTTGTATCCTCTTCTTTTCCACATTTCTGTTGCTGGTTAGGTCAATAGTGAACCCCAGAAAAGTCTGTGGGGTGCCTTTGTCTAGGTAGTATAGTAGGTCGCGTTGTATGATTTCTAAGTCCAGCGGGAGAGTGCCTGCGAGCACTTGCAGGGCATGGGTGCTCACCGTGCGGCAAGCACGAGTGATGGTTAGGAGGATGGATCTGTGAATTTGGTCCGTGATACGTCTGTTTACTGCTGTTGTAGTTTTTTGAAACCATGCGCCGGATGCGTAGGTGACGATCGGAGTGAAGATAGCGTTGTAGAACAGTTTGAGGACTCGCTTTTTCAAGTCCCATTCTTTACGCGTGACCCTGGCAACCATGGCTGCGTAGCGTCTTAATTTTTTACGGAGATATTTCAGATGGTCCTGAAATGACAGGTTTTGGTCCAGTATCACGCCTAGGTATTTCAGTTGGTTGGAGAATTTGATTGTTTCCTGTCCAATTTTTATTTGAGGAAGCCGCCTAAGATCAAGGCGTCCCTTTAGTAGGATGGAGTTTGTTTTTGTGGGGGATATTTTGAGTTGATTTCGGTTTGCCCATTCTTGGAGAGTGGTCAGGGCCCGATTTGCGAGGACCTCTAACGCGGCTCTTGAGTTTGCCTGTATCGTCAGAATGAGGTCGTCCGCGAATGCCTGAGATTGTACTTCATTGAGATCGATGTTAAGAAAGGTGTCCAAGACAATATTCCACAATAGCGGGCCAAGGACCGAACCTTGAGGGCAGCCCCGAATGGACATGCCTGGAGAGTGTGCCATAGGGGGCGGCGACTTTGATGGTTCTGTTGCTTAGGTAACTTTTGATGGTGTTATAGAGGTTTTCCGGCATGTTGGCTTCGCGCAGCCTCACCAGGACGCTTGGCCACCAAAGTGAGTCGAACGCCCCAGCGAAAGATTAAAGTTATAAAGGTCTTTTAAAAAATCAAATTTACAAATTTTAAATTTGAAAATTTTTAAATTTGTAAATAAAAAACCAATCCTCGCTGCAGAATTCTGGCTACTTAAACGGGCTAATCGGAAAGCTTGTCTCCACCACAGGACAGAACTACAGCCTTAGCTACCTCACTAGGGATGAAGCGACTGCCTGATATCATTGAAATACAACGACTGATAGGATAGGTACAGTTAAAATGATCACGGGTCAGATCTCAACCCTCCATTCGGAATTCGTGTTACTGACAAATACCCCAGCCAGAACTTCGGTAAACCCAGATGCTCTGCTCGAGGAATCGGAGGCTTCATTTCTCAGACCGCTTCCTCCCAAACGAAATGCTGCCAGAAGCACAGCACCTCGACGCTGACTTGCATAGGTTTTGCAGCAATAAAACGTACAGGAAAGACGTGTTAGCAGCTCGCTCCAATCCCAGAATCGAATAAGAACAAGTTCGTGCGCCCTCCACACCATCTGCCAAGCTCTCCTGTGCCACGACAAAATACGTTTAACAGAGAAGTGCCATTCATGTATATTATATATTTTTATTGTAAATATAACTGTATGATGTAAATTGTAAATGTAGATAATACTGCGTAATGTGAGGAAGTGTAATGACATGTTTACATTTTTAATTTTACAGTGTGCATTATCTATTCTGATGTGAGCTTTATCTATTATCGATGTGCACTATCTATTAACATAATAGATAAAGCAGTGTGCATTATCTATTATCTGTTAGCTAATTATCAATTCTGATGTGAGCCCCTGGCCGTGACGGGACAATTGCAAATTCACTTAAATCTATGTACATTGCATTCATTTAGTTGCAATAAAGATTTTCTCTCTAATATGAAAGAATCTTCAATCCTGCTCAGGAACAATAGGACGGAGCATGTTGACATCCTTATCAATCTATTCGGCCCTAGAAAGGCTGCGTAAGGCTAATGTGGTAGAATTTTGCACAACATGGCCTGTGCTTGCTAATAGCAGAGACTACTTTTACAGGGATGCGAAACACTTAAATAGAAGTGGCGCAAGAATATTTGCTGATGGCATCGAGGCAGTTTTAGGTGAGTCGTAAAAACTGATAGTATGGGGAGATACACAGAATATTCTACTGAAATAAAAACTGAAAGACGATGTACAGGTTCTTCCTTCCTTCTTTTAAAGTATATCTGTACTTGCTGTTATTGAGCATGGTGGACAGTGGTTTGAGTGTTACGCAGGACCAGAGTGGGCTCAGGGAATCTTCCTAGAAGATGGCGGCGGTCGGACTGGTTGTGATGTTCTCAACCTTAATAGTGGTCGACCATTTCACCAAATTTGATTTGGTGAAATGGTCGACCACTATAATGCACCAAATTTGATTTGGTGCATTATAGCTCCAGATGCTGATGCGCCATAAAAACCTTAAACAATCAACCATTCCACCACGGTTTCTTCTAGGAAATTTGCCCTTGTCAGATTGACTTTTCAGATCTTCAGTGTCTGTATCAGCCAGCTATGGGGCACAGAGTCGAAGGCCTTGCAGTAGTCAATGTAGGCCGTGAACAGGATGTCGTATTTCTGATAGGCTTGCTCCATAACTGCCGCCTCAATAGTCAACTGTTCCTTGCATCCTTTGCTCATCATGAGCAGCAGATTACAACCTTTCTGATGCCCAGCCATTATGTTCTGGCTCTCCAAGTGGTCTGATATCTTTTAGGTATGCAGCTGGTCAGGATCTTGTACATTGTTGGGAGGCAGGTGATAGGTCTGTACTTCGCTGGCTTTGTGGTGTCTTTAGCCTTTAGGGAGGTAATTCCTTTAGTCAAAGACTCTGGGATTATGTCAGTGTGGTTATCAACTTTTTTTTTCATTCATTTATTAATTACATACACACAATATAGTCTCAAGATATATAAAAGTATATATATACATAAAAGATATATATATATATATACATAAAAGATATATATATATATATATACATAAAAGATATATATATATATATATACATAAAACATATATATATACATAAAACATATATATATATATATATATATATATACACATAAAAGTATATACATGATTTATATACAAGATATATTTACATATAATTATATGCTCTGACATAACATTAAACTCTCGGGTATGTGTGCGTAAGTGTGTTCTTAATCAGGGTAGCTCCCAGGCATAAGCCCAAATCTACCTTGAGAATTTGGGAATATGTAGTCTTTACAAAGCAGTCCTGAAAAAGTAGGTTAAATTACCTGAATCTGATTATACTGTAGCACAATTCGCGCATGAAATCCCGTGAATGCCAGTGAGTGCCGGCAATACCAGTGAGTGCCAGCAATTCCGCTCTCCGGGTTGCCCATACCAGGGAGCCAGCAGGAAAAAAAAAAAAAAAAAAAAAATATATATATATATATATATATATATATATAATAAAACAACAATAATATTCAATAGTCTGGATGGCACAACTATAAATTTCAAAAATCACACTTCAACTGAATATTTCCTCAGTTGCTGTTCCACATGCACTGGAACCTCCAAAACCAATAAAGGTACTATCCAGAAAATCTCCAACTATACGCCATGGATAATAGAACATTTAGAGCACAAGACCCGACGCAATGAATCAGATCCAGCACCCCAGAATCCAGAAGGGAGTATTCATGATCGCAGCACAAAAGACAACTAACCAGAGCACCAGACCCAACACCCTGAATTAGGTAGGTCCAGCACCCGAGCTGCTATGCGGAGGTAGAAACAAATAGTGAAACTCCATGAAGACAATCGAGTCCCCAGGTTTGCCTCTCAAAGAAAGGCTCTGAGAACAGTTCTTCTTGCAAAAACAGCAGCTGAAAACTCCTGAAATTAATTAAAACAGTCGCGATTTGCAATGAGTAAATGCACTGTATCAAATGATAAGTCAGGAAATTGTGCCATCAAAATCTGCCGTTGGTCTTCATACTCCCGACATAAAAAAATTACATGCATCCAAGTCTCCTGTTCGCCACATGTACAGAAAGGATCTGTCCCCAATCCTCTCTCATATAATTTGGCCCTAAGTGAGCCATCACAGCTCCAACATCACCACTTTCCCATCTGGTCTGCCATAAATCCATTAATTTATTCCATATTCGTTGTTTTTCTTCTTTAATATTATTCTCAAAATCGATTGTGATATCCAAAAACGTTATCGACATACCCTTTTTCAATTTATACAAAATCCCTCTGTAGACAATAAATAAATTGCCTGCAGGGTGTTTGTAGACGCTGTGCTAGGTACTTTAAATAAAGTTAATAACATAGAGCGCTGAAGCGATAATAGTTTCGATCGAATCCTAGTTTTTTCCATTTCCTCGAAGAAAACCAAGCAACAGCCGCATATGCTACTATCTGGAGAAAAATAGTTTTAAAATACAATGACAACATACTCTTATTCAATCCCCACCCCTTACGAGAAATCCTAGCAATGGAGCCTGTAAAGTGTTTTACTTTTACATTTAGGTGTGAAACATGTGGTAAAAAGGAAAGTTTTTCATCTATGATTAATCCCAAATACTTAGTTTTAGCAACATAAGGAATCTGAACTCCACCTAAAAGAACTTGTGCGTTATCAACTGGGTGAACTGCTCCACTATATGGCTGTGTGTACAGCTGAACTTCTTATACCAGTAACTGTGGATATTATCTATTCCTGGGATTCGCCAGTTGTGGAACTTCCTGATAGACTGTTATACTTCTTCCTTTGCTTTCCTTCTCCTGTTGTCTGATTTCCTGCAGAGACCTCTTCCGTTTTTATCAATAATCTGGTTGTCTGTTTTCCTATGGGCACTCTCCCTGTATCAGCAAAGTCTCTTGCCAAATTCAAGGTTCTGCTTGATGATGTCTAAGTATCCTTCGATCCTTTTATTATGGGTGTCGTATGTGCTGTGGATGTTGTCTTCCTTGAGAATGGTCTTCAATTTTCTGATCAGTTTCTTACTTCTGCTACCCCCATTGGTACTGAGTCATTTGACCTATCTTCCCACTTAGCTCGTAAATCTTCTGTAGAAGATTGAAGAACTTAGAGCCTATCTAGCCTGCTTTCTCAGGATGGCGGTTCCTTGTTTTTGCGTTTTGTTTTCTATTTGTTTCTGATTTCTTTTCCGTTCATCCTGCTACAGCAGCACAATAACGGGCTGTGAATGGCACCTAGTGTTACTCCGTTGTCATTGAGGCAATCCGGTATTTGCAAAATGAGGTGGTCTGTAAATTTCCAGAGAATTCTGTTGAATCTGTACCTCAGTATGGTCTGGGTCTTTGTAGGATCCATTTCCTCGAATTCTGCTGGGGGCTTCTTCCACTCTTCACTAATCTATCGCGACCTCGTCTGCTCATCTGTTTCTACTTCGACTGCTCTTTGTTGTACTTTTGATGTGTAAACATCTATGGCGGCACTAGAGTAAAATCGATTGGTAACAAAATTTTCAAAATCGTCAACGAAATCGTTTTACGGAAATGACGCAAATGGCGTCACTTCCTATTAGGTGGCTGTTAGATTTTAAATGGCGCTAACGGTGCTAACTCAGTCACTAACGTTGATTCGGTAGAGTTAGTAGTTGATTCAGTAGAGTAAGTCATACTAAGATATGGAAATGATGTCACTTCCTAAATGATGCCAACTCAGTCACTAACGTTGATTTGGCAGAGTAAGCAACGGATAGTAATATTAGGCAAGAATAAAAGCAGAATATTATGCAAGAAACTGGGTATATTAGGCAAGAATAAAATGCAGACTTTAATAACATCTGATTCTCAAGATTTTGACCAACATCATCCTTCTAAGTAGCATAAGTTTCCATCAAACCGTTCAAAAATTTAAATGGTTTTACTCTAGTGCCGCCACAGATGCTTTCACATAAAATAAAACATCTTTCGCTTCTTTTTTTTTTATTTTATTTACTGTTGCTCCTGTAGTTTTAGTTCAGTTTTCCCATATTCTTTGTTCTTTGTAGTTGTTTGCTGACATCCTGCTTGATTTTTACGAGATTGCAGGCGCTCTCGGGTTTTCATGACGATGGTCCATCTCTAGTCTCTATTCACTGACCCAACTGTCGAGAATCATTCCAACAACTTGGTATGTTGTTTAATTCTTCACAATGTCATATTCTTATTGTTATTATTATTATTAGACATATGGTGCAAGGAAGCTTGAGGCTTATGATGCATCAGCCAAAAAAAAAAAAAAAATTCCTGAGTTACCCAGAGAGAGAGAGAGAAAGAAAGAGAGAGAGAGAGAGAGAGAGAGAGCGAGAGAGAGAGAGAGAGAGAGAGAGAGAGAGAGAAAAGAATGGTGATATCCAGCTCAGGATCCTGAGTGTGCCAAGCCCATACTTGCTATCTAACGCCTGAGACCGACTAACTCAGCCACTGCAGGAAGCACTTCCAGTTGGTTGAGCTGGATGGTCTTACCCTTCCCTGTGGTATCCAGTGGCAGGTAGTAGTTATTGGAATAGACACCAGATGGCGCCACTCTGTCTCAGCGATTTCTTTTCCTTTCTTTTTACAGCAGGATTCGAACTTGAGTCCATCACATAGGTGATTCAGCGTCATCACCACAGGCTAATCGCTCTCCTTCGCAAGCTTATATAGCATTAAAAAAAACAAAAAAAAAAAACGCTACTAAGCTCATCTTGTCAACCAGATCGACAAAATCAGTACCAAATTCTCTCGTCTAAAAGCTGCTACACGTTCGACACCCTCTCATTATTAAAAGATTCATCACCTCCACGATATACTCCGCCATGCTCTATGGTGCAGAAATATGGGCCTCAGCCGCACTTACAAACCTTAAGTGGGTGTACACTGCTGAATAATGGTTATTGAATGGGCCAATACCAAGCTTTGTCTGCTTCCTGCTACCACAACCACCTATGTGATGGCACAAGCACTCGAAATGAAATCGTGAGGTTGAAGTCTTCATAGCCAAACTCCTTGCAGTCCAGATATCATCTCCCAATATTTGGAACACTTACTCTTGGAGGATCCCACAAAAAAAAAAAAAAAAAACCACAAACTATTACATTAGGGTGGTCACCCTGAAAGTTATTTCATATACCCATATATGTATTGTGTCTGTAAATTTCGCGTGTTCTCTGGTGGATTTGCCTGTTTTGCTGGACGAAAACCCACAATTTCGGGGGGGGGGGGACTTGCAATCTACGCCTAAAACAGACTAACTCAGCCACAGAATGAAATAAGGCCCATTAAAGTTCCTTACGTCATCGACGGAATTCGAACTCGGTCCTTTTCCACCCGGTGTGGGGGAGGACGGTGATGATACCACTGTACAGAGGGGATCCCACAGCCAAGCCTAAGATCGTCACCCGTACTTGTGGCTCGCCACAATAGCACGTTAGCATTAGTACGGCATATGATGCAAGAAAGCATGTTTATATAGCATCAGCCAAAAAAAAAAAAAAAAAAACAACCTTCCCATTTCACCCATTCATTCACTCCAAATGTTTGTCTAGTTCTGCTTTGAACTTACTTAAGTTGCTGACCTCCACAACGACAGATGGAAGTTTGTTCAAACTATCAACCGCCCGCTGGTTAAAGGCGAATTTCTGCACATCTATTCTACAATTGTCTTTCCTCAATTTGAATTTATGCCCCCTCAGGTGAGTAATCTGAGCAAGAAGAAGAATCCGATTAGCACTGAGCTTACTCAATCCATTCAAGGCCTTATACACCTCAATTAGACCACCTCGCAGGTGCCTAGATTACAGAAGTTACAATTTGCAGAACTTAAGCCTTTCTTGGTAACGTCAACCTTTTGTCTCACTCACCAATCTCGTTGCCCTTCCCTGTACTCATTCCAGCATCTTTCCTAAAATGAGGCCTCCAGACCTGTACACAGTAATTAAAGTGTGGCCTGACCATTGCCTTATTTTATTATTATTATTATTAGCCATGTGGTGAAAGGAAGCCTGAGGTTTATGCTGCACCAGCCAAAAAAAAAAAAAAAAAAAATTTCCCGAGTTACCCTGAGAGAGAGAGAGAGAGAGAGAGAGAGAGAGAGAGAGAGAGTCAGAAGTAGAAAGGAATCACCAAGAAAGAGAAGAATGATGATATCCATCATTCCGGACCGAGGGGACAATCACCCCCTTATCCCTGCTAGCAAAATTCCTGTATATCATTGGCAAGACCATGAGCTACTCTTGCAGCCTTTTTGTACTGTTCAGAAAACTTCATATCTGACCGCACACCCACCCCCAGATCTCCCTCATCCTCCACCACCCCGAGCGTAGTACAGCACAGCCGGCATGCCACTCCGGGGTCACCGCTACCTATATGCAGTATTCACATTTGTCAATGTTAAACCCCATCTGCTGAAGCCCTCCAGTCCCGTCGCAGCAGAGCACTATCATTACTGTCATTAACACTGCCAACCTTCGTATCATCTGCAAACTTGGACATTAAACCTGATATATACCTTCATCAATATCATTGATAAATATACAAAATAACAATGGGCCTAACACCGAACCCTGAGGAGCACCACTAATAACATTAGTTCACGTAGAGAAGTATCCATTGATTACTACTCTTTGTCTTCTCACACTCAGCCATCCTTTTATCCATTGTAGCAACTTGCTCTTAATGCCATACTGCTCCAATTTGTACGGTTAGTCTTCCATGTGCCACGGTATCAAAAACTTTCCTAAAATCCAAATATATGATACCAAAATTATTCTTTACATCCAATTCCTTTTTGACCACATCATAATATCCATGGGTTTTTTTAGAACAGTGCGCAACAGTATGGCGTACCGGCACCTTTATTAACAGTGATATGTGACATTTGGATGCAGTACACTTCAAAATTTATAATATTACGTACATTTTTTTTAATATGTTTACCTGCTATTCAAATAAGCTTAAAGTTATTTAACTAAATTTGCATTTTTCACTGTCTATTGCTCAGATATTTTCTATATAAAACTTTATAACCATTTTTAGTGCAAACCAATAGGCTTGCACTCGCTGACAGATTCCTCCCCAAGCAGATGCTCGCCGCCCTGAACTGTGTGGACGCTGATTTTGACAGCCTAATAAGTAACAAGAAGGGCAGATAAAACTTTATCAAAGCCCTTGATCCTTGATCTACTAAAAGAGGATCACAATGCTCCCGTTTCCCATCCCCAGGTTCAAATCTATCATCACTGGAGCCCTGCTGAATTATTTCTAAGCTCTATTCTGTTCTTATACTTGTATTTTGTATTCTGTTTTCGTATCTGTATGCTGTATTTGTATCCTGTTTTTTTATTAATTATGTTGTATTTTGCATCCTGTTTATATATTGTATGCTGAATTTTATTTTTCTCAAGCTGCTGCATGTGAACCCCTGGCGCTGTCGCCGTGATGGGATATTGTGTTGTAATTCTGTATTTCACAATAAAGATTTATTTATCTGTCTATCCCCTCTAATTTCATGCCTCTCTCTCTCTCTCTCTCTCTCTCTCTCTCTCAGCGTATCGTAAAAGTATTCCATTAAAACACATTAAATGGAAAAAATTTCGTGATTCTGTACGTGAGGTTGTGAGAATACTAGACAATGGATTGGAGACGCCTTATCATAGCCTACTGGAGTATTCTAGTAGGCAGTGGCCTCATATGATATGACGTCAACAGTTAGAGAAAGGCCAATTTGTAATCCTTGTTCTGACTCATTATGCATGTGAACAAGAACCCGGTAAAGGATTTGTAACGCAATGCCCGTTTATTAAAATTATTTATCGTGGTGTGTGAATAGTTTATTTCTTGTTTGCTAGCATCTTTAGCTACTTCTTCTAATTCTTGCAAGTCAACCTTGCAAATAGGCAAAGTCTACACAAAATTTTGTGAACGGATTTTGGTGCAGGCGAGTCTCTCTCTCTCGACTTCATAACGGAATCTGAATTGTTTACTTTTTTGATTTAGAATTACATTATGGCTGTTTTTATGGTAAAGAACTGGTAAGGAAAAAAAATAATAATCTAAAACTAATTGAAAATGTATTTTGAATCCGTTTCTCCCCTGATTGTTTAATGATTAAAGCAGATGATAATGATGGTTTGGTATAAAGTGAAATTATAAAGTGCACCAAAAGCCACTTCCTCCATTCTACATACAGTACAGTACTTAAATATTTTTCTTTCGTATTCGGAAGAAGCTCTGCCATGTTCGTGCCAGGAATTGTGTTCCTCGAAGGAGAACGAGGTCGACGAACCTAATACTGCTAGTAATTAATCAAAGTAATCAGATCGATAGCCCTATTCTTACTGCCCACCTACTCGTTAGGAGATCCGAAGGCATTTCACTTCTAGCGGAAAGGCGTAACGTTAAAAACAACGAAGCTAAACATTCACTCGAAGGATTTCGTAGCAATGAAACTCGAACTAATATTATTATAAAAATAATATTTAATGTGTAAGAATATGTACACACACACGCACGCACGGCACGCACGCAACTAAGAGTAAAATCCTGTTTCATATTATTTATACAGGGTGCCTCAAAAATATTGGTACAAACGTTTAGGGGAGATAGGTAACATCTAAAGGAATGCGAATCGCATAGGAACCCATAACCGGAAACGTCACGGGAAAGTAGTAGCAGGGGCACAAGAAGCAGAAATGACACAACACAGTAATTAGTGGCAAACATTTATTTGACATAATATTAACAATGGAGTACGAGATGGATGCATTTCATGATGTTACAACGGATGCTCGAAGGTTCCACCATGAGACGCGATGCATGCGTGACACCGACGCAGCATGGATTGGAGGACACGGTCGAACACACCTGGAGTTTCTTTGACAGTAGCAGCAGCGCAGACGAGTCTCGCCACTAGATCCATTTCCGTCTCCATAGGCGATTCATATACGATAAATTTGAGGGCCTCCACAGAAGGAAATTCATCGACGGCCAATCCATCGACGCCCAAAACGCCTGTTCAAATGGTCACGAACACACCTTCCATAATGGGCAGGCGCCCCGTCATGTTGAAACCAAATGTTGCGTCTCACATTTGCTGGACCATCGTCAAGTAACCCTGGTAGAACTTGTTCAAGATAGATCCGATATTTAGCGGAGTTCATGCGGGATGGTAACAGGTATGCGCCGACTAAGCAGTCACCGACCATACCTGCCCACACATTTATTGAGAAGCGATGTTGTGCCGCATGGGGGCACACACCGTGTGGGTTGTCGTGTGCCCACGCATGAGCATTGTGCTGATTGAATAAGGTTTCCCGAGTGAAATAAGCCTCATCCGTTAACAAAACATAGGCTGGAAAATTCAAGTCTTGAACACTTTCTTGGAGAAACCACTGCGCAAAAGCCAAACGTGCAGGATGATCTTGGGGGAGTAGTAAATGAACCCTTTGGAAATGAAAGGGGTGTAAGGAATCGTCGTGCCAGACACGCTGTACACGCAACGAGACACTCCTAAGGCAGAGGCAACGGCACGTGTGCTGGTAGTAGGATTATTCTGGACGGCATTCAACACACTTTCCTCCGTGGCGGGAGTTCGCGTCGATCGTGGTCTGCCCGCACTACTCCTGTTACCTCTAAATGACCCATAATCGCACAAATTTTGATGCACACGCACAAACAAACGGTGGTCCGGTACATGGCTGTCTGGGAAGCTTCTCCATAAATTCGTTGAGCGGCTCGTCCATTGCCCTCTGCTAATCCATACACTAGGTGCATGTCTGCCAGCTCACAGTTCGTATATCGATGCATGCTCTTCATGCGGCGACTACTGCTTGAATTAGTAAACCAGAAATTTTCTCTCTCGCGAACTGATGAACAGCGCCGTCTACCGACTTACGGTGACGTTTCCGGTTATGGGTTCCTATGCGATTCACATTCCTTTAGATGTTACCTACCTCCACCCCTAAACGTTTGTACCAATATTTTTGAGACACCCTGTATAGCTCAACAGTACCTAAGGTTATATTGCGCTGTGCGTTTTGTCTGTATAAGTGTGTATTACAGAGTCACAATTCTTATTATTAAATCCTTTATTGCATGTTTCTTAATCGTATAAAGAGTATACAGAACTAAATAAAAAAAAACAGCAATCTTACCCATCACAGCCAGAATAATCATAATCAGCATTCATTCATTCATAATACAAAGATATACACCCTACAGGCACATAGCCGACCCAGGGTGTTCCGCGCATTTGTGGATAAATAAACTACTACTACTAATAATAATAATCATAATTAAATATTAAATACAAGGCGTAAAAAAAAAATAATAAAAAAGCATACAAATTCAACAAATGTACATATCACATATTTACACAACTGATCGGTAAAATATTATTATAAAGGGGAAAAACAGAATGCAATCTAATATAAATATTATTAATTACACAACATACGTTACCCTTACCATGAACGTGCTTCCATTGAAATTCATTCATTATGGACACAATATTGCTATTCTCAAGGCACACTCGACAGCTTGATCCGAAAACAGTGTAAGCAACTCGTTGCTCATGCGGAGCAGATCGGTAGTTACACAGGTCACGGGAAATGTGCTGAGGGAATTTTATTATTTTATTTTATTATTATTTATTTATTATTATTATTATTTATTTTTTTTTTATTTATTTATTTTTTTTTTTGATACAAATGTCTCTCAGTGATCATGGAGGGGGGGGGACCGACAAACGCTGTCAATCAGCAAAACTGCGACCGGCAAACACTTAGAAGAAATTATAAAATGGGAGGGATACACTAGGTGCATGTCTGCCAGCTCACAGTTCGTATATCGATGCATGCTCTACATTACGGAGGAGGAATAGAAAACAGAAATGCAAACGCAATTTTCAAACAATAGAAAGAATAAAAATCAGTAACGTAAATTATGCCTATAAAACGTACGAATAAAACATCTAAGTATGTAAGTGTTTAACTTTCCAATAATACAAAAAAAGAGAGAAAGAGAGAAGCTGGAAGATGACAGGGATTTATAACAGCTTTATTTACATGCACATCGGCCTGTGAAAGCATGCTGGGTTTTTTTTTTTTTTTTTTGTCCACAATTTTTTATTTTTTTATTTTTTTTATTTATTTATTTATATTGTGTGTAGGCGGCCAGTCTTTGGTAACCCCGCCACGTAATGTGAAGACATCGCACAGATAAAGGACAATCAATGTAGTGGTGTTAGGTATCGTAATTTGTTCTGTTGTGTTGTTTAAGTTGTATGACTGGCCACTGCGCCCACGGTTGCAGAGTGTACAACAGATTGATTTCCAACCTTGTCACATGAAAGCGGGCCAAAACTATTCTAGTGATCCTTTAAAGTAGAATGCTCATTTTCTCAAGATCACATGTATCTTATTTAGCGCGGTTCATGAATGTTAGTGCCCCACTTCGCAAGTACTTTTCAAGGAACAGTACTGAACTTTTCAAGAACATATGTTCTTGAACTTGCGTTGGCCACACTGTGATCCACGTCCGCAGGATTGTGGGGGGGGGGGGTCACTTAGGCAGCAAAAACAGCCACCATCTAAGAGACTGTGCAAACCACATGGAGTAGAATTTCTCTCAGATTGGTCCGTGCTTGTTTTTTTTTTTTTTTTCTTTTTCTTTATTACAAAATAAAATAATAAAAAAATAAACATTTTTTTCTAAATTCCGAGCAGAACAGATTTTGCACGAGGATTCTTCAAAAAGCAGCAAAACTCATTCATCTTGCGAACACATTTGCAATAAAGTGTATTCAAACCATAAGAAAAGAAGCATCAGATATGAAAATACATACAACTAATATAGTTCTATCCAAAATGTGTAGGGATTGTAGTAATAAAAATAATGTGGAATGACAAATAAATATAGGTTATTCCATGGCATATATCTGCACAAGTGGTTCTAATTCCAATGTTCTGAGTCGCCAAAGTTTATTTATCCGGGACATTGATAAACAGACTGCCTATTAGACTTATTAACTACACAATGCGCTGATGTTAAAAGCTCAATAAATTCAATTCACACAAAGGCAGAAATAAACAGTGCATTTGGAGCTAATTTGTATGCGTAATTAAATTAGATTAGATAGCAATTCTCGAAAGCTTCTCTAAAGCTCAATAATGCGGCACGGCACTTGTGAAGATATTAGGTAGTTAAAGCTACACCCTTAATTGCATCTCTCGGTAAACGACACAGTTTTGCATTATCCTAGTTGTTATACAATATATATCTGAACTGCAAACAGAAACAAGTGGGAAGATAAGCACTATATTAATTCCATTCCTTTTTAGAATCAAAGGTCATGTATGTATGTATATTTGAAATTTATTTCTGTACAAATAACCCTTCGAAAAGTGATTACTTTATTGTCATTTAACGGAACCGCATTATCGCTCATATTCAATTTGCGAAACTCAATTCGTCTTATAAGTGTGTATTCAGGGCCAATTTGAATGTTTGTTTTCTCGGAATAACTTACGGGGAAAAAATTTTGTCTCCTCGCCTGAGATCAGCCAACTACTGACTGGACTGCAGAAGACTTTCGAAACTGTTCGAGTCACTGACAGGAATCAAACCAACACTCATCAAGTGGCAAATAGCGATGTATCGTGCTGACCAAGTCGCCAAGCAGAACGCAGCTGAATGGTGATGCAAAAATTACAGTGAGCAGATATCTTAATGTTGGACCTAGATCAATTAAATATATATAGTAAATTTTCTCTTATGCTTCGTGACGGCCAATACGGTCTCAAGACTTTTATAATATACGAATGCACCACCATGTCAGTATAGCATCTTAAAAAAAAAAAAAAAAAAAACTTGTCACATTAGGGTTACCCGAGAACAAACTCATCTACCCATGTGTATTATGTCCATAAATTGCATGTGTTTCTTGTTGATTTGCATGTTTTGTTTTAAGAAAAACCCAAATTTCAGGGGAAAAAATCTTTGTTATCCTCGTCAGAAACCACCAACACAACCAGGAGTCGAAAAAGTTTCTCAAGCCATTAACGGAATTCGAACATGGACCTTTTCAACGCGGTGCAGGAATAACGGTGATTATAACCACTATGCTACCCGCGAGAACGGTTTAGTGGCATAGTCACTTGGTCCCTTTTGTAAACGGGTAGAGTCCTATCAAACAGTGAAAGGACTTATGATAGTCTTTTCACTCGAGTTTGAATTAGCTAATCTCAAGCACAGGTGTGGAGTTTTCCTAGTGAGTTATTTCGTGGCCCTCGTGATTAGCACAGCCGCTCCCCACACCGGGTGGAAAAGACCTGAGTTACAGTCCCATAGATGACGTGAGAAATTGAACTTTTATGGGCCTTTTTTCGCAACGTGGCTGAATTAATCGGTCTCAGGCGAGGGCAGCATGTTTTTTCTCCCGAAAACTCGGGTTTTTCGTCCAGCAATCAGAAAATCGACCACAGAACACACGCAATTTACAGACAGTATACAAGGAGCCATATGGCCTTAGTCACTGATGCTCCTAAAATCCTACAACAAGAACAAGTTATTTCGTCTCCCCCCCACCCCCATAACAGACAAATCGGCCTATACCGCCAACACATTCACACCTACACCATAGAAACACACCTGTATACATAGGAGCACATGCCAATAGAAAATCACTGCATTAGTCTGCATAATTCCCTGGAGTGAGGGAATTGGGGTAGAATACTCATAGTAAGTAATATAATAAGAACATTACTGTCGCTTTTCTCACATAATGTATTTTAATGTCTAAGTTCAGAATTTTTTGTGTATAGCTCCCAATATCAAAGCTGAGTTTTTTCCCAAGCTCGGAGAAAAAATATTATCTTTTCTAGCTAGCAAATATTTACTGACGTTATAAGATATTTCTATTTTTAATTTATGAAGTAATTCAGTTTTACTCGTCATGCTGTTACTGAAGGAGCGCTCCATTTCATAAAAAGGGTAGATGTATCTAATAATTTGACCACTAAGTATATATGTATTTTAACTGTTTATAGAAGCTCAATTTCAAAGTATAATTTGTGGAATTAATAAAAGCGCTTTTAGATTACATATGGAATAAAAGAAATTTACTATTTTAAGTAACTATTGATTAATTCCCAAGTTTTCAGAAAGGTTAAAGAGAAAGTTGTTACTTCTACTCTCTTCTTGATTAGATTTCCAGTCGCCACTCATGCAAGCGTGAAATTTCCGACAAGGCGCAGTTTTGTTTTGTTTTTTCTTCTTTTTGTTGAAAAAGCAGTGGTTTACAAAAAAGCTTTTTTGTTTATTACAATGTGAGGTGCGCTCACTTAATTAGCTAGATTTCTTATCTTTGAATGATAATCCACTCACAGGGCAGGAGATCGGAAGAGGAATGGAGCAATTTGACCTAAGATGTTGATACGTCGTAAAACCAACAAGAACAATTAGATACGAGAAATTTATCATTACATGAGATGCTGTAACAAAGATCGACAAAATAAGATGCAACCATGTTTTTTTACTTTTTTCAAAAGGGAAGTGAGTAAATTTTTATTCGAAATTTGTCTAATGTAATTTAGAATAAGAAATATGAATATAATGTTCCATGGCTGAATCAGAATGCTATTTTAAGCCCTAGAACATACAAATCAAGACGGCTGTAAAAGTACGTAATATAACTGTACTAATCATTTCTAATTTCATAAAAAGCATATGATCAGATTTTTTCTCTGTTTTCAGACTGCAAACTAGATGTACAGAAGATTCAGTATGGTGGATAGCCATAGGAAGACTGGTGGGAGAAAGTTGCTAAACTCAACAAAGGTAATTTCAAGGTTACAGCAATAACAGTAGAGAGGAGAAAGGAGAGATTATTTTAAAGCATGTTCAAAATCGGCCAAGATTCGCAACATCTGGATAAATGTTATCTGGCCGTAACACCAGACGACAGCAGATTAATCACCGTCCTCCCCCACACACCGGGTGAAAAGACCCGTGTTCAAATTCCGAGGAATTTTATGGGCTTTTTTCACAGCGTGTCTGAATTAGTCATTCTCAGGCCATGGCTTTTTTCCTAAGAATACACTCAGTTACTGACATGTATATGTATAACCTTGTCGCCAGTGGCACCCAGGCTTACGCCTATCTCCACCTGTGTTCACTATATACAAAAACAAAAGAAAATTCTCAACCGTATTGGCCTGACCTGTAAAGGTATTAGGCCTCTCTACCACCAGGGAACAGCCATCAAAGAGACAAACGCAACCCAGCTCCCGTCACTGGCACAAGGAGCCGGGCCTGGGTTCCCTATTTCATTCTGTGCAGTTAAACACACTCATCCTGCACCCACCAGTGAAATGCAAGACTGGTGTGTGCCAGCACCCTTGCTCTCCAGGCTGCTCAAACCCGGGGACCCTCAAACAAAACAACAACAAAACAAAACACACACACACAACAACAAGAAAAAAAAACACATACACTTACAATATAAAAAGAATATATAATAATCAGTCCGAACCAAAACAATGCAACGACAACAACAAAAAAAACTTTTACCCACCCATCAACAAAACTACAGTAAAAAAGAGTAACCTTTAGTATTAACCCTTTATGCGTAATTGCAAGGTTTAGCTAGTGTCTTCTCCTCTTGAACACGTCAACACAATATTGTTGCAATGCTTCGAATCTAAATTTACCTAGACAAGTAAGTACTTTCATTACCTTGGTTAAAATTCTCAATTTGAGACATCAAACTTTCTCTTTACACAGTATATAAATTACAGTCATAAAGAACATGGCTCCAAGTTTCAGGCAATCCACAAATACACAATGGAGAACTTACCAAATTAAAATAATACAATTTAAAGTTTAGTGATCCATGGCCAGTAAGGACATACGTTTCCATTGCTGGGGGAAAAAAACATTTGTTAATTTTATTAGAAAAATTAAAAGTGACACTGGGGGAAAATAACCTAGTTACCTCCCCGGTATCACTAGAATCCCACCTTTCTCGCCATTTACACAATTGCTATAATATATCCATCCTGGCCGTGGCCAAATCACTGGTTAGATCAGAAATAATGTTCATGAACGAGAGTCACATCTTAATAAAATAACAATAAGCCCGATACGCTATACTGTATACAAATCCAATGGTAAATGGCCAGCAAGCACCTGCATAACATTGGTTGACTCGTACATACATTCATTATAGCATAAACCTTAGAACTGACAATTTCTGTTTAATCTTCACGATAATTAATTACTCTGTGATACCACACAGACACTCCATATGATACAATTGGTAAAAAACAGCTTTGTAGTATAAATTGAGTACCCTTCTTTTCAAGCCCCATTCTGATTATAACGGAGGCAAACCTTTTAACTTTATTATGTAAATGATTTAAGAGTGGTAAAATGAAAGCCTGTCGTCTATTCTTAAACCCAAGTACTTAACCTCTGCTACCAAGGGAATCTGTACCCCATTAATTAGCCGACTGGGCTAGCCGAGTGGGTAAAGTGCCTGCCTAGCAACCCAAAGGGTGCGGGTTCGATTCCCGCCTCGGGCTTGGATCAAAGTGCTGCGAAAACCTTGGGAGGTTCATTATGGCCACAGAAGCCTATGCGCCAACAACTACCAAAAAAAAAAAAAAAAACCATTAATTAATGCCTTAGGGGGACGCTGATAATTTAACTTCCCTTTAAGATGCATCATTACTGTTTTAGTTCTGGAAATTACTAGCTTATGCAATTTAGTCCACTTGGCTAAACAATCTAATCCCCCTTGAGACAACATGTTCTCTAACATTAACCTAGAATTACCCTTAACACATATCATCAGTATAATCAATTTTATGTATGTTTGAAACCTGCAACTGTAACCATAGGTTAAGCACCAGGTTCCAAAATAGTGGTCCCAATACAGATCCCTGTGGGAAGCCTCTCCCAAGACTTCTCTCATATTTGAAATATTTTGTCTTAAGTATAATTTTCCTTCCAGTTAAATAACTTTGTATAGTTCGATACAAACTATACAAAGATACTCAGTTACAGACATAGTCATAGTATATTAATGTACGTATGGTGACACCTAGACATAAAGTACATCTCCACCGTATCAGTATCAAGTAGAACATCTGACAATAGTAAACAAAAAAAAAAAAAAAAAAAAGAGAGAGAGAGACACTCTGCCACTGTGGAACAAACGCCAAATTGGTGATTGCTTCCCAGTGCCCATCCCTAGAGCCGGGCCTGGTCAAATTTTCCTATCTGTGCACAATGCACGAACTCCACACCCATCAGATGAAGTGCAATACCGATAGGTGTCACCTTCCCCGCATCCTGGCTGCCCACACCAGGAAGCACACAAAAAAAAAAAAACCTTTTGACTGCTTGCAAGCCAGAGAGAGAGGAGGAGGAAATAAACAAAAAAAAAAAAAAAAACCTTATTTACGCTGTATTTAGTAAAACTTATTTAGGCAATAATCCCGCATCTTAGCATTATAAGATGCCAGCAAAAAGAAGGGGAGGGGAACAACACTTATCTAGGCTGACTCAGCAATAATCCCACATCTTAGCATAAAAAGTTTTTGACAGCACAGATTTAAAAAAAAAAAAAAGTGTACAGGAATAACTGTTACAATTAATCACTGTCAATCAGTACATTAAGGTGCCTCCTCTTCTGAAAAGCTCTTCTGGGAAATTCCTAAAATGTCTGAAAATAGTCAAAAGTAGATAACAATTTATGTTCATTACCTCTGCATAAATCAACTACCACATTTACAAGATTAATCCTCATCTGTTCGTAAACCGAACAGTTAAATAACACATGGTCCCAAGTCTCTAAAGCCTGACAAACACAATACTGGTCAGACTCTATCAATAGCGTGCACAACTTTCCCTTCAAAGATCCATGACCAATTAATAAGTAAGAAGTCTCCATTCTCAAATTAAACGACTTGTTCTTCTTATAATCTATATTAGTGTTAGTATTAGTAATGACCGCATGGTGGAAGAAAGCCTATGGCTTTCTTCCACCATGCGGTCATTACTAATACTAACCACCAGCCAAAAAAAAAAAAAAAAAAAAAAAAAAACTAATAATTAATAAAAGAAAAGGAAATTAAACCTATCATCCTATGCGTTTCCCTCACCCGAAGGTACTATCCAGATGACCTTTGAATTTCCCCTAACTGTCAGCCTCTACCACCCATGTAGGCAACTTATTCCAGTAATTTATAACTCGCTGGCTAAAATAAAACTTCCTGCAGTTCCAATCTAAACATCTCCCCCCGTAACTTGAATTTATGTCCCCTAGTTCTAGCATCATTTACAATCTTGAAAATTTCGTCCTCGTTCATTTTACTGATGCCTCTCAGAGCCTTAAACACCCCAATAAAATCTCCTCTAAAGCGTCTAGTTTCCAAACTCTACAACCTACAATGTCGAAGTCTTTCTTCATAAGGACGCCCTTTTGTCGATCTCACCAGGCAAGTTAATCCTTTGCACCCTTTCAAGAAGCTCGATGTCATTCTTTAGATGCGGTCTCCATACTTGAACACAGTATTCCAAGTGTGGTCTCACAAAAGCCTTATATAATGGGAATTATTACGTCCCTATCTCTACTTGCAAAAGTTCCATAGATCATCGATAGGACACCATGGGCCTTCCTTGCAACCTGTTTGCAATGCTCAGAGAATTTCATGTCTGACCGTATCGTAACACCCAAGTCCCTTTCCTCCAGTACTGGGTTTAGTTGAACTCCACAGAGTGAATAAGTTATTTTGGGATTACTGTTTCCCAGGTGTAATACCTTACACTTTGCTGGATTAAAGCATAGCTGCCATTTTTCTGACCATTCCTGAAGTCTAACTAGGTCTCTCTGAAGAAGCTCAGCTTCACAGTGATCATTAACTACTCTACCAATTTTAACATCATCTGCAAATTTAGACATCACGCCCTCTATCCCTTCATCAATGTCGTTTATGAAAACTAAAAACAACAGTGATCCTAATACTGATCCTTGGGGAACCCCACTTCTTACATCAACCCAAACTGAGGAATAGCCATTTATCACAACCCTCTGCCTCCTTCCCTGAAGCCATCCTACTATCCATCTAAGGATTTTCCCAGCGATTCCAACCTGTTCCAGCTTATAAAGCAACTGCTCATGTGGGTCTGAGTCAAAAGCTTTGCTGAAATCCAAATAACAATGTCGAAATTATTCCCTAAATTCAGCTCGTGAGTGACCCTTTCAAAATAACGAACCAGATTTGTTAAACATGATTTTCCCTTTACAAAACCATGCCGAGTATCCTTGAGAATCTCAATTCTATCCAAATGATCCTGAATTCCACTCTTGATCATTGCCTCCATGATTTTCCCTACCACTGAAGTCAGACTGACATGTCGATAATTTCCCACTTCACTCTTAGAACCACCCTTATGTATGTGAGATACATTGTCACTTTTCCAATCCAACGGAATCTCCCCAGAGTCTAGTGATGCTCACATAATCAGCCTCAATGGTTCAATGCACTCACTTGCCGTCTCCTTTAATAAGATTATAGGGTATATTCGATCAACTCCAGGAGCCTTACTAGCCTGGAAAGTTTTTTTTATTAAATAATCTTGCGAAATTTCAATATCATTAATTACATATTTTTCAACTTCGCTCCCACAATTTCCCATTGCCACAAAAGGTTTTTCATTTGTAAATATATATGCAAAATAACTGCTGAGTTCATCTGCAACGGGAAGCTTGTGTATTTAATACTATCCCCTTTCCCTTACGTAAAGGTCCGATCTGGTTTTTCCTGCTCTTCTTGGCATTTATATATGTGAAGAATTCCTAACCCCCCCCCCCCCCCCCCCCCACACTCTTTGCTCTATTTGCTAGCGATTTCTCATAAACTGCCTTTCGAACCTTTTCTGTGGCTCTATTACAGATCATCGTGTAGCTGTTATAGGCTTCAGTGCTTTTTGTTGCTCTGTAACCTTCCATGCCACCTTTTTCTGCTCAAGTAATGTGGCAACTTCATTATTTATCCAACCTGGAGTATTTTTTAATGGTAAATACGCATTCAAGGCGTCTGTGATTAATGTTTTAAAAGCATACCACAGTTCAATTGTATTCATTCTCTGTGCGATATCTACCCAGTGAATAGAGGCCATGAAACACCTTAAGGCATGGTAATTTCCTTTTATGAAATTATAATCCATTCCTTCTCTCTTCATCATCCACCGTAGAACTCCGTGATCACTTCCTGCTACTGACTCCTTTACTGTCAGTCCTGTTATGTCATCTGATTTATGAGTGATGATGAGATCTAGCATATTCTTTTCTCTAGTACTTTCCCTGACATGTTGATACACACAACAGTCGTCCAGTTGATTTAAAAATTTTGTTCCCCATGTCGAGTTTCCTTCCCATTTACTCCAATCAATTACAGGCAAATTGAAATCACCTTAATAACACATTAACGCTTACCTGCCCATTCCATTTGCATGTTGAGGCTTTCGTTATAATCTTCACAATCACCTGGTCTGTAGCTTACTCCTATTCGCATTATACCTTTTTCCAACTATCTCACACCATACAGATTCTATACTAGCACGTGAAACGTCTGAATCCGGGAAAGCTATCGTCGCACTCAGGCTGCTTCTGATAAGAAGCACTACCTCACCACCCCTTTTATCTACCCTATCCTTCCTAAATACATTATACAAGCCGTACTGAAACTCATCATCCCCTATTTCCGGGTGGCACCACGTTTCCATAAGCCCTATTATGTCCGCGTTACTTGTTTTAACCATCAGTTCGAATTCGCTCATTTTATTGACGACACGTCTAACACGTCTAACATTACTATATAAACAATTAAGACTACTGTTCTTGTATATTTAACAACTCTAACACAACCCTTGAGCCGACCGGGCTAGCCAGGTGGGTAAAGTGCCTGCCTGGCAATCTAAAGGTCGCGGGTTCGAATCCCGCCGCGGGCTTGGATCAAAGTACTGCAAAAACCTTGGGAGGTGTACTATGGCCACAGAAGCCGATGCGTCAACAACTACCCAAAAAAAAAAAAAAACCCTTGAAGTTTTTTAGGCTCTCCTCCCTGGCATTAGCTACCCGCCCACTTGAAACGTTTCTGCCCCCAGAACATCTAGAATCTAGATCTGTTATAATATCTGTTATAAGATGGAATAAACCTCCTGGCCACAGACAGCTTCGGTCACACTGGAATTCCATCTTTCCTGCCAAATTTCTATTAGTTTTGACATAATATTCCTATTAGATATCTTTCGATCAACATGAATATCATTAGTAATACCAATAATAGTAACTGGCCTACACTTCCTGGTAAAATAACAAAATGCCCTAAAAATTATAAACAAATCCAAAGGAGGAGCATCCGCAATAACCTGTATAGCGTTCGTTGATACCGTTTTACACACCCGTAATGTAGTTAATAACATAGATCTTTGTAATGAATTTAACTTATTCCTAAATTTAACAATACTCACTCTCAAAAACCAAACAGATGAAGCAATGACCCAATAGGCAAAAATATAGCTTTGTAGTACAAGGAAGGAACTCTTCTATTCAACCCCCAGTCTTTTCTTGTAATTCTGACAATATAGGCTGTAAAATTTTTAACCTTACTAGCTAAGTATTCTAAATGAGCAGTAAATGTAAATCTATCATCCAAAACAACTCCAAGATATTTAACCTGAGGCACAAGAGGTATCTGTTTATTATCAATAACTACCTTCGGTGGACGATTGTAATCAAGCTTACCTTTCGTAGGCATCATCACTGTTATAGAAGGAGAAATCTTAAGTTTGTTATTCGAAGCCTAATGAGCAAGACTGTTCACCACTGTCCCAATTTTATGTTCAATTTGTTGTCTATATTTATACCAACAAAACCATATCGTCCGCAAAAGCTATCTTATGACACTCCGACTTATCAAAGGCTTAAAATATGGCCACAGAAGCCGATGCGCCAACAACTAATAAATAACTAAATAAAGAAATCAAAGGCTAACCACAAGTTTAAAACCAAGTTCCAAAAAACCAGGCCCAACACTGATCCCTGAGGACAACCGCGGTTTATAACCCTCTCATATTTCAAATGCTGGGACTTTACCATGAATTTCCTGTCACTTAAATAACTTCTTATTATTTTATTTAGAATATCCGGGCATTTTAATAATTTTAATGCTAATGGAACACTTTCAAACCAAACAGTATCGAATGCTCCTACAAAAATCAACAAATAAGGCCAATTAGATTGCTTACTGAAATTCACTAACTCATTGATGGCGTCCTCAGTATTGCTGTTTGTTTGTTATTTGGTTTTTAGGAGCATTAGCAACTAAGGCCATATTGCTCCGGGGATATGCGGTGGTCATTCCCTGACCTTTCCGCATCCTCCGTATTTGGTGGTCACGGGCTCGAACCCCAGTCTAATCAAGAAGCATGTGCTACGCACTGCTGCTCCTGCCCACCTGGCTACAGAGGTGCCATCCTCAGTAGAGCACAACCCCTTTTAAAACCATACTGAAACCTAAATTCTAAATTTCTATCCAAAAATAAAGATTCCAATCTTAATAGAATTAACTTCTCAAAACCTTTACCTAAATTCGCTAGTAATGAGATTGGGCGAAACCCCCTGGGATCAGTTAAAGACTTACCCGGTTTCAGAATCAACTTCAATAAAGCTATCTTCCAAAATGAGGGGAAAATCCCTTCAAGCAAACATTTATTAACTACATTTAATAACACATCAGGACACAACTGTGTGGCTTTAATAATACAATTATTTTAAATTTCATCCCACCCTGGGGTCTTATTTATATTTAACTTAGAACATACAACCATTAGCTCACTTAAATTAAACAAGTCTGTGTCGTTAGAACCCTGATAAGCTCTGTCCCCCCCCCCAACCATAGCCTGATACGCAGTATCCTGTGCTTCACAGTCAGTTAAAAATAACTAATCAGTAATAGACTTAATAGTGGTATACCAATCACAGGATTCCATATCATCAGTTATGACAGTACTTATCAGATTATTAATATTTAACTTGTTTCTGCATATTTTAAATAATAAACCCCATAGATCATTATTCCCAACAGACAACACTAAATCTTGCCATGCCTTCAGTTTATGAGAATAGATTGCCTTATGATACTGTTTCCTTTTAATTCTAAAAAGTTCCCTACTAACCATGGCCTCAGCCATACCCCGACTTCTCAATCTCTGATACCTTTTAATCAGGTTAAACATCTCTGATCTTAATAAAGTTAACTCATCAGACCACCATGGTACATTGTATGCCCTATCTCTTCTCCTTCTTGCAGCATAGCTCAAGGCATTATGCATAACTAATTGAAAAAAATAAACTAACTCAAATGCATTCAATTTATAGAAACTGAGTTTAACTTCAATTGTAATATTACTCCTAATTAAACTATCAAATAAACCTTGAGCACTCCTGCAAATGTGTCTCAACCAACTGTCCATCCATCAAATTAACGTAAAACACAATTGACCTATGATCACTACTAGTAAAATTAGTAATTACATCCCAATGAAATAATCTCCTACTTAATTGGTAAGAAGCCAAGGTTATATCAACGTTAGAGCTCCCATGAACATTATCAAAAGTGTGTGGTTTGTCAGGTAAAAAAGAATAAATTCCTCCAATTGAACTCCCCGTAACAGCTGGGTTACTATACCACATATGGGATTTAGCATTAACATCCATAGCTAGAAGAACATTCCCTCCAGCAATAAAATCCATAACACGTTCCAATAGTTGAATGAAACTATCGATACTCACACTTGGAGGACAATAAGCTGAGACTATATAAAAAGACAGAACCACTATATTAAAATGAATACATGTAACTAACTCAGTACAAAGACTTGAAATCACTGTCACATTTAAATTTTTATTCAATATCACTATTGCAGTTGTAGGCTTGACCCTCTTGGTATTAGCATTAGCATTAGCATTAGTAGAGGCATTTGATGCAAGAAAGCAAGCTTATGCAGCATCAGCCAAAAAAAAAAAAAAAAATACTTCCACTTCCACTTCACCCCTCTGTTCGTTCAAAATACCTGTCCAGCTGAGCCTTAAACTTATTTAGGCTATCAACCTCCACTACAAGGGATGGAAGTCTGTTCCACCAACCAACCACCCGCTGGCTAAAAGCAAATTTCCGAACGTCTATCCTATCTGTCTTTCCTCAATTTCAATTTATGCCCTCTCAGGTGGTTATTCTGAGCTAGAGGAAGAATCCCATCAGCATTGAGCATGCTTAAACCATTCAAGGCTTTATACACCTCTATCAGATCACATCGCTGGTGCCTAGTCTCCAGACACTGTAATTTGCAAAACTTAAGCCTTTCTTCGTAAGAGCACCCCTTTGTTCCATTCACTAATCTTGTTGCCCTTCTCTGTACTCGTTCCAGCAGCTCTACATCCTTCTTCAAATGAGGCCTCCAGACCTGTATACAGTACTCCAGGTGTGGCCTGACCATTGCCTTATACAAGGGAATAATCACCTCCTTATCCCTGCTGGAAAAATTCCTGTATATCATTGACAATACTCCATGAGCTACTCTTGCAGCCCGTCTGCACTGCTCAGAGAACTTCACATTGGCAGTTATTGGCAGTATGAATCACATTGGCAGTTATTGGAAAACCTGTCACCCTATATGAGCTAGCAAATACTCCAACATAAGGCTCCTGCAAACACAATATATCGAAACTGTTTTCAATCATGACAATTCGAGCTCTCTATCCATTTAGTTGTATACATTTCAAATATACTTCAGGAATATCACAGCTAAAATTTACTGAATTCAAACTACTCATTACAGATACGCGTACTTGCAACCTCCGTTGCTCTGAGAAACTCGGGACATTTGGGATCTCTAATAGAATGATCACTTATCCTTCCACGTCTTTTACAATTAATTCAATTTGCTGGCTGATCCTTACTCTGGCAATCCTTGTAAACATGTCCTGATTGGGAACAATGCCCAGTTTTATGAGAACAAAATGCAGAAGAGTGTCCATAACCTAAACAGTTAAAGCACTTTGTAACGACTATGAACTCCCGGAACAAATGAGAATTATAACCAAGATAGATTCTATCATTGCAAAATATATACTTATATATTTTTGGTGGTAAACTAATGACCCAATTGGTTACTTTAGATTTTAACCCAGTGTTAAACCTAAAGATTATTCCTTCTTTCACCTCCTACAAATGCTCCTACAAAAATCAACAAATAAGGCCAATTAGATTGCTTACTGAAATTCACTAACTCATTGATGGCGTCCTCACTAAAACCATAGTCAACTAAATTCTTGTAATATAGATCCTGGAGCATTTCCTCTTTATTGATTTCTTTAGGTACATCAAAAATTAATATAGTTGGGTTTGTCAGCTTTATCTTATCTGCTTTAATACCTTAACCTTGAAATTGCTCCAGACTGGCTAGTCTGTTTAAATCCACCAATTTCTCTGTCTCTAACAAAACCCCTTTATTCTTAACAGTACGTAGGTTCCTAACCTTAACTTCCTTAAAATTCTGTCCACCACAACTTCCTTAACTTCCTGACTAGTACTACATGGTGAGCCTTCCTCAGCCCTCAATATCAAAGTATTATTAATTTTAGACCTCAAAACCTTTGGTTTCACATTGTCTGTTCTAACCTATCTTTCATAGCAAAGATTTCCTTTATCATCGACAAACGTCTCCTGGACGACATCAGATTTAAGCTTATCTGCTTAAGATATCTTCTGTTCACTACCCCCACTCAACATAGGTTTCCCTCTGACTAGATCATCAAACAAATCTGTCCTAACTTGTAGCTCATCAATCTTCGCCTTCAACTTTTCGTTGTCTGTCAACAGCGCGATAGCGATCGTCTCCATATCTACCTATTTGTCCAGAACGAAATTTGACACAGCCTTGGTCACTTTGTTGACTTCATTAGTTGTGTAATCAATAACTAACTTCTTCAATTTAGACACTTAATTCATAAATAGAATTAACGTTCACATACCGACAACGCTGTTCGTGAATGTTTGCCATAATAATGTCACTTTCCCTGACGTTTGTGCCAATGCTTCTCTTGCCAACATCTCAAAAAAATCTATCTTCATGTACATCCAAAAATTCTGGGTGTATGTCTAGAATTTCACAACTGGGTTCAGAAAATAACTGTAATTCTTGTATTCCTTCCCTGATCTCCTCGATTTGAATACCCTGATCCACCACGTTAGACTGACTCTGACTAGAGGGAAAATTAACACCCCTGAGCTCGCTAATATCTGTCATACTACTAGTGCCAACTACAGCAACGGGCGGAGGAAGACTCCCCCACATACAGCAGCCACACCAGTCATTCTCTTTTTTCCTTCAATAGCTTACTATCAGAACTTCTCTTACTGCCATCAGTATTTAGCCGGGGAACTCTACAAGAAAAGGGGGAAAGCAGCTGCCTCCTCTTCCTTCCCCCTACCTTCTATCCATTTAAACAGTTAGGAAAGGAGAGCACTATTATCACTATTGTTATGTTATGTTGTTATTTAGTTTTTAGGAGCATTAGCAACTAAGGCCATATTGCTCCGGGAATATGCGGTGGTCATTCACTGACCTTTCCGCATTCTCCGTATTTGGTGGTGACGGCTATTATCACTATAGACTATCCAAAAGCAGATCAACTCTAATTTCTTCCTATTAGATTTATCATCTTCTAGTAGATTTCTCGCCTTCTAGTCAAAAACGAATATCAGAAAATCCACACTCAGTTACAGACATGATTACTTAGCTGATTCAATTAAGCACTTATTGCTATTATTATTAAGACATGATTACTTACGCCTCATAGCCATTGCTTTAGCGCGTAACACACAAACATACCAAAACTAATAATAGCAATAAACGTAATCAGTCGCGGCATTAATTTACGGGTGTCGAGCGGCTTAATTTACGGTCGAGCGGCTTAATTTTCAGTTTTCTTATTAGCAGTTTGTCAGTGTGTGATGACAACCACACATTTGAAGCTCGAACAGTCAACTGCATGCCGATGTGGTCAAAATATGAAAGAGCGAATGTAAGGAAGTATACGCAAGGGTAAGGTAGGCGGAAAAACAAACAAAAAAAAAAAAAACTAACGGTTGGGAATCGACGATACCTGAAGAAAATGGTGAGAATGAACTTCGCGATTTCCTTGGTAAGAGTTATGAAGGGTTCTACATGTTCACAGAGGTGTCTGTAAGTGTGTCCAGATCATGGTAAAGCTGGCGTTACCCACGACCCTACATCGCACCTCCGAAAGTAGCGCCTAGATTGTCGATCTTGAAATAGTGGAAACAAACCATGGAGCTGTGAGTCTGTGATCAGCCGTTCAAGTGTGTGTGTGGCGAATTCTTTCCAGGGAATGTCACCTACCGAAGTTTCTCATGCCCAAAGTGAAGTTCGGTGAGGTGGGATCAAGGTATAGAGCTGATAGATGTTATCGTGTCGAAATATGGAGAGTCTATTCCATGGAGCTGTGAGTCTGTGATCAGCCGTTCAAGTGTGTGTGTGGCGAATTCTTTCCAGGGAATGTCACCTACCGAAGTTTCTCATGCCCAAAGTGAAGTTCGGTGAGGTGGGATCAAGGTATAGAGCTGATAGATGTTATCGTGTCGAAATATGGAGAGTCTATTCCACAGAACTGCTAGAGAACGTGTGTACCACGGAATTATTCAAGATGTCAGTACAACTCAGAATTGGTGTTTTTCGCTACTACAATGGTCTTGATATCTTGAATAATTCCGTGGTACACACGCTCTCTAGCAGTTCTATGGAATAGACCTTCCATATTCAAGCAGAATAAAACATGGTTTTAGTAAAATGAAGTCCAACAACTCACTTAGCCAGCCGTAATCCACACCTTATTGGGAAACACCTATAAGTGAAAGAGAAAGTTGGATTAGACTACTCCCTACACGGCTCTTGTACAGTTGAACTGGCTACTCTGTATGGACACATATTCCTGTTTCCTGCTGTAGAAAATTGGTCGAAGGTGTTCCATGACGGACCAGTACTGTCACTGGGACCAGAGATCAGCCTACACCAATTTGCGAAAGAAATTTAAACACTGGTGTTTTTTTTTTTTTTTTTTTTTCTTTTTTCTTTTTCGAAACGTGATGGTGTCCGTATACTTTTGTTAGGGAACGCATATAATTTCCCATTACACATTTATATAAATTCAGCAATAATTTTCAAGTTTAAAACTTTTCTCCTGTACTCTACGATTCGTATTATACCGCTAATTCTCTTCAAGCACCTTTAAGAATAGTTTAATTTGCATATACATGTTTCATATTCAAAATTTTCCCTTTTACTTCCAAAGCACATTCTAAGGTCACGGACTTTTTTTTCTTTGTTCTTTTGCTTCTTTTCGCTCAATATATTTTTGAAAAGCTTTTTTTATTTTAAGCAGATATCTACAGACACGCACACATAATTTTAAAAACTTTTTGTATATATGAGTGGGAAAGTAAGGACAAGAGTACTTTTTAAAGTAATGCACCCGCATTTGCTGAATAATCAAAACCCAGAAAAAACAAACCACATTATCATGCCTTCCAGGAAATTTCTTCTGCTTCTATGAAAATTAAGTTAGGAGAAAAACATAACATTATCCCATCGATTTCTTTCTGCTATTAAGTTCGCATAGTCTAACTGAAAGTTACAGTAGTTTTATGTGTTCCATCTATGGAAATGGCGCCTCCGTGGCCAGGTGGGAAGGAGCAGCAGTGCGTAGTACACGCTTCTTGATTAGACCGGGGTTCGAGCCCGTCACCACCAAATACGGAGGATGCGGAAAGGTCAGGGAATGACCACCGCATATCCCGGAGAAATATGGCCTTAGTTGCTAATGCTCCTAAAAACCAAACAACATCTATGGAAATATTTCAAATATAAAAAGAACACAAGGGAAAGCACTTACACCTTTAATTTTACTACGATCCTACACAATTTGCGATAGCATTTTCTTACAGGGATAACAAGCAAAGAACATAAACATCAACGAACAATTAATTCTGCTATTCAAAAGACCATGGAATATGATTTGATTCCGTGATTGAGGTTTAAAACAGGTTACCCATATTAAATAAAAAAGGCAATTCGCAAGACTTTTCCTTCCTATAACCTGAAACTCATTAAGTTTCAGTAACTGTTTTTTTGAACAAGCGATTTTCTATGAATGCTAAATTATTTCTTCATGGATAAATATAAATATTGCCTTAAACGCAAAGCCAAGTCGTAAGTCGAGGTACACCACCAAGACACAGAAAAATGGAAATCGAATGGAGGAAATATTCGTATGCACTTAACAGTCGAATTATTCACATAAGAAAAGGGCCCACAGCAAGTTATATTTAAAATAACTGAAATCCGTTTTTATTACTACTTCCCTCTATCATAACTTTATGACCGTAAGTCATTAAAATATCTCAATTATAGTTGAGATTTTTTCCCCTCTACTACGGAGTCGGTCTATATCTTAATTTTCTGATTCCAATTTCCAGTCTTGGATGTCGCAGCTTTATTTCACTAATTATGCAAAAGAAAAGATATTAAAAGTGTTTTATTTCCATTTCCCGCTTCATTCTACTGAGCTATTGTATCAGACTTGATAATCAATTACTAATGTACTAGTGTCAAATATGATTGCAAATCCTATTTATTGGCTAAGCATTTGCTTCTTTTTCTTATTCATTTAATAATCAAGTTTTGTAGCATCCAAAAATTGTGTTGTTTTAAGCTACATGAATCTACTTACTGAAGAATAAATTATTTATTCTGTCATATATGTCAAATATGATATTTTTATAGTCTTAATCCACTGCCAATCTCAATTTATAAAAGAATTAATCAGATATTTATATCTTGTTCTTACAAATTTCTTTAATTGTGCTTGTGATTTCTTTAATTATTGGACTGAGGTGACATTCATGATCTTTACATGCATTTCACCTCCTATCGCCCAACTTTCATTAAAACTGACATTATGGAGTATCATCCTCTCTTACTCAAATGAATTTCGGCCTTTTTTTTTTTTTTTTTCAGTGTTATGAAAAAGTAACAGGTGACGGTGTTTCTTCACAACCACAGTTCAGGTCAGTTTATGTATAACTGTCTCTGGTGGCACCCAGACTGATGTCCATCTCCACCTATATTCGTGTATCCAAGTGGAACATTCAAAAAACTAGTAGGCAGACCAGTTATCCACCAGGGATCAGGCACCACCCGGGCAACCGCATCCGGTGTCCGGCCCCGGCACGTGGGTCTACTATACTGTCTGTGTCAATAACACAAAAATCCCGCACCCACCAGCAGCAGCAGTAGTGCAAGCCTGATGGGTGCAGCATCTCCAGCTTCCAAGCTGCCCAAACCTAAGAACCAGCAACCCCCCCCCCGCCCAAAAAAAAATAAAAAAATTCTCTCTTTAACCAGCCAGCAGGAAACCCCGCATCAGTAAATTCTACTGTTGTACATCAGTATATATATCGGTAAAGGGCATTTGATGAGAACAAATGCCCTTTACCGATCCGCAAAAGAAAGAATACTCGCAAAGCGCAATCCCGCAACAGTAATATTTAACTGACTCCAAAAGAAGAAGAAAAAACAAAAACAAAATTATAAAAAAAAAAAGAAAAAAACAGTACATCATGCAGTCATACTAAAAACCTAATCTACACTAATAAAAGAAAATAGATAGCTGCTTCCTTTTAAGAAATAGACTCCTACAAAATTCCTGTAAATAGCTTAAAATGTTTTTTCATCAATCAACCATTCTGTTTCAGATCCCCTATTCAATATAGGCAAGGTAGCTCTTAATTTACTTCTAAATTCTTCATAAATTGAGCAATCATACAAAACATGATCCGAAGTCTCGTTGAACCTAAAGGAGCACAAGGGATCTGTTTCCAGACCTAGATCACATAGCTTAGATTTTAATAAGCCGTGTTCCGTTAGCAAATAAAACACTTCCATGGTTGGGTAAAACCACTTAGTCTTCTTACCCGTATTAAAACTTACTTTTGGAATAAATAGCCTAGTAATACTTGTGCTTTAACGGTTCTGCCATATTTAATTTAACTTTAGCCATATATTATTTTCCTCAATTTTCCTATCTACCAAAATGTCATCAGTAATACCCAAAACTGAAATCTGAATTCCCTTTCTCAAAAAAATAGCTGAATACCCTAAACGCTATATATAATTTTAACGGAAGGGTGCCCGAAATTGCATGCGTAGAGACGGTTTTTTATATACTCTTAATATTGTTAGCAACATGTATCTCTGAATTGAATTAATCTTATTCCTAAATTTAATTACTTTAATTCTGTTAAACCAGACAGAAGCAGCACATACTATAGGTAAGAATATAACTTTATAATATAACCCAAGGACCCTTTTACCTCTCAACTACAAGGATGCCACAAGAGATCTGGTGCTGAAAATGTAGGGAACAAACAAAAACGCAAATACTGCCTGATCCCAGTAAACAAAGTGGTCGCCTGCATCTGTTACACATATAAATCGGAAAAACAGCTAGCTAAAAAGATCTTGTTTTTGGAAACTATATTTCGCTTCCACTACATATTTTTTGCTTCCACTACACATTTCAAGGTAGCCGTCATTATGGAATCAACCAATCGGCGTCACAAAAGACATCGATTGGTTGATTCATTGTGGTTGAGAGTAATAGGAAGAGTGGAGCCAGGAGTAAGTCAGGTCGAAAAAAAATATCGTACAAGGGTTACCCGAGAACAAGCTCCTTTACTCACGTGTATTATATCCATAAATTTTGCGTGTTCTATGGTCGGGTTTATGTTTTGATACCTTAAAAAACCGGAGTTCGAACTTCCGGGGATGACACCGATTAGCTCAGCCACGGAGTGAAAAAGTCCATAAAAGTTCCTTGTGTCATTGATGGGATTTTGAACCTGGGCCTTTTCCACCGGTGTGTGGGGAGGACGATGATTATAATCACTGTGCTACCGCAAAGGACCATGTCAGGTTAAAGTGGTCAGTGGCTGAATGTGAGTCGAAGAGTTGTAAGAGAGAGAGAGAGAGAGAGAGAGAGAGAGAGAGAGAGAGAGAGAGAGAGAGAGAGTTAAAAATAAATAAATAAATAAATAAGTACTTGTTTCTTTGAAGCTTCCGTTCACGTGTTACCTCCACCAAAGGTGACCGTTATCTGGTCCTAATTGCGAGGAGTCAGGGAGGCTTCACAGCATGGCAACTTCTTAGAAAGCTTGCTATATCTGAAAGAATGGATATTTATTGCCTAGGTTACCTTGTAACTTATCCAAACAGGCATATCCTATCGTTTATGGACATCAAAATGGAATTATTTTAAAAATTCCAGTTCAACATGCTACTGTCATTTCCGCTTTTAAACGTCAGCAGCAAAAGAAAAAAGCGTAACATTATCTTGCACTGAAAAATGAAATGAATATAATTATTTTTTATAATCTAATAATACAAAGCATTCCCTCTCTCCGCGAATCACGAGGGGGCAATTTATTGTATTTATTTTATTTAGGTCAGCTCGAGGTATACTCCTCACTCTGGAAAAGCATGGGATACATATAAATTAACATGCATGGGATACATATAAATTAATGGGTGACATGAAAGCCTATGATAGATATAAGCTGGTCTGCAACCAAGTCACAAAGGAGGTTAGGCAGGCAAAGGCAGGTTACGAAAATTTTTTTTGCCAAAGGATGCAAAGAAAAACAGTAAAGAGTTCTTTACTTATGTAAACTCTAGAAGTAAAGGGATGAATCAGATTGGTCCACTTAAATATCGATGGTTCAACTGTTGATCATGTAGCTAACAAACTAAATGAATATTTTGGATCTACATTCACACATGAGAAGTTATTCAGGGAGGGGAATGCCAGAAGTGTATTAAACTCTGGCAGTAAGCTAGATAATCTTGTAATAACAGAGTAAAGTGGAGGATAAATTGTTGAAGATAAACATAAGAAAGGCACCTGGAGTGGATGGAATCTATCCAGTTATATTAAAGGAGGCAGCAAAGGAAGTAAGGAAACCCTTAGCCATAATTATGAGAGCTTCCTTGGACTCTCAGGTACCTATGGACTGGAAATGTGCAAATGTGACCTCGATAAACAAAGGAGGATCAAAGGGAGACACAGGTAATTACAGACCTGTTAGTTTAACTTCTGTTCTAGGGAAATTAATGGAGGTACCGGTTAAATAAGCATTGCAGGATCATCTAGACAAGACTTCAGTTATAGCCCGGACACATCATGGGTTTGTTAAGGGGAAGTCTTGTCTGAACAATTTGATTGGAAAGTATGGTGTAGTCACAAAGGAACTGAATGCAAAGAATAATTTGATATCATACAAAAATTTGGATCTTAGAAAGGCTTTTGATACTGTTGCACATGGAAGACTATTGCACAAATTTGAGCAGCGTGGCACTGGAGGCAAATTGCTGCTATGGATAAAGGGATGGTTGAGTGGGAGGAGTCAGAGAGTGGTAATCAATGGACACTGCTCTTCGTGGACTAATGTTATTAATGGAGTCCCCCCAGGGTTCACTGTTGGGTCCATTGTTGTTTTCTGTATTCATGAATGATATTGATGATGGTATATCAGGTTTAATGTCCAAGTTTGCAGACGATATGAAGGTCGGCAGGGTTGTTAATGACAACCCTGCCGACAACAGGATCTATAAAAGTTGAGCAGATGGGCTGAAAGGTGGCAACTGAAGTTTAACATTGACAAATGTAAAGTATTACATATGGGAAGCAGTAACCCCAGAGTATCGTATCAACTGTGTGGTACTACACTGACAGTGGTAGAGAGTGAAAAGGACCTGGGGATAATTGTGCAGGCAGATATGAAGTTTTCTGACAGTGCAGACGGTCTGCAAGGGTAGCTCATGGTGTCTTGTCAATGATATACAGCAATTTTTCTAGCAGGGATAAGGAGGTGATTGTCCCCTTGTATAAGGCTATGGTCAGGCCAGACCTTGAGTACTGCATACAGGTTTGGAGGCCTCATTTTAAGAAGGATGTAGAGCTGTTGAAACGAGTCCAGAGAAGGGCAACAAGATTAGTGAATGGAACAAAGGGTTGCTCTTACGAAGAAGAAAGGCTTAAGTTTTGCAAATTAGAGTGTCTGGAGACTAGGCACCTGCGAGGTGATATGATTGAGGTGTATAAAGCCTTGAATGGTTTGAGCATGCACAATGCTGATGGGATTCTTCCTCTTGCTCAGAATAATTGCCTAAGAGAGCATAAATTCAAATTGAGAAAGACAGTTGTATGATAGATGTGCGGCAGTTTGCCTTTATCCAGCGGGTGGTTGATTGCTGCAACAAATTTCCATCTATCGTTGTAGAAGTTGAGAGCTTAAGTAGATTCAAGGCAGAACTAGAGAAACATTTGGAGCGAGTGGATGGGTGAAATGAGAAGGGTGTGTGTGTGTGTGTGTGTGTGTGTGTGTGTGTGTGTGTGTTTTGGCTGATACTATATAAGCTTGCTTTCTTGCATCATGTGCCTTTGCTAATAATAAAAATAAAAAGGCCTACCTGACAAGAGGTGAAAGAAGATACACAGAAAAGGTATACTTAAATTACTTCTGCAGCAGGTTTAAATAATAATACACAATATTAAGCATTCATAAACAAATAACAAAATTAATTATTCTTAAAAAGAAACATGTTTACTTATTTAATAGGCAGTTTACTTAATCAATACGTAGCACCTTTCTTGTGCCCAATGGTGATCTGGTAGATGCTGGACAGGAGTATATACACTTGATGCAATATTGCAAACTGCTAAATCTTTTTTTGCAAAACCACTCACAGTCCATGTGCGGAGTAAGAAACTTTCCAACAGTGTTGAAAAGAAACTTCCGATTAAGGTTCTTTACTGAGCATACGCAAAGTGGTTTGACTATGGCGACAGAATCTGCTAGTGTTAGATGGTTGAGGACAGCCTTAGAGAGACTTGGAATTTCTATCTCTTCTGTGAAGAGATTTGAGGGATATGTCCAGTTTTAAATACTGTATTAATAACTGGAAATACCTGCGATTGAGCGGACCGTGGCTCAAGCCAGCATGACTGCCAAATATGGCTAATGATTGTATTCATTGTCAAGTAATTAATTATAAACTCGTCATGACTTGGTGGTCATGACGAAGTATAAACAAAAACATTTATTTCTTAAAATAAGAAATGGATACCAATATTTAAAATAATATCACAGTACAAAAAAATGAACGTGTTACTGTTATTACCACAAAAATTTATTTCGTTCGTAGAATGAGAATAAATTTAGTTATAATACTTTTTAAAAGTACAAATAAAAAAAAAAAGACAAAAATATTTTTATTGTCGAAATTGGAGCAAAGATAGCAACAAAAAATAATACTTGGAAATACTGTCAATCACAAAAAAAAAAATAAATAATAATAATAATAATAAATTTACAATCCAAGGAAAAGTATGTGTTGTCCAACTCCAGTCATTACAGTTAATATTTAGGACAGTCTTTTTATTTTCGTTTTTAACAAACAAGATGGCGCTGTAATCAATGAAGGGCTGGTTGTAAACAGTGAACAAAAAATTTCCATTTTTACGTTCTGTATTCAAGATACCGAATACTTGAGATATCATCAGCAGTAATGTTATCCACGCATTAGAAATTAATATTTATCAATTATAACTCATAGAATTGCTAGGTTGTTGATTGCCGGAACAAGTCGCCTTCGCAGGTAGTCGAGGCTGACAGTTTGAAGAAATTCCAAGGTCAACAGGATAGTTTATCTGCTTATCTGTTAACTTGTTTATCTGCGCGAGGAAGGAAGCGCATAATTTATATTTTCTTAACTACTTTTTTGTTTTGGACGGTGCAGCAAAATTCTGTGGCTTAATTGCACTGTAAGGCAATACTAATACCAGTACTATTACTATATACTACTGGCAGAACCGTGCCGAAGGTGAGGCGAACGAGGCTCTTGCCTCAGAGTTGAAAGGGGCGCCAAAAGAAAGATTAAATAATTGCCAACGTTGCCATGATTTTAACAGTACGGCGCAATTTTTCATTCTTGCCTGGGGTACTAAAATGGCTTGGCACGGCCCTGAGTATTGGTATTAGTGCTGAATCACACAACGGAGGATTTAAGCCCCCTAGCAATCCCAAAAAATAACTGCATGGATGAATGCTAGGGGCTTAAATAACTGCATTGCTTAGGTTGATGCATATTTTTCAAATCTACGAAAGAAAAATTTTAATGAAAGTCATAAAATATTTACAGTTTTGAATGTGTTGTGTGAAAAGCATTACGCCGAATTTGTTATAAAAAAAAGGAAGATAAGTATCACCTGACACCATGTAAATGCAAACAATCAGGTTACTCATATTGGGAGAGTGTAATTTAACAGCACTCAGAATGCTTAATATGCGAGACCTGTTTATGCATTTCTGTATCCACTCTGGGAAAGCGTTATCCAGTCAAACTGAACTCAAAGAAATGTAAATATTTAAATTAAATGCATCGTTTCACGAAAGCGATCGTATGGTGTCAAGTCTGCCTGGATAACATATCCCAGAGTGGATACAGATGCGCCGTAAACTTTAAGCAGTTTCAGTATTGAGAAATATGGGTATAGGAATTTACACGATCCCAATATTGAGATATCAATAACCACATTGCTCACCTGTTAAATGGAGTCGTGTAACTTATTTTAATTTACTAAACAGAACTAACGAAGGCAGTAAAGGACATTATGTGGAGTATCCATAACTTACATATAAAAAAGTCTTTTAATAATAGTTTTTATATTTTAATTTTTTCGGTCCCCCCCCTCCCTCCAAAGTGTTTGCCGGGCAAATGTAATTAAAGTGGTCTCGCAACCTCTGGTTTCTTGTCTCTTTGTATATGAACGTCCTTCCTGAATAAATGTATATAAATAAAGTAATATTCGCGAAAGTATTTCTTTACTCAAGATCCTGCATCCTATAATGGAAACCTGGGTAAAGAAACAGAATGAGTATTACAAATGATGTATTTAAAAATATTATTAAAGAAAACCTTTGCTTATTGCTGTTTCGAACTTCAGATATTCCATAATTTTAACAAACGCTACAGTTGTCACCTGTAATTTAAATACTGGAACTTAGCACGTATTTCATTTATTTATTTTCCAGGTTAAATTCTTCCGATATGAACTTCACCTTTATTATAAACATCTGGGAATATTCTGAGAAGTTATGATTGGCGTTTGAAAAATGTTCAATAAAATATTTTTAGAAAACTATGCACCTTACCCCGAGGTCGACACAGGTGTTCGATTTTCCTGCTGGCATTTCCTGGAAACCCGATCACATGTACACACTTAAAGAGGCTAACACGCGCACCAGATCTTTCAGATACTTCATAAGTGACCTTCTTTTGACCTCTTCGGTAGACAGGTGACCGTGAAAGAGAACTTTGCCCATTCTCCTATCGTCAATTATCTGTTCGGTCAATTAATCGACACTTTTACGTTTACTTTGTTCATATTTCAGACGCCATCAAATTACACACGTTAACTGTTCGGTTAACTTTTTCTATCAGCATATGACGATTGAAACTAAAAGCGGAAGACCATGAATTTGCGTGATTACATAATTACAGCAGCGTTGTTAAGAGAAATCTTATAAATTATAATAGCACGCTGTATTACTGAAATAAGTTCTCTGCGGATCTGAAAGCAACTGGAGCGAAAAGTTGTCACAGCAAGTGAGTTAAGTCATTGTAAAAGAGGGGTTCAATACACTCACTAGCTTACCCATAGAAAATACATTTCACCTGATAATATAAACTATATGACACCAGAAAAGTATCCATTACCGTGAATCAACAGCAATTTATTTGAAAATTGTTATAATAATTATTTTTCTTTAAAATATATACAGTAGAACCTGGATAAGAAATTCCCGCATAAGAAGTTTTCCCCTGTGCTTTGGTTTCATAAGTCCCAATTTCAACTCTACATATTGTAATGTATTATTTTCCCACGTAAGAAGTTTCCCAGGTAAAACGTTTTCCCGCATAAAAAGTTGGTGATAAAGAATACAGTGTATTATTATAATAACGTTTTCCCACTTAACATGTTTTTTAATTACACAAATTCTTTATTTTTAATATTAAACAATATGAACATTTTGGTAATTGAACATGTTATTGCATAGCATCATTTTAGTTCGTAGTAAATCACCGAAGTATGTGAAATGGCATCGTTTTTGATATACATGTATCTCATATTGTGAATGCCTTCACAACGAGTTGCCCTGATATTGCACTAGCTCCAATAAGCAACGCTTCGCGATGGAGAAGACTAACGTTACTTATTCTCGGCGGATACCACCACCCAGGGATGGTGGTATCCACCGAGAATCCACTGGCAAAGCGTTGCCTATTCGAGAATCCACTGCCGAAGCGTTGCTTATTCGAGGTAGTTCAATATCAGGGCAACTTGTTGTGAAGGCATTCACAAAAAGCGATATCACAAAAACGATGCCATTTCACCTACTTCGGTGATTTACTACGAACTAAAATGTTGCTTGACACAAATTTGTTCGATTAGTGAATTTTCCGTAGTCTGAGGCTTTCAGCACTAAAACCTTTTTAGTATAAACATTTTGATATAATGGAAGTGACATATTGCAATTGTTTCATTGATATCCATAACTGGATAGAGTCGACCACATGAAGCACAGTGATGAACATGCCGTTAAGTTCTGCTCTTCAACTGTCCAGTTCTAAATTGCTTAGTGGATTGTTGCTCTGCCTTATTGTAATTGTGACCTTTTAAGGTATGTTGGACTCCAAAGGAGTTCATTCTTCCAACTTGGTAATGAGTATTTAGTAAGGAGTTTAATGAACAGAATGTTAAGCAATTAGAAATTCTGAGTTTAAAAATGTTTCCCATAGGCAGAGAGTGAAATATTTATAAATTCTGAAATAATATTTAAAAATGATCTTTAATGTATGTGTTATCTTTCATTTTTGTTTGTGTAGTTAATATTTCACACCCTTAGGTCATTTTCCCTTATATGAAGTTTTCCCGCGTAAGAAGTTCTAAACCTTCGGTCCCTTGAAAAACTTCTTATCCGGGTTCTACTGTGTTTAATTTCAAAGTAGAATACCCGCTGAAACCTTGATGTTTCTGTGTATTCACTACATGAAATGATTAAGCGAGAAAAATCATTTATTTTTTTTTTCTGTTGATGATATTGATAGAAAAATAAGAGAAATTTATTTAAGTATGATAGGTAGAACACTTCCGTACGGAAGTGTTCTACGTAACATATTGAAGTAAATTTCTCTTATTCTTCTATAAATATTGATATCAACGTAAAACGTATTGAGCAACACAGCTCTGTTATATACTATCAATTTCTGTTGATGAGGAAGCACGTCAAAGATGGAAACGCTCGGCTGATACCAAAAGAAGAAGAGGAGGAACAGGAGGAGGAGGAAGAAGAAGCTTTTGAGTGCTGTGAAACTGCTTAAAGTTTATTCTACGTTTCCCATTTCCTTCAAAACTTCCGCGTGGCAGAAAGCAGCAAAACATTAGAAATTTTTTATTACAGCGCGTACTGAGCCATCGTATGGAAGAGTAAGGGGAAATGTCACATTGGTTCAGCCATGTATAACTCGGACAGTGTTTGATAAAAGGAGACCAATCAACTACATGTGCATGATATTCTGAGGTGCAATTTTGATTTCTGGGTATCCCTACAAATATCTAATAAACCCATGGAGTTTAAATTCCATATGTAGCGAGCGTTTCCGATACAACTATCAGGCCACTGATAATGTTGAAATAAAATAATTTCGTAGATTGCGCAGAAGAAAACAGTGTCTTCATGTCTCCGTTATCTTCTACGACAGGGGTCGGCAACCTTTTTTGAGTGAAGAGCCATTTTTGATCTAATTTTAAAAAAATAAAAGAGAATCCGAAGAGCCGCACCTCAGCTCAAACTGGGGGGGGGGAGGATTTAAAAAATAGAATATAGTGGAAAGGTGTTTTATTAAAATATATATACTCTATTTCGAAATATTATTTATTAATACTGAAAAAACGTAACAAACATCCAATTAGGTACAAATTAATGTGACTTTTGCTGCTGAACTTCTTGAGCGAGTCTCTCAACATGAGTATGCCGTAATTTTCATCTTTAAACATGCTGAGAGACTCTCATTGTTCAGATAGTTTCTTTATTTATTTTTAATATAGTTCAATGTTCGAAAATATTTGCCCGCAGAAATACGTCGAACAAAAAACTGAGAGAAGTCCAAAAGCAAATATTTTCAAATTTATATGCTTGTCCGGTAAGCTACTCCACGCACGGAACACAATGTGGTCTTGCTTTTTCAACTCATCTATCGCCGTCCATTTGTGTAGAATTGCAAGGACAGCCTTTTTCCTTTACAAATCCTCAATTTCAGTTTTAAGGCATTTTTGTCTTGCACTCCACATGTCCTTGATTTTTAAGTCCTCTAACTCCATTTTAAATTGCACTTCATGTGGGCTAAAAGTTAGAGCCATAGTTACATATTATTATTATTATTATTATTATCCGTTTATTTCCATAAGGAAACCACCCCGGGACGGCAAAGTGCCAGGAGGGTGCTAAGTACATATCAGGGTACGAGATACTACGTGCAGTGGGTTACATATACTGAACACGTAGTCTCGTCCCGAAATATTATGTACACATTCTATGTTTAATGTATATGGTATTTACACATTAATGATTCTGTACATTATACAACTCATATATTTACAATTCACTAATAATTCCATCTATAACTTACATATTTACATAACTGTTACAGAAGGTATATTTTTCCAGTCAACAAATAATTATTGTTCTTAAAGCAGAAGGCTTCACTTTTCTTCACAATTCTTTGGTACTTTGCAGCCGATTCATATTTCGGTAAGTCTGTACGAATCCTGGAAGATCTCTTTCCGGTATGTTGCATCCTCACACAGTTTTTCGGCATCTATGTGCAGAGAGTTAAATATTTTCGCTGCATTTGATGGGAAGAATCTTTGTAGGTTACTAAGATTGTTCAGGACTGAACGCAGTGGATTATTTAGTTCTACGCAACGTCTAGCAGTGGCACGCGGTTTAACTAGAATATTATCCAGGACTGGAGCATCTACTCTGCCTGTGAGCATTTGTGCGAGAGTGTGTATGTTCCTGTTAATTGTCCGCTGCATCCAGGGTGTGATGTTAAGGTTTGAGTAGAGAATGGCCCTTGAGATAGTAAAAGGGTGGCCAGCAACTCTGTTAAGCCATCGCAAGAACCAGTACTCGATCCCAAGGACTGACTTATAATGTGAATCTGGAGCTGAAGACCAGATTTGCGAGGCATACATTACAATTGGCAGGACACACATTAAAATGTACTTGGTCGCTAGTTGAGGATCCCTAATTCCTACCAGTTCCTGTCTAGTAGCCCATAAAGCGGCGAATATTTTTGTCTTCATATGGGCGAAGTGTTGAGCAAAGGTGAGTCTGTCATCCCACTTAAGACCCAGGTCCAGGTGAGAGTGCACTTTTTCCACACTAGTCCCGTTCACAGAGATCGAGATGTCATTTTTATTCTGCTTGTAAGTTATGGTCATTTGGGCAGACTTCTGTGCATTAATACGGAGCCCGATGCAATCTAGGTAGCTCTCAAATTCTCGGATTGTGCTATTTGCCATCTGACAAATACCTTCTGCTGATTCATGGTCTTTGGAAGTGATGAAGAATTTTACATCGTCAGCATATGTTATAAAATTGCAGTACCGTGCAAGAAACGGCTCCAGGGCGGCCGCGAAGAGAGTAGCCGAAAGAACTCCCCCTTGTGGCACTCCTTGCGAGATGGTAAAGCAAGATTGTAGCTTTTGGTGCTTAACAATAAGTTTTCTATGTTCTAGCAGGCTGGTTATTATAGTTAACAAATTTCCTCTTACATTAAAATAATTCTTTAAAATCGCAATGAGCGCTGGAATTGAGACGTTGTCGTAGGCTGCGGAGATATCCAAAAAAATAATATCAATTTGCTTTTTCTCATTTAGTGCTTTCTGCACGCGAAAAAGGGTTTCCAGTAAATTTGTTATTGTTGATCTACCTGAAATAACTGAGTGCAAATGTGGTGGTCTATGGCTGAAGCAGTGTTGATTGATGGTGGGAAGCAGTGCTTTTTCGAATACCTTCTGTAAGGTGCAACTAACAGAAATTGGTCTGTAATCCTTAGCCAATTTTGGGTGTTTAATCTTTGGTATTGGGGTTACAATGTAATTTTTCCAGGCTTGCGGGAAAGCTCCTGACCTGATGATTTCCTGATAGATGTGCAGTAATAGATCTATTATAAATGGGCTACTTATCTTAAGGATGAACATTGGAAATTTGTCTGGTCCAACAGTGGCCTTATTGGGCAGATCGTTGATTGCTTTCATTACGCTCTCTTTGGTGATTTGTATTTCACTCAAAGGAGGTCTTGTTGGTTCCTCTATTGCCGAATAGTTTCGCTTGTTTAAATCTTTCAGGAATTCAAAAATTTTGTTACCATTATCAGTGTTCTCAATTTGATTCAGTCCATGCAGGTTACTAAAAGTGTTATTAGCCCATTCCTTGAAAATGCATTCGGTCATATTCTCTGTGCTATTTCTATTGCTAGTAATTCTTTTTGCTCTTTTTAGTTTATTATGAACAACACTGCAGTGTGCCTGTCGTTTTGCTTTGATGAAATGTGCTCTTTCTTTCTTATAACGAATGTGATCGGCAGGATGACCCGTTCTTTGCCATTTTCTATACAGTTTTTGCTTCCTGAGGAAACTTGCTTTCAGTTGTGGGTTAAACCATTCTTTTGTTCTCTCAGATATTTTGATTTCTTTTGCTGCTCCTTCCAATGCTGTTTGGTATAGCTTTTTAGTGATCATTTCTAAAGCTTCGTCTACCGGCTTTTCTTGCAGGTCATTCCAGTTGTAACTAGTCAGGTGACTGAGAATGACCTCTGCATTAATATACTTCACGGAGAAAAGATACTTACTTTGCTTTTCCCAGTTTGTGTGGTTACCCTGCTCGTATTTGTGTATCTTCAGTGCTGCTTCTATTTCAATGGGATTGTGGTCCGACTTAAATTTTATGCAGTTTTGCGCTAGCCTTATGTCTAAGGAACTATGATACAACAGGTCAAGTTGCTGCATTCCCCTTGTCACTGGTGTCGGAAGCTGCGTTAAGTGCAATGCACCCAATGTCGCATCCAGCTCTTTCTTGGCCTCCCTGTGTTTCGGAAGAGGCAAATTAAAATCTCCCGCTATTATTGTGTCGACTGATGGCTTTAGATTTGCAGCAAGCCAAGCATAGAGTTCGTTTCTTGTCTCCTTTGTGTGCTCAGGTGGGAGGTATATGATGCATATCTGTATTTTCACGTGCTCTTTTGAAAAGGTAACGCAAATCCCTTCAAAATTATTTGAATTGGTTTTTCGTTCTCTTATAGGCTGGTATTTATTTTGGTAGCAAATTATAACTCCTCCTCCTCGCCTATCTGTTCTTCCGGTTCCCACACATTTGCAGTTTGCTGCCGCAGTTAGCCGATCTAACTGTTTTCCATTTCCCAACCAGGTTTCGATTAGGCAAATGAAATCCAGGTCCTCGTACATCATCATTGTTTGTAGGGTGTGGAGCTTATTTGAGATGCTCCTCACGTTTTGTACAAACAGGTGGATGTGATGTTCTGCATCCCCAGCTGGGGGTAGTTTTCTTGATTGCTATTGAGCCCGATTCCTTGCATCATTTTTAACCAGTGGTCTGGCCCATCTGTCTCTGTAGGGCTTGACTAGGGTACCTACCGGCCAGGCGCTTACGTCTGTAGGCGAGTTGCTTTATCTGGTGGACAAGAGATTATAAAGGAGGAGTAAGCTGGGTGTCGTGTTTTCACTTGCTTTACTTCCACAGTTATCCCATGTTCGCCCTCACACATGGCTTTAATATTTTTGGGCTGTGTTGTGGGTCCCAGCCTTGATACAAAAATTTGCTCTCTGGTTGCAACGGAAGTAATGTTGTAGATTTCAGAAAACCGTTTGTTTGTTTCAGGTGTGTTACAGGAAGACACGTTAATACTTTCTCTGTGAACTGGATTACGTCGTCGGCCGTCCTCGGCGAGAGTAGGCATGAAATTTTGGGATGGGCGGGTTTTTCTACCCTCAAAAGTGTTATGCTTTTTAGGTAGCATGGTGATGTGCGCATAAGTGAGTGGGTTTGCAGGAACATGATTTGAGGGGGAAGATGTAACTCTGGCGTTCGTACTCTTGGAATACATGCATGCCCCAATCATTTCAGTTGATTCCTGTTGTCCTAATATTTCTGAGACTTCTTTATTTTGGTTTCGACTTTTCCTAGTGGAATGTGTGCCATTTCCTTGTGCTGCCCCTAAAGTTTCACTGGATTTGGTGCTATTGCTTGCGAGGTCCTGCTGCAAACAGACAGTTCCCGGCTGGGCTTGAAATTCACATATTATTTGGCTGTCTTGTAGTTTTGCAATTCGTTCTGATATGTTTTCCCCCGAATTCAATTCTTTTCTTGTCTTCTGTTTGTGATTTTCAATGCTTTCTGTCCTCCTGTACAATCCATGCATATCACTTCTACTTTTCTTTGGGTAGCTCTGCCTCGCATAGCAAGTTTCGTCGGTTACGGGGGCCGCTGAGCCACCTTGTGCAACGAGGACGGATTCAAAGCATCCTAGCTTTTCCTCCAGTCGTTTAAGGGTGTGCAATATTTTACTGTTTGTTCTTTGAGAAGAAAATTCTCTTCCTGCAGTTCCTGTAGCATTTTATGTACAGGGATGAAATTGCTCGCGAGGTTTTCAGCGAATTCCACAGCCTGCATCGAAAAGGGGCTGATGCAGTCTGCAAGGATATCCTTTAATTCCGTACGCGAGACATATTCTTTACGATTCTCTTCCTGCCTTTTATTCGGGCTATGATTGCTCCTCTGTCTAGCGAAACCCCCTTCAGAGTGCTCGCAGTCTTCCGGGCAAATATCGCATCCGAAGGTTTCAAAAATTGATCCTTCAGGATGGCTCAAGATGCCATTTCCAAGGTCAGTCTGCGAGAGGATTTCTCTTGTTGCTTGTTCAAGGTCATTAATCTGTTCTGTGCAAGAATCTTCACAAATGACTTCATTAGGTAATTCTTCATTATTTTTCCCTGTTTGTTGCTTACAAGCGTTACATTCAAACTTGCGTTTTCTAGTTTTGTTTAATCTCTTAATATCTACAGAAGTACAATCAGGCTTATTGCAATAGTTTTTGTGACAAATAACGCATTTAATTATGAAGTCATCATTGGTCAGACATATGCAGCAAGTAAGCGGCACGGCTGATGCGCTGAAATCTGTCATTCTGAAATGCAAATGGAAGCCGGAATTTCAGTAATTTCGAGGCAGGTAGTCTTTAGTACAACAAGATAGGGCACTTCTATCGTTCGATGACTAGCCTATGAAATATGCAGGTGGAAATGGGGGAGGTTTTAATCCCTAACTTTGTCACCGCTTGACCTTGTCCAGAGCTTAAGTGCCGTATTGCCTTAAGCAGAATATTGCTATGTTCCGCTGCACTGAATCGCTATAAACCAACCGTTCCTTTCAACTATTACGCGAAGTATGAATGCTTAAAATCAAGATTAGACATATTACCTGTTCAGGATTCCATTAGTAGACACTATATCCAGATTCCACTTCTCATAAGCTCTCTGTCAATATGCAGTTCATTTATGATCCTTTCAGGTTAACTTAGGTATTTGAGTATTTTTAGGAGCACATAATTCAGTAACTCACTGACCTGGGAAAGATCCAACCAACCAACCAGTATTGAAAGAGCCAAAGTTGCCGACCCCTGTTCTATGAATATAATAGTAGGACATACTGAGTGATACATAGTCAGTGATAGATTCGTTTATGCGTATACATTCATTTTCATTTTATTGAACTCTAAAAGTGTTCCATGAGCTGAAACGCATAAATGCATTTCAGCATTTATGCGTTTAATTCGTGTTACACACTTCACGTCTTGCGAAACACGAGAGAGAGAGACCCAACTTGATTTTTCTAATCCCCTTCGAGGAATATCATACAGATCACACTCTATTATGACATGCACTGAGGTTTCTAGCACACAACATCGACATTCTCAACCAAGCTCAGCTGCTGCAATTTATTTTTTAATTCACGACCGGCGACAACCATTGTCTGGTATAGCCATAAAGCAGGCCATTTATTAACTTTCTCCATCTTCACTTCAGGAATCATTATATATGTTACTCTGCCTTTTTCAGACGATCTCCAATGAGTTTGCCATAACTTTTCTGCCACATCCTTAAACCTTATCCTTTCTTTCCTAACATCACCTTTATCGTATGTCTTCTTCAACAGTGGACATGATCTAAAAACACATAACACCATAGACTGATTCCTTTTTTGTCGAATACGTCAAATATTTCCGCATATCACCAAGACTGTGGGCATTCGCCTTGCAAAACCTCGTTGGAAACGGTCCTACAAGCTCTAGTGACACTCAAAAGAGCAGTCCGCTGAGCCGTTTAGATAACATGTGCTCTAAAAATGAAAAAGAACGTAGAAGATAAAGCACGATTTAATCAGAGCCGGCACTACCACCATGCAAACTAGGCGATTAGATAGGACATTGGCATCTAGGATACTACAAATTATAAACAAATTATGAAAATTACCTAATCAAAATAATTTGTGACACCTCAGATGCTAGCGTCATCAAATATGCTAATATGATTACTTTTTGATATATTAAACCCAGGATTGGCGCAAGGGTATTTTGCGCTTAGAGGAACCCTTCGATGCGTTTACTCTGGTAAGTTTTGATAAGCTCATGTAGAACTGAAATCTTCTTCTTAATAAAAAAAACTTGGTTTAAGAAGAGTGTTCTATGAAACAAAGTTTCCGTCCTATATCAGTTATCAAAACTTACCAGGGGGGGAGAACATCTAAGGGATCCTCTTAGAACAAAATATCCTTGCGCCGACCCTCGATTTAATATCTCAAAAAATAATTAGATTAATATATTTGCAGCATCATATACATACAATTAGTCCAGTCAGGTGGTGCCAGGAGTTGAGGACTAATGAAGCAATACCGCGTAATTATTCCTAAGTATATAAGCATAACAACGAAATTAATTGTTTTTACATCCACTTTCGTTTATTAGGCCACTGAACAGAAAATATTTTTGAAAATAGTCTTTCGACATTGCTGTTATGTACGAATTTCAGAAAAAGCCTTTTTTTTTTTAAATTTCCGAAATCGGCTATTGAAATACAAACTTCAAAAATAAAAAAAGAGAATAAAAATAATAATGATGTAGCCGAGTGGTCAGGAACGAGAGCCCATAACACGCGTTCCTCAAATGGACCGGGGTTCAAGCCGGTGACTACTAGATATCGATAAATATTTGTATTGACGATTTACTGTAAATTCTACTGACTTGGTTGTTGTGCCGGAGTATAAACAGAAAAAGTATATCCATTTTTAATATAAATAAATAATCAAATGATGACCACTGATCCACCATCATTCGTTGATTTCAGTCTTTCTAAAATGACACTGGCAAAACAAATCTATCAATTTGAAATTACATATATAAATATTATTATTACACGTACCTTGTATACTTCTCAACCTGGTGTAATTTTAAAAAACATCCATTCCGTAAATTTGAATTTATTGGACAGGGTTCATAAGTCGTGTCATAAGTATAAAATATTTACTCTTTAAAACTTAAAATATAATAAAAATAAAACTTTCGGAACATATAATTTTTTTAGTATTTGTTTATTGAATATGTCAAGCACACTGCGCACTCTACATTTCATTTGATTCAAAAAAAATTTACAATAAATCTCGGCATCTTTTCAAAGTACAGTACTGAAAATTTTTAATACTCGATTGATCGTATAGTATAAACTTAACCAGCAGTTTTGGAACACATCAATTGCTTGAACGTATTACGTTAACTAAAGAATAGAATTTTCTCAAGTGTTCAGTGTATACAGTATACTAGGGCTTCCAAACCGGTTTTATAAACCGGTTAAATCCGGTTTTCATATTGAGTTGTTAAAACCGAAACACAGCTTCTAAAACCGGATTCGAATATTTTCTTAGTTAGCCCTCGAATATAGTTTTTTGTTACGCACATTTTCTTTTGTTTGTTCGTTTGTCTGGATCCTTCAACTGCTTTATGTTTTTTATTTTATTTTAAGGTACGAATCTCATGGGCAAGTGGCCCAAATCTAGGAGGGGTACCTTTAATCTTCCACCTGTATCATGGCACGATGCAGGTGTACTCATTTACGACTGAGTGAGTTGGAACGATAGCGTAAAAGAAAATGCTCAACATTTCTCCGTTCCATCATCTTGTTCGCCAGGCAAGTTGTGGAACGCGCCTTATTGATGGTTACCCACCAGAAACAGATTCGCTGAATATTGCATCAAATTTCAATCGTAGAAAGTTTTTTGCTTCTTTATTCCTATTAAATTTGCGATCAAATGTTCTCCAAAAAGCAGCTTCACCAAATTTAGCTTTTATGTAATTTTGAAAATACAATAATTTAATTGGGGGAAAAAAAATTGCAAGTAAATAAATAAAAAATTTCTTTCGTGAAAATTTTGAAACTTGCCTCGTTTAGACTCTTCATTCAGTACTTGCGGGAGTGACACATAGTATTGTGCCTTTGTTATCTTTAATATTTTTATTTAAAATTGTTGGTGATCTTAATAAAACAAAGACTCGTCTAGTTCCGATGTTGGAGATTAACTGAATAGCCTTCAAAATATCAGAGTGAATTGGAAATCAGCAAAGAATTTAAACTTTTGGAGGCAACTAGCAGTAGAAGTGAAAAGCTGGAGAAAGTTTATAGAGCACTGCTGACCATTAAACCAACAAGTATCCAATCTGAGAGTGTTTTCGATCACTGGTCTCTTTAACACAAAAATAAGGTCAAGTCTATCAGGAAAAATGCTTAATATACCGTGTTTTTTAAAGGATCATTTTCAGAAAAAAGCTGAGCAATAAATAGTAAAGTAATTTCCCCAAGCTGTTTTTTTTTTCACATTATTTTTATTTATTTATTTATTTATTATTATTATTATTATTATTATTATTATAGGGCTTATTATTTTTTTGTTTACTATACAAGAAGATAGTTTTTATTCAAAGGATTTGAATACAATTTGTAATTTTGTATAATCTCAAGCTCGTTACTTTTTTGGAATATTTTAATTTTTTTATTTTTTTTTACTATAAGAGGTGATAGATTTTGTTTAAAAGATTTGATTACGATTTGTACAATCTACCCAAGATAAAATAAATACCTGTGTTATACGCTTTTAATTATTTTCCCTAAGTCTGAGAAAATCGTTTTTAAAACCGGTTTTAAAACTTCGGTTAAACTCGGTTTTGAAATTTCTCGGTTTTATGCAAGCCCTAGTGTATACTGCATGGTTTGCAAAGTATGGCAATATTTTACCACGGCTAATTCTACATAACAAGGCAATACCTTAGCTCCCGACTGTATTGCATCATGCAGAGATATGAAAATACCTTTTATGAAGTCGTATTTAGTAGATCCAGTTTGAGAATGAAAATAAATTCGTGCGAACTGGGGTGATAAAAAGTGATGGGTAAACGATTACATTTAAAATTTCAGAAAACGATATTTATGCGTCCTGAAAAAATATTTCGGGACACCGACAGAAAACACTGAAAGCTGAGACGTCTAATCACCCTCCGTTTCATGGGTATTTGGAAAAGGCTTTCTCCCAAGTCCTCGAAGTGGGCTTAGAAACTTCAATTGTTCCTAGGCTGCAAATCTCAGATCACTGAAAAACCGACAGACATTGTAAAAATGATAACTGGAAACAAAATTCTCATCCCCTAACGTAGTCATGCAACTGTGCGATTGGCAAATTATCCACCATGCCTTCCGTATCACTGCCCCACAGTGATTCATTGCACGTTGACTCCATCACAACACCAGAATTCTCGCAGTTGAAATATTACAACCTCCACTGACTCATGCATATCTGTACCATTTACGTCAATGATAACGCATAAAGAATAAAAATCCAGCGGATCGTCTAATAGACTGGTGTAGCCTGGATTCTAGCCTGTGTCTATTAAATACGGTGATATTCTTGTATTCTCTCTATCTTGTGAACTTCTCTCACTTTACGTGTCCCTCCAGTAGTATAAACTTAAACACAGACTCCTAGTTCACCTTTTTTGCAACTTCAACTGTTATTTCTTATAGAATTAGATCGCTGCAAATAAGATTTTTAAAAATTTTTCTTTTATATATAAAACTTGTTGCACTTCTTGCAGTAAAGAGTGTTTGCATTCTTATATATGCCTGTCAAAAACAAATAAAGGTGAATCATGACAATAAATATTCAATTCCCAAATGTTCTTGGAAGTCATAATTGTTCCTAGAATAATTGTGAGCAATGACCAATCGTCATGGCACCTTTCGGATTGTTCTACTGGTACCGTCTTCACAGTAGCACAGTTGGTATAATCACCATCCTCCCCACAACCGGGTGGAAAAGACCCGAGCTCAAATATCATCAATGACGTAAGGAATTTTTATGGGTCTTTTTCGCAATGAGGAATTCGAGTCTCTTTTACTGAGCTACTTGGTCTCAGACGAGGGTAATACAGTTTTTACCTCCAGGAAAGGGTTTTTCGTCCAGAACTACAGAACACACAGTTTAAAGACATATTATATGCGGCGCAATATGGTCTAAGTTGCTGATGCACCTAAAACCCTACAACAACCAATCAACTGGAACATTATTTCAAACTGATTTATCTACAGAAGAATCGTTTAAATCCTTAAAAAGAGACTCCGCTTCTTAGAAGCGAGAGCTTTTCTCAATGAATTGCAAAAGTAAAGTTCATTCTATTATTTCTTAGACTATATTTCTCAGAAACCCAAATTTTTCCTTATGTAATCATAAAAACTGCTGAATACTCGTAATTTATGGACACGATATCGATTCCAAATAACAACATATTTGCGTTTTTGGAATGAGTGTTTGTTTCATATATTCATATATTTAACGTATAGTATTCAATAAAAAGTATTTACATTATTCTTCTTTCAACTTCCTGATCACCTGTGTCAATAAGATTATATTTCCCGCATATTCTGTTTCAGAGACCTTGCCTGGTAATATGGGAAATGTTTTGATGAGACCTGTGTATGCAGGATGACTATCTGATCAGTTGAAAGTATATGTAGGGAAACTGCTGTGACTTAGTGGAAAGAGCAAAGCCGATTATCACATGTTTATTTATCCGAATGGTAACGCTAAAGATGAAATATTAATGAGGTAAGCAGGAAAGAAGACTATGTGACATAATTATTCGATCGTCTGATGCGCTATCGGATGGAACATTATTTTAGGCCAGAGGTCCTCATAAACCCATAGCCTATTTGCATCTTTAAAATATTGGTGTTGTAATATTTTCAGTAACTTGGTGTACTTAAAAGTGGAAAACAGTCGTAATAAGCTGGATTTTCCAACAGGAGGACGGTGTTTCCATGTGCCATGGTAAAGATAAACAATTTACGAATCTGTACACAACCGCACGTGGGGGTCTATTTAAAAGTGTAAAATTCTACACTTCTGAGGAAAAAACATCTATATTTTCACGCTTCGTCTAGGAAAAATATAAAATAATAAAATCACGTCGAACAGAAAGTCGTCTTGCAAATTGATTCCGGTCTTGTTGCTATAGCAACCATTCATTCCTTTCAACAAATCCAATTGCATATTTGATTTGTGTGCACTGGAAATTGCTATGTTTATCAATGATGAGCAACGAACATTATGGTTCTTAAATCTCTCTTCTTCCCCCCACCCAACCTTGTGAAACCACAGAATTAATTCTGGAAATTTTTATGTAATTTGTTTATTTGTAGTGCCTTTCATTTAATACAAACTCTAAAATTCATTCTATCTGGAACACAGAGAGCCAACATATTTAGGTAAACGGCTTAAAGAAAAACAAACCTTCTCCAGTCAAAGACCTGTTTCTTTGAAGTGTGTTACAAAACTGTATCTCATTACTTTTTTATCTTGTTATCCCTCCCCCATTATGCCAATTAAGGACATGTTTTGCAACCTCGACTCAGGAAAGTTGCAATTAAAATTCATAACAAGTTTCATTTCACCGCTTTTTAATCTAGTGGCTACCCATTCCGGATAACCCTTGGAACAGATGCACATTTTTATGCTGTTGACAAACACTGACGCAACATTCCATGCAGTAAGCGTTATTCCTCACAGTAACATAGGCCTGTGAGTTAAAATGCACAACTGTCGTTGCACATGAAGGGCACAGCCTCATTCTGTACGTAGCGTTGAGAAAATTAAGTTTTCTACTAGGTGCGATGCTAACACGAGCATCTAAAACACGGTGTTGCGTAGAACATTGTGTGAAAACAGACGAGTGTGTTATAAGGGGCGTGTAACACGGCGTAGTAAACTACATGGACGTTTTCTGTCAGTCTCAAAATGGATTTCTTTCATATCGGTTGTATCAGCATACTGCGTTTATTTAAATATAAAATCACACAATGTGTGTGTGTGTGGACACACATGTCCACACACATAAAATTACACAGATAAATCATCTCTGTGGAAGGTAGGTCCATCCAATGCTTAAGAGCATTCTAACTGCTTTTCCCCCCATATATATTTCAATGAACAAAAAGCATTCCGAAAAATTCCTATGATATTACAGTATGTCAATACGCAGCTTCGATGAGCTCTAGCATTTCTAAGAAAATTGCGAAAACAGATGTCATTGTTTTGTTTACTGTCTCGTGTCAGCATAATTCATTTTCGTTATCCTAGTAGAATTTAAACCGTCAAGTTAATGCACAATATAAAAAACTTTGCCTTTGAAACGAGTTGCCTTATTGCACTACTTGCAAAACAAATGGCATCGCCCAAATTATTATTGTCTAATTTTTGGTCATTTATTTAAAAGAGATCATCTAGGTCATGTACCAGAGTTAAAGGGATCAGCAAATCTTGAAAGATTCTGTCATATCTTTTAAATAAATGGTAGATTAGCCATTTCTTTGAAAGTAGTGCAATACCAGGGCAACTCTTTGAGTACAGAGTTGTTGTTTTTGTTTTTAAACAAATCCGCAACTTACTATAATACCATATTGAACCATTGTGTCTGTAGAAACGTGTGTTTAGGTCCGTCTGCACGTTCGCAGGCCGAAAACTCCCGAAAAACTTACGGTAAAGAAACCTCATCCTCTCAGGCTGAAATCAGCTAACTAGAGCAGACAAATCTCTCCTTCTCTTACCACCTTAGCAACGAAGTGTCACAAGTTGAAAAGCCAAATGAGCTGGCCACTAAAATCATTTTTCAGATCTTGGACTCGCATAAATTCATGATAGCCTCTCTTCTTGATGAAACTAAAAAAATCGGGTCAGAAAACGCCCAACTTCGTGAAATTAATTATATTCTACTACAGAAAATTTCGGATTTAACAGATCTTATTCAAAACTCCAGCAGATCCTTCAGTCCTACATGCAACTGGGCAAAACCAATGGAAAATCCTACATTTCAGCCAACCCCTACTCCTGTAGCAGAAGCCACTTACGCATCTATTGTAAAGCAACTTACATACCCTCCCGTATATGCTCCTGTGCTAGTCAATCTCAGAAAGCGTCTAAAGATGGCAGTCGATCTGTTAATCCACTCCTAGAAGATGTCTTTTCCTCCAGGCGGTAGGCAGATTACATCGGAGGACAAAGGAATCAACCTGCCTCTAATCAGACAGACAGACATCGACATCCTGCTCCTGTTGTGGGAACAGCTACCAACTCTTCAGTCCGAGCAGTCCCTAGAACTAAGAGTTCAACTAAGGGTATTTTCGTCTCCAGACTAGAACCCCAATTGTGCGATACAGAGGTAGAACAGCATACCAGGACTCAACTGCAAAAGCAATAAAAAATGAATTCTAAACACGATTCCTACTGCTCTTTCTATATTCAATATCAACAGACGGGCTTTGATCTATTATTAAAGGATCACTGTTGGATTGAGGGAGCCATTATTCGGCCTTTCTATGGATGCCCCCCCCCCCCACTCTTCCTGTTCCAGGTCATCAGCCAATGTCTTAGCTATCGAAACAACTGAGCAGGAATGACAATTTGTGCATTCTTCAGATGTTCCAGAATCCCCACTGGAAAGAATGTCAACAAATGAGTCATCTATCTCTTCATCCTACCAGAATTTGAATGAAACTAACTCTTGTGAAAACATCTTAAATGCAAATTGACCTCAACAAACTACTGGATGACAAGAAATACAGGAAAATATCCTGGAAGACTTGCATCGAAGCTTTTGCCTACAGTGAATCCTGACACGATCGTGTCACTCCATCTACCACATCACATGCCATCTATGGAAGCATACATTTAGGAACTCCTGTACTTGAAGACTTTGGCTGACTTTTAAATAGAATGTCCTGAATTCATATTGCAAACTTAATTTTCCTGTGTATAAATGTTCAAACCTAAGTTTTCTCCCTCATGTTAATATACACCGATGAGCCAAAACATTATGACCAACTACCTAATATGATGTTGGTCCTCCACGTGCAGCCAAAACAACTCGTACCCGGCGAGGCATGGACGCTACAAGATTTCTAAATATGTCTTGTGGTATCTGGTATCAACACGTAACCAGCAGATCCTTTAACTCCTGTAAGACCCGTAGTTGAAACGCCGCAGATCAGAGTTGCTGTTCCAACACAAACGACAGATGCTCGATGGGATTGATGTCTGGGGAAGTTTGAGGCCAGGGCAATACCTGGAAGTCTTCCTCATGTTCCGTGAACCAGTCTTGAACAATCCGGGCGGCGTGGCATGGCGCATTATCCTGCTGAAAGATGGCACCACCAGAGGGGAAGATCCTCTGGCTGTGCCATCTTGCCATGAAAGGGTGTACCTGGTCAGCAGCAGTGGATGGGATCCTATCCCAACACTGACCAACTAATGGACTGTACACTGTTACGGACCTGACGAAGCCACAGCTTTGCTGCATACACGCCATGTTAGTGATCCGAGCCGGCTCCCTTGTTCGGCCCTTTCTTCTCCCTTACCCCGGCGGGGGGAGGTGACGGCTTTCCTGTATCCTCTCCTCCTTGCCGACCCCACTCTTCCCTCTGGTGGGGTATGGGCATGCCCCACTGATTCCACCTGGGGTCGTCTTCCCTATTGACCCCATTCTTCTGTGTTTATCCCCCCAGTCTTCATTCTCCCTACCCAACTCTATCTGTATGCAAGCGAATGCCCCACACGCCAAAAATAACCGTGTATAAATTACGCTGTTCGCCCACCATTTTGGCTTTTCCAATTCTAGCGCAATATTCCCATGCAATTTTTTTTTTTTTTTTTTTAAGGTCCTAGCCACTGAAATCCCAGGAAACTAGGTGGCAGGACCTGCCAGAGTGCAAATTTAAACTAGTGGTTACCTGGTCTGCCTCCACGAGGCGAAGTGCGGGCAACGTTGGGCCTCAGCTGGGGTCCAGCGGCTAAATGGCCAGAAGAACAACGGTACATAACATAACACACTCACATGATCCACACACTTTTAAATCTCTGGCCTTCCCAGTGAACTGGTACACTCACAATGAAAGCAACGCGGAGATGGGGAAACCCCTGGTGCCGTTAGACACGTAACACACTTTGCACTTTGCACCTGGTCAGCAATGATGTTTAGGTATTGGTATGTTGAGGGTGTAGCGGCACCTGGGATTTCTCCCATTTCCGCGGTGTTCTCTGTATCGAGTGACAGTACCTTGTCAAGTCAGAGATTTAAAGTGTGTGGATTGTGTATAGTGTAGTCTGTTGTGGCCATTCTTCTTCTGGCTTATTGGCCGTCGGGCCCCTGATGGGACCCGACGTTGCCCATGCCGCGCCACTAGGAGGCCAGTAAATCGTGGTTAGCATGGGCACTCGGAGCAGCCTGCAACTAAGCAACCCCATTTTCAATAGGATTTGAGGTACTGCGTGTTGTGAGACATTACTCCCGTCACCAGCATTTCAATTACTGGCGAGCTGCGCCACAGTCGCCCTTCTGTTTCCACGTACCATCCGCGAGAGCCTTCGCTCACCCCGAGCATCGATGAGCCGTGGCCGTCCAACACCTCGCCGGCGGTTCGTGGGTTTTTCCCTCCTCGGACCACTTTCGGTAGGTAATAACCACGGCTGACCATGAGCTTCCCACCAGCCGTGTCGTTTCGGATATGCTCTGACCCAGTCGTCTGGCCATTACAATTTGGACTTTGTCAAACTCGCTTAAGTCCGCTGCATTCCCCATCTGAAGAACAAGAGCAACACTGATTAACGGAGCTCAGTATCAGGTGTTTTTTATACAGTGTCCCGACCCGCGCACGCGCCGTAGTTCGCCTGCGATTTGCATAACGACTCACTAGTCAATATTTTGGCTCATCAGTGTATACAGTATATACTTAAACTATACCAACTCCAGTCAAGTGCATTGTCAAACACTGCCAATCGTCCTTCTAATGTATATGTTTATCTAATTATGTTTTTATAAATCTAAATATGTTTTTAAAATTCTATGTACATCCTTCTAGCCAACTAGTTTTACAGGGGATAAAAGCAAACTTAATAAACTGAATAATAATCATAATCATCTTCTTTTTCTTGCCTGTCACTTGCCACAATTAAGCCAAATATTGTAACTTATGCCTTACTGCAGCATCAAAAGATGCAATTACTGTACTTCTATATGAATGCCCACAGTCTTGTAAAACATGATGAAATCCATGCTCAACTAACATCATGGAACCTTTATCCAGACGATGGTTTTTACTGAGACCGGGTTCTCTCCTGAAGCTTCTCAATCCTACTTTAAGACTATGTTCTCTTTCACAGTTTCAGATGTGATTCTAAAGGGTGTGGAGTTGCTATTTATGTTCACAATCGTTTGCGATGCTCTGCCTTTCCTATCTCAAATCTGCCTGATCAAGCTTGTGAATTTACTTTTATCCTCATTGCCTCTGGTGATTGGGTGTCTGAACCGACCTCCCTGTCTGCGCGGTAGCACAGTTATATCGTCACCGTCATCACCACACCGGTGGAAAAGGCCCGAGTTCGAATCCCTTTCTCGATGACGTGAGAAACTTTAATGGGCTTTTTTCACTCCGTGGCTGAGTTAGTCAGTCTAAGGCGTAGATAGCAAGGTTCCCCCCCCAGAAACTGGGGTTTTTGCCTCCAGCAAAACAGGCAAATCGACCAGAGAACACACGCAATTTACAGACACAAAACACATGGGTAAAAATCAGCAGCCATTATCAATCCACTGCAGGATGGAAGTCTCGTCAACAATTCATGTTGAGGGAAATAGACCATAATCTGCCGCGCTGGTCCAATGCGGGTTGGCAGATAGACCGCACTGTACTTAGCAGTCAGACGCTTGAACCCAGGTCTACTCAAAGAGCGTGTGTTATTGCACACGTGCTACTGACCACTCGGCTACGGAGTAGATGTAATCAATTACGGATGACCATAATAAATAAATATACTGACCTCCCTGTCTGCGCGGGTGGCACTGTGGTATCGTCACCGCCCTCCCCACACCGGGTGGAAAACGACCGAGTTCTAATCCCGTCGATGACGGGAGGAACTTTAAATGGGCTTTAATCATTCCGTGGATGAGTTAGTCGGTCTCAGAAGTTGATAGCAAAGTTTTTTCCGCCAGAAACTGCAGTTTTTTCGTCCATCAAAACAGGCAAATCGACCAGAGAACACACGCAATTTACAGAAACAATACATAAACGGGTATATGTAATCATTTACGGGCGACCCTAATATAATAATTTGATTTTTATACCGACCTCCCGCAATTTCAGTTAACAGCTTCCTCGCAACTCTTGACAATATTCTATCTCACTTCACAAACAAATCCCTTAGTCTTCTACTGATGACTAAGGGATTTGGAGACTTCAATGTTAACATACTCCAAAGCTCTTCCTCTCAAGTGCAAGACCTCCTAGATGTAATTTCTTCCAATGGTTTCTCTCTTCTGACAGATGGAAATATCCCAACTAGAATGGGGGAGTCCTACAATTCCCTTCTTGACTTCGCAATTGGGGAATGCCCTCCCACCTGCGCAATATTTGATGCAACTATTTCTGATCATCGTCCCATCTTAATGGTAACTGAAAATGAAGAAAATGTGGAAAAGATCATGCACACTTACAAATTTGTTACTCCAGATTCTCTCTATAAGTTCTGTTACTACCTTCGGCAGTTTTCGTGGGGTGCTTACTACAGTTGATCCTGAAATTGCAACGAACTTCTTTAAGCATGTCCTAAATAATTATGAAAAATGCGTCTCATATATCAAGCGCTCAAGGAATAAAAAGACCACCAGACCAAGAGGGAAATTATGCCCTTTCATCTCAAACAAAATTCGTAACATATTTAAGAAAAGGGAAAAATTCGTAACGTATTAAAGAAAAGGGACAAATTCGCAACAATTGCTAGAGCAACACGAATCGAGGCAGATAAAAATAAATGCACAACATATAGAAACAAAGTCACCGACAGTATTCTGTCGGAGAAAAGAAAATACTATAGTTCCCAACTTAAAGGCATCATTACAAGCAAGGAAAAGTGGACAGTTTTGGACAAGCTACTACCTGGAAGTAAACCGAAATCACAAAGCTACGTTGGAGATGTAGTTGAGAACAAGGTACTCATTTCAGGTGACCAGGAAAAAACCTCAGCCTTCTGTAACCACTTTTTTTAAGAAGAATTTGAATCTAGAGACAATGAAACGAGAGAATCTGCCAAGTGATCAATCAAGAGCTCTTTTTTTTTCTCGCGATCCGCTCTCAGATGAAGATATTTTAGAAGCAGGGCATCAACTGAAAGGAAAGGGAGCTTTGATGAAATATCTCCTGCTCTGTTGAAGAAGTTTCTTAACTCAATTCTTACACCAATGAAGTAAATTTCAATCTCTCCTTTCAGTCTTTTAAATTCCATGCTCAATTAAAAAAAAAGCAGTCATTGCCCCTATTATAAAGTATTAAGTATTTAAGTGTAGTTGTTGCGGACCCCAGAGTTTCCCCTATTAGCCGATTTTATACTTCTCGTGGTGAGGCTTGCGCCATTACCGGTAACGTGCGTGTAGTGTTTTGTGCTGTGTTCTGCTGTTATTTTATGTGACTGGCGCCTGGCATTTTACCAAACGTCCCATCCTGTTATCAGGATCAGCAAACAGAGGAAGCTCCTTAAGGACATTCCTGTTTTCTTTGAGGAAAGAGTCCAAATATCATGGAGCAATTTTCACCTCATCAAACTCTATCAATAGGGAAAGATTCATCATTAACAAATATATGTACTATGTAAAATCAATAGCAAGTCCAATTCATTTTGTTCATTGGTTTTCATTGGTTCATTGGTTTTGTTCAATTCATTGGTTTCAACAGTTCACCAAACAATACAGGTCCGAAAGGATAATCCATTGGAGTAGCATTTCCAAGGATTAAAAAGAAGAAACTTCAGAGGTAGTAGAAATGCAGTACTGTAGTTCTAATTTATAACAATAATATTATTATCATCTAATAAAAGTAATCACTGTGAGAACTCGTAGTTAGAAATCACCGAACCCGAAGTACAGGAGTCACAAGAACAACAGTCTATCTTGAGTTAACTGATAGAAGTTCATCTCTCTTTTTGAAGACGTGTAGCCAATGTATTAAGAGCATTAAATACAACCTGAGATCGAACAAGTAAAGGTTTATTTTTACTAGTGAAGTGTCCTGCAATAAGTTGAAGTTCTTGTCTATAGTCCAAATAGTAGTGAAAATCAAATAAGATATGATCCACGTTCTTTTCAGTCCCACACAGACAAAGGGCAGTAGGAGACAGTCCTAGTTTAAGCAGTTTACTATTAATGCTGCCATAACACAACAGAAATGTGCAGTGCAATCCTGGAGAAAATCATAAAAATTCTTTCTTCCACAGTAGATATAGTCCTACATGCTCTAGACATCATCATCAGGACGGCAGCACGCTGGACCTGTAAAACTGTTTAATCACAGCAGACTTAGTAGTTATACAGCCCCATGCACCGGCACAATAGGTAGAAACATAGGCACCATAGACGAAAAGACACAATTGTAATATAGTCAGAGAGTGACCTCTCAGACCCCACTCCTTTCTCGTTACTAATCGTAACCTTTCTAGAATTGATGTGCATCTTTTCTTTATGTACCTTACATGGGGCTGAAAACCTAAGGTGTCATCAAGATAGAGGCCTAAATACTTAGTTGTGGAATTATACTTAATAGACTACCCTCGATACTTGATCAAGGGAGGACGCCCCTATCTAGTTTACCCTTCAGCAACATCTGAAATGTTTTCGACGTTGAGACCTGCAGTTTGTGTATTTCAGACCAAGTGGAACGTTCCTGCAGCATATGATTGGTAGTAACCTCCAAAGATGTCCTTGAGTTTCCCTGCACAAGAATGGTAAGTTCATCAGCATATACAATCATAGTGATTGCTTTTTTTTTCTTTTTTTTTTGTTAGTTGTTGGCGAAGCGCCAACAACTAACAAAACAACTAACAACTTCGGCTTCTGTGGCCATAATGCACTTCCCAAGGTTTTTGCACTACTCTGATCCAAGCCCGAGGCGGGATTCGAACCCGCGACCTTTGGGTTGCCAGGCAGGCACTTTACCCACCCGGCTAGTCCGGTCGGCGGTGATTACTTCAAGTCTTCTGTTAAGCCAAGAGTCAAATACAAGGTTCTAACACGGGGCCCCATTATTGACCCCTGTGGACATCCTCGTCAAACGTTCCTGGAGACTTTTACAAATCCACTCTTGACGTTTATGGAACGATGTGAGAAATAGCTTGACAAAAGATCATATATTGATCTTGACACTTCGGCCTCCCAGTGAACTTTGCTACCAAAGGGTGCCAAAGGCACCTTTGAAGTCCACAAAGAGGACAAGCAAATATTTAGTTGTAGTCTCCGCCTATGTTGCTAGAAGAGTTGTAGTCTCCGCTTGTGTTTTCCTGTTCTAAAGGGAAAAATGCAACTCTATCAACAACTTTCGTCCAATAGCTCTACTCTCAGTTTTTGCAAAATTATTCGAAAAAATTCTTCACAGCAGACTCATATGCTTCCTAGAAGTCAATCAGCTTATCCATCAACAACAGTATGCCTATCGTTCAAAAAGATCCACTGACCTGGCAATTGTTGACTTCTGCTCCAGGATCACGGATTGTCTTGAAAGGAATCACTACACAACAACACTCTTTCTAGACCTAAAGCTTTCGACAGCATAAATCATAAAATTCTGCTCAACAAACTCAACAATCTTGGCTTGAGAGGGAAAATTAACCTTCTCCTTGAAGATTACCTTACAAGTCTTATTCGAACATTTGCTATTTCTCCAGGGGGGGGTGCCTCAAGGCTCTCTCTTCTCCGACCTATTTGTTCTTTACATCAATGAATTTCTCTCTTCTGTCATATTCCCGTCTAGTAGCGTATGCCGATGATATTTCCATTCCGATCACAGACAAAGACCCTAACCAGCTTCAACTCAAAATCTCTGCCTTATGTACAGCTTAGTTGGCTTCAAAAGAATCAGCTTATAATAAATCCGGAAAAATCCAAATAAATGGTATTTATAATAAAAATTAAACCACTAAATATAGATTTCAAAATAATGTACAAAGGAAAACAACTCGAAAGGGTGAATGATACGAAGTTCCTAGGAAGCTGGCTTAATGATAAGCTGAGTTGGGATATACAGATGATAAACTTACGAAAGAAGACTTTGTCACTAGCGGGAATACTCTGCATGGGTGTCCCCTTCCCTTCTCAGACTAGTATTTCTTTCTTTAATTCAGACTCGCCTCACCTATGGAATCGTATAATGGGGTATCACTGTTAAGAAACACTTTCGAGAATCAACTCGATTCTCAATCGAAGCGTTCGTTCAATTTTAGGTCTTCCCTGCAATGCATCGGTGAGTTCAAGATACAAGGAAGCAAGATTCTTACGCATCTACCAACTGCTACAGAAAGCTGAGGCGGTCTTTGAATACAATGCATTGAAAACTCCAAACTTTCCTCCTCTCTTTAGATCCTTTTTCATACCAGAAGAAGAAATATCACACAATTTTAGAAATTAAGCAAACCTGAAAGTTCCGCTCTTCAGAAAAGCCATAGTACAGAAAAATACAAAATATAGATGCGCTAAAACCTGGAAAAATCTTCCTGAAAATATTAAAAATGTCAAAAACGCATCACCAGAACTGTGTGATTCGAATCACCTTCTGCTCGACTCCAGAACGTTAAAAACATAGAGGAAATGCATTACCAATTTGGAAATTATGTAAATAAGTTAAAGGAATAGTTGTCGAAAAGCTTGTAACACTTTATGAAATAATTTCATAATTTTTTCTTTCATAATTCCAATTTGTAAATTTTATTAGCAATCAATTAGGTCCTGGGAGTTGTCACAGACATTCTCTCAGATATGCCAGAAAAGCTGTACTTGCTATCCGGTAGTCTAAATCGCTAATGGAACTGATATTCGGGCGCCACTCAAGTCGAGTGGACACAATTTCGGCGAAGTCCGGACGGTCTGTGACCGCCAAATCCTCTGCTTGCACCTTCACGATGGTAGGACTGTTAGTAATCCTGGGTATAACCTCTAGTAGTATGGGAGGTTATACCCAGGTATGCCAGGTATGCACCCGTAGTATGCACAAACACACTATGAGTGATCACCCAGGTGTGAACCAACGTAAGCAGAGGTCGAGGTGTGGCGCCCACATCACATGGAGGAATATTGCACCTCTGTTTTACCAGGCAATACTAGGTGGTAGATGACTCTCATCAACCGGTGCAATACCACCACTTTGCTTATTGGAGACTTGAAGTGGTGGAACCCATATTTAGTCTCCAGACCTAAGTTCCGGTCAACCCTTCCCCATCTCTTCCATCATGCAGTATAACTGATGAATTTTGAGGTTATGATGGACATCATGGCCAGATCCAATCTTCCTTACATTTCGAGGGTAAAGCTCTAAAACGGTATTCGCAGGCCGGCCGCAAGTTAGTACACCGGACCGAACCTACTGGTAACACTTTAGAAGGCTTCCGCATCAGCTAGTGTATAATCTTGCTACCTGTACTCTGCCAGATAGTGACTGCAGGGAGTCCGAGTAGTGTGTAGGCGGGAGGCATTGTCGAGGCCGCGTTATGTCAACGATCTGGGTATATTCTTACCATGTGTACGCCATATCCAAAAATTTCATTACTTCATATAGCATGTCCCACCAACTTATTCTTACTATTGAATACACCATGAATTGTCAAACTAATAGAGCAAGCTTATCTGCGAAAAGATCGAAACTTCCCAAACACTTCCTAATTCATATCACAAATATACGTGGTCTCAATTCTAAACTCAACGATGTCCATTTCCACTTGCAGTCTGCCGAACCCGATGTATTTTTTCTGACAGAATCTCAGTTATCGGTTGATTCAACTACTGCTCATCTCAGTTGCCCAAATTATTCGCTGTATGATTCCTTTCGCCTCAAAGGTGGTACTTGTGTATATGATTGTTCCGACATTCCCAGTCAGAGACTTGGTAATTTGGAATCTCCTCTTTTCAATCTTCTCTGGCTTAAAATCTCTCTACCTCATTGTGTCAAATTAATCTGTTGTCTTTACCATTCTCCCAACTCCACTAATCACTTGGAGCTCTTGCACTTCCTCTCTTTGCAATTTGACTTTCTCCAGTCCAACTTTCCTAACAGTGAGGTAATTTTCCTTGGTGATTTTAATGTTCATAACTCCAGCTGACTTCTGTTTTCTAGAAACACGGACCTAGCTCGTCGAGATGCTGAGGCTTTTGCAATTACTAATGGCCTTGAATAGATTGTTCATTTACCTAGAATACTGGACAGTCCTAACCATACAGCCAACATGCTTGATCTTTTTCTCACAAACAACCCTTCTAAGTACACGGTCGAAGTGAGAGGTCCTTTAGGCATCTCAGATCACAACTTGGTGATTGTCTCTTCTCCAATGGAACCTTTACCTCATGGCTATTCCCAACCTCGGGTTGTTTGGCATTACAAGAATGCAAAATGGGATGACCTGCGAGATTTCTTTTGCTTGGTCGGATTACTGTGTCAAAACTTCTGATGTCAACGTTTGCTCAGATCGTGTCAGTGAAATTATTCTTGCAGGAATGGAATTCTCGTCCTTTATCTAAACCTTGGTTTTCCAATAAATGTGCTAAGGCCGTTCAGGAGAAGAATGTTGCATATAGTAATTGGCTTGTTTCTAATTCTTCACTTTCGTTTTCTGCCTACACCAAAGCTCGCAACAATTGTAAAGCAGTTATTAATCAGTCCAAACTAGATTTTGAAAAGGCTAAGAGTAGAAAACTTGCTTGTTGCCTAATAGTAGCCGAGCATTCTGGTCTCTTGCCAAAGCTATTGGCCGCAACTTTTGCCCATCTCTGCTCCAACCTCTGTCAAAATCAGATGGTTTTCGGCCAAGGTTAAAGCTGATCAGCTAGCATCCCATTTTTCTTCGAACTCATGTATTAATGACCTTGCTAAAACACCTCTCACCATTCCCAACACGCTCCATTCAATGTTTCCTGTGATCTTCCGTCAAAATGTCAGAATGATTTTGACGAATCTTGAGGCTAAGAAAGCTTCAGGTCCTGATGGTATTTCTCCAATTGTTCTCAAAACCTGTTCTCCTAAACATACTCCTGTTCTTTCCCGCCTTTTTTTTACTTTCTTATTCAAAAGGTGTATTTCCTTCTGCTTGGAAATTTGCTCATATCCAGCCAGTTCCAAAAAGGAGTGACAAATCCTCCCATCCAATTATCGTCCCATTGCAATTACTTCTACTCTTTCCAAAGTAATGGAGAAATTATTTAACCACCAACTCTTAAACTACCTGGAAATCTTCTGTCTGATCAACGATCGCCAGTATGGATTCCAGTGGATGTCGATCCACTGGTAATATTCTGGCTTATTTTACCCATTTATGGACTAATTCAATGGAAACGTTCGGTATAACACAAGCAGTTGCTCTAGACATCCAAAGGCTTTCGATCGTGTTTGGCATAAAGTGTTCTAAACCAACTTCCATCTTATGGTTTGCCAACTGTTTTTTGTAACTGGTTATCCAATTTTCTCTCTGATCGCTCACTGAAGGTGATGGTAGATGGCTCTCTGTCTTCTAACTTCTCCACTAATGCTGGTGTCCCCCAAGGTTCAGTTCTTTCCCCCACTCTTTTCTTCTTGTATATTAATGACCTTCTTCCATTAACTGGAAATCCTATCCATAGTTTTGCCGATGATAGCACATTGCGTTCCATTTTCCATTTTGAAAAACCTTGCCCAGCTCAATCAGCTTCAACTTCTCGAATATCCGCTATTAATTCCTTAAATGACGATCTCCAGGTAATTCTCCAGTGAGGCAAAGACAACTTAGTTGATTTCAATCCTTCTAAAACTCAGTCTTGTCGTATATCTCGCAAACAGGATTCTTCTGCTCCTGTGCTTATCTTTGGTGACACTCCGATTTCTAGGCAAAATGATATAACTCTTTTGGGAATTACCCTGACTTCTAATTCCTTTGGCACAAGCACATTACAAATATTGCTTCCTCTGCATTTAAAAAACTTGGTTTTCTCTTTAGCTCTCGGCGTTACTTTTCTTCCAAACAGCTGCTCACTCTGTATAAATCGCAAATCCGCCCTGCAATGGAATTTTGTTCCCACATCTGGGGTGGTGCCCCCAAAACCTCTCTCAGGCTTCTTGATTCCATTCAGAAGAGGTCAGTTAGGTTAATTAATGACTCATCTCTAACAGAGTCTCTGCACTCGCTGTCTCATTGACGTACTGTTTCTGCTGCATGCCTCTTCTACAGATACTTCCCTGGGCACTGTTCTTCTGAATTAGCTTCTATAATTCCTGCTCTCTCCTTCAAAACAGTCGGAACACGTGCCGCCACCAGCCAACATCCATTTACTGTCCAACTTCAAACTCACAGAACCAACTTTTCATCTTCTCGTTTATTCATTCAACTGCCATTTTCTGGAACAACCTTCCTTTATACGTATTTCCTGAAAATTACAGTCTACAGAAGTTCAAGTCCAATGTCAACAAATATCTACTTTCGTCTTCTCAACCTCCAATCCAAGCACGGTACTAAGTACTATAGGTTCTAACCCCTCTCGTGTTTGGTGTTTGCATTAAAAAAAAAATAGTAATGAACTCTGTAATAAAATGTACAAATATGTCCGATTAATTTATGATTTATTCTGTTTAATAATAGCTGTAAAATAAATATTGTTATTTCATATTTTTTCAAAGGGAACGCACCCTAAAAAGCGTTTGACTTATGTGTTATCCCTCCGTTTTTGCTGTTATCTCCCAACAAGTACAACATGAAACAGGGATAAATAAATTATAAAATTATCTCGATTGACGAGGACTTTAGAAATTGCTTCAGTCTGTGATACGATTCGAAGCCAGACCTCACGAATTAATGAAAAGTGGCAAAGCCACTACTGTACATTGTCACGGACATCATTAAGCAATTTTAAACTAATGATTACTGTAAGTTCAGCAAATACACTGAGTGATCACTGAATTATGACGACCTTTCTAAGATGTATTGGGCCACCTTTCGCAACGGCAGCAGCCGCTATTCACCTAAGCATTGACTTCACTAGCTGTCTGAAGACGTCTGTAGGAATCTGCAGCCAAGCTGCCTGCAAGGCTCACCAGTGTCAGAATAGATAACGGTTGCCTGTCCATAGGCTCACTTTTCGTTCCAAAACAACCCGCAGGTGTTCAATTGGATTGAAGTCAGCGAATTTGGCAGCCAATCAGAAGGTAGGTTATATCTTCACTGTGTGTTCGGCGAACCAATTATGCACAGAGTGGGCGCGATGACATAGCGCATTATGGTCTTGGAAGATCCTGTTTCTGTCCGGGAGAAAAAAATGCAACATTGAAGGGTGCACGTACGAACTGCTGGCAGATCTAACCAGTGACGAGGATGGTTACGACACCACTGCGCAAGTAGCACAGTGCTATCGTAACCGTCCTCCACATACTGGGTGGAAAATGCCCGGGTTCGAATCCCGTCTATGACATGAGGAATGGGCTTTTTTCACTCTGTGGCTCAGTTAATCAGTCTCAGCCGGAAATAGCAAGGTTCCCTCACCCCACCCAAATCTGGGTTTTTTTTCCGTCCAGCAAAACAGGCAAATCGACCAGAGAACACACGCAATTTATACATAACACATACACTGAGTGATCACTGAATTATTACTATCTACCTAAAACTCGTAGGTTCTCCTTTTGCCCTCAGTACAGCAGCTATTCGACGTAGCATTGATTCAACAAGATGTCGAAAGCGTTCAGAAGGTATGGCCAATCAAGCTGTGTGTAATGCGGTCAGCAATGCAGTTATGGTGATTGGTGTATCCAGACGCCTTATATGCTTTCCATAGTGTCCCACAAATGCTCTATGGGATTAATATCGGCGGAGTTCGAAGGCTAATCGACATGCTAGAAGTCAGAACTGTGTACCAAACCATTCCAGCACAACAAGTGCCCGATGGCTCGATGCATTGTCATCTTGGAAAACACCATCGCCATTCGAGAAAAAGTGTAACACAGCGGGGTGTACACAATCAGCAAGCAGATGACAATAGCGGAGACCACGGGTCAATGAATGAGAAATTCATTGACCCGTGCCCTGTTAACAAAAATGATGACTGTAAACTAGGTATAAACCAATTGCGAACTTTTTTATCATTCAGAAAAGTCACGTTAGGGAATAAACAGGTTGGTCACTCTTCCAGTAGGTATGGTATCCCATCTTGTCTGCCACAGATTGATTATTTCATTCATACATCTTTTCTTTTCGCCTCTACAGTCAGAGCGAATATTGATCTCTATACCAAAAAGTTCTGTAGGAATTTCCCTCTTAATACGGTAGCAAAAACCACGATACAACAAATGTAGATCCAAGGGTAGCGCTCCGGCCAACACTTGCAGCGCGGCAGTGGACACCGTTCTGCACACTCTTAGAATACCAAGAAGCATGATGCGTTGTATAGAATTTAGGTTAGCCCGAAACGTAGCTATTTTAACTCTGTGGAACCAGGCTCCTGCAGCGTACGTAGTTATAGGAAGGAATACTGCCTTGTAATAAAGAAACAGTGTTTTATGTGATAGGCCCCAGTCAGACTTTGAAATTCTAATAATAGCACCAGAAAATTTCCTGATTTTATTGCTTAAATATAATAAGTGCTGGTGAAATGATAACTTACTGTCCACAATAATTCCTCGGTATTTGGTATCAAGGACCATAGGTAACTGTACAGCATTCAACTTGATCTGAGGAGATCGATTTATATCTAAAGCTGTTTTAAATAACATCATTTTAGTTTTGTAAGGACTAATAGCAAGCTTATAGCTTTGAGCCCAAGAACTTAAGTCTGTTAGCACACTACTAGCTCTCTGTTCTAAGAGTGAACGAGATCGTCCTGCAATTATAATTGTTAGATCATCTGAAAATGCCAGCACCTTACAATTAGGGAATGTGCGAACCAACCAATTCTGTAAGACTAGGCTCCAAATAAGGGGTCCCAAGACGGAGCCTTGAGGACACCCTCTGACAACCTGTTTTCGTAGCTCAAAGTGCTATTTGAAAAGTAACTGTTGAAAAGGATATATAATTCCTTGGAACAATCAGCGTTTCTTAACTGAGCCATCGCTGCGTCCCACCAAACTGTATCAAATGCCCCTTAGAAATCAACGTAGATTGCTAATTCATATTTGGATGTAGAATTCTCAATATGCGTTCGAAATGCCACTAGACAATCTTCACAGGATTTCCCAGGAGTGAACCCATATTGCTGAGGCGATATCATATCCTGCTGCGCTAGCAGGTCGGTTACCCGTAATGCCATTAATCTTTCAAGAATTTTACCAAGGTTTGCCAAAAGAGCGATAAGGCGATATGATTTAGGTTCAGATAGTGGCTTCCCAGGTTTTCTCACTAACTTCAATAATGCAATCTTCCACTGCGTTGGAAACAGCCCTTCTGTTAGACATTTGTTATACATTAATAAAAGGATATTAGGTAACGACTTATAGAATCTCGTTATAAATATATTCCCGACTAAATCAATTCCAGGACATTTTGTGCGATTAAGCTTCTTCAAAACTCTTGTAAGTTCTTCCATCGTAAACTCCGCGGTATGTTCTCTAGCTACATAGGCGTGTTCGCCAGTATATTGGACTCATCCGACTAGCACACTCGTTTGTATTCCTCCAGTGTCCAACCAGCGTGTTGTTGACACTACAGCATTCGCTGCCGAGAATTATAAGCGGTGAAGAGAGGATGTCTCATGGGTCGTCTGCTGTGGAACCCCATACGTCTGAGTGTGCGGCGCATCGTCATTTGAGATGTCATTTGTGGGATTTGTGCATTACAGCACACACAGAGAATGGGTGATCCAGGCGTTGGTTGGTCCCTGGTGGCGAAATGGCCTGACACAACACTTTTTTCAGGTCTGTTTTGTTGCAGAGGTTCTGAGCTATCACAGGAGTAATAGATGGAGATGAGCTTATGCCTAGGAGCCACCCTTCATACCAGGACACGCACATGAATATATGGCGCCTCCGTAGCCAGGTGGGAAGGAGCAGCAGTGCGTAGCACACGCTTCTTGATTAGACCGGGGTTCGAGCCCGTCACCACCAAATACGGAAGATACGGAAAGGTCAAGGGAATGACCACCGCATATTCCCGGAGCAATATGGCCTTAGTTGCTAATGCTCCTAAAAACCAAATAACAAACAACAAACAAGCACATGAATATATACACAAGGGGCGCAGCATATATAAGTGTATGTATATAAATGTTGTATATAAATCTTATATATAAATTGATTAATATGTATCTTGAGAATGTATATACAGTCGTATGTTAATAAATGAAATGAAAAAAAAAAAATTAAAATATGAGATATGTGTGCGGTGCATCGTTATTTCTTCTTTGATTACTCACATTGTATTGCGGTTTCAACTGTCGTACACTGACCTGACGTTCAGCCATACAACGTGCTGCACCCTTCGCTCACCATGGACATCCATCCACCTTGCGTAATTTTTTAGTTCTGTCTGCGGGAGGTGGTTTACCCCGTTCGACACCATTTTCTTTGAACATCTTAACCACAGTGGGTCACGAGCAACAGACAAAAATGCAACGTTTCCAATACGGAAGCACAAGACGCACAAGCTCTCACAATCATGCCATTTTGAAATCTGTGATATCTTTTCTACCTCTCATACCTGCTACTTTATCACTTTGACTTGCACGACCAAGTTCAAATTACTACTGCTGTAGCGTACAAAGCTTGTCAGCTTTATATACTGGGAGTTATGCTCCATATTCCATTACGGATGGAACGATCATGATTCAGTAATCACTGAATGTATATTCAGTATTACTGCTTTTTATTCGTTGCAAAAGCGCGATTTGTTTGTTTTGAACTATGTAATGTGTTCGAGGAGGGTCAGTTTATGATTCAGTATTAGTCCTAAAAAAAAGTATGTCCCGATGTTGCCGCACCTATAATTTTATTAGATTTATAAAACCAAAGCTTAATTCTAACGATATTTGCTTTCATTATGAAAGAATTCTTGAGAAATAGTTCAGAGAGTAATACAGTAAAATACTTTGTGAATCTGATTTGAGTGAAATAATTATTAAGAAAAATTCAGTACAACGAATTATTTTCAAAGTCTACCTATGCTGAAAATGTACTGGTGTATATAACGAAATAAAAATTTGACGTAAAAATGATGAATAACACTGTGCTATTACAATTTGCAATATTGTAAATGTGGCCATGAGAGGGAAACCATTTTTCGCAATTGCACGGCGTTCTTGTGGTAGGGTTTAGGAGCGTTAGCGACTAAAGGCCATATTGTCCGTGTATATTGTCTGGAAATTGCGTGTGTTCTGTGGTTGATTTTCTCTTTGTTGGATGAAACACCAGAGTTTCCGGGAGAGAAAAACCATGCCACCCTCGTTTGAGACCGACTAATTCGGCCACGTTGTGAAAAAGGTTCATAAAAATTCCTCTTGTCATCGACGGGGACCAAACTCAGGTCTTTTCCACCCGGTGTGGGGAGGACGGCGATTCTACCAACTGTGTTATCCACGAGGGCTGGCGTACAGATATCTTTACCAGCGGCGGCTCGTAACTCTGATGTTTGGGGGTGCTGGGTCTTAAACTTACATTAAATTACCTTGGTTATAAGACATGTAGACATACACAGTAATAATAATAATAAGCAACTTAAAAAACATTACCTAGACATTTACCATTAACAGACTTGAACTTTTATTTAAAAACAAAATCCGTTCTTCGGTTTTTATTTGTTGAAAATAGATTAATAACTTTTTCATTCAAGTTTGGTGCACTGTTGACCAAGCTTTCCTCTATCGAAAGCATTGCTTGAGCATTTAGCCTTTCCTGATTCATATTGCTCCTTAAAAATGTTTTTATTCTTTTTAATGTCGAATGGCAGAGTTCGGGCTCCGAAGTAGTCGTCGGAATGGTCAAAAGAACTTTTATGAGTTTGGTAAGTTCACAAAAAACTTCAGCTAGATTATTTTCTGAGATAAATTTAAGCAAGTCAATTTGCAATAATTGTATAGATCGTGTCTACTACAGAAAACCTGTAATTCAGTAAGAAGTTTTTCTCTTTCAATCATGGGATATGCCTCAGTTCTCCCGTACCTCTTCCATGGGCATTTTTGTACGAAAAATAACAAAGTTCTCCTTGATAAACAATTTAGCAGCAATTAATTGCTTTGTAAACGAATATCTCTCACATATGTCAACACTTATATATGTCGCATACTTCCTTCGCTTCAATCATGAGTGTTTTTTGAAGGATTTTCACAGTACATTGAATTCCTGATTTCTAGAATGGCATTCTTAAAGTTTCCTATATATTCATGTATTTTAACTGCCTCAGTTTCTCGAGACTGCATTTGATTATAAATAAATTCCATGTGAGGCATTATGTGATGGAAAAGTTCTAACCAGAACTCGAATATTTCATTACTCAAGATGTGCAAAATTCCAGTTGCTTCTGAAATCGTCTTATCTGCGTTTGCTATCGCTTGTAGTTCCTCCATACACTTTTTTTTCAAGGATTCAAAATTTTCATAAACGCTGTTCACGGTGCGTATATTAAAGTTCCATCTTGTAGGGGAAGGTAGGGCAACACGGCTGTCCATATGCTTTCTGAGAACAGAGAGGCCGACCGGGCTAGCTAGGTGCCTGGTAACCCAAAGGTCGCGGGTTCGAATCTCGCCTCGGGCTTGGATAAGAGTATAAAATGCAAAAACCTTGGGAAGTGCAATATGGCCACAGAAGCCGATGCGCCAACAACTAACAAAAGAAACAAACAAAAAAAAAAAAAAAAAAAGAACAGAGAGACGCTTTGGTGATCTCGAGAAAAATGTTCCTATCGACATGAGGTTCGAAAAGAATATTCTTGAATCTCAGGTACTACTTGCTGCATTTCTCATCATCAGATTCAGTTGGCGTGCATAGCAGTGAATAAAATGTGCATTTTTGTACACTTCTTTTATTTTATCCTGAACTCTCCCATTCTTGCCATTCATCCCACTTGCGTCAGCAAATGTCTGAGCAACCGGTTTTTGAGTATTTCCTTCGAGGATTATGTCTAACTGATCTAGAATGCACTTCGATATTCCGTTCTGCCGTTTGGTTTTCCGGAGTGAAAAAAACCCCCACTCAAAAATGTCTCCATTCAGTTCATATCTCAGAACAATTACCATTTGTATATGTTCAGAAACACCGTTGTGTCATCAGCCATGACAGCTATGAATGAAGCTTCTTTAATTTCTCTTTTTATTTCATCCCGGCATATTTGCAGCAAACAGTCAAGAATATCACTCTGAATAGTTTTTTAAATGCCTTTAAATGCTGCATTACTTTCTAAGTGGTTATTTAAATTAGAATCTAATGTGCAGGCGAAATTTATTAATCCTCTGAATAATCCTGGATTTTTAGAATCGTCTTTTTCGTCATGTCCACGTAAAGGAATTTCAAACTGTCCACAAAATTTAATGCAGTCTGTTATTTTAGATAATACCTCACGATTCTTGGTAACTTTTTTCTGTTATGTTCGCAGATCGAAAGTCTGTAGGCCTCACTAAGCTGTTCTTTAATATTTACGCTTCCTAAAAGCGATAGTGAAATTTTTATAGTTAAAAATACATTATCAATATGTTTCTCCAAACTCTCATGAATGAAGGAAACAAAATGAAGGAAAAAACTTTTAGAGTTTTTTTCCTTCAATCTGTTTATGTTTGTAAAGCCACTTTTGTCCACGTTAAGTCACCTCCGAACAGTAAACATGGAAAACAAAACAATGCATTTTTAACTTCACAACCACAAAGCTAACTTTTCCTTTGGTACAATTCAGTTTTAAAACTGCGAATATATTTCTTATTATTACTTATTCCCCGCTGAGAAATTTGAATCTTTTGTGTGGGGCGGCCTTCTTTTTTAATCGCATTTTTTTTGTTGGAGAGATAATTGTGAAAAACTAAGCTGCTGAAGTTTATTCACTGTCGCGCGTTTATTCATTGACGTGATTACCGTTGTAACAAGCTCAACAGACTGTCTTCAGTAAAGTCATCTCTCTTTCTCTCTTTTTCTCCACTTTGCTCAATAGCAGCAGCTCTCAACTCTGGTGTACTGCAACACAACAATATGTCGCCAAGAGCGGAAGTCTGTTGCTGAAAACTTTTAACAAGTGTTTTTAAGTAATATTTCTTTTTAAGTTGAGAGGATTGCAATATGTGGTGTATTACATATGTGAGAATAGTCCATTATGTGCGTTGCGAAAGAAAAAGGATTGAACAAATGTTCTACAGATCCAGCTGAGCAGCTTACATGAAACTAATACGTCAATTTAAAATGCACTTTCCTCAGTACTGCAACAAAAATAAAATTCGCCAGAATAGTCAAAAATAAAGAAAGAAGGTCGAGCAAAAATCGAACAACCTCTCAAGACTCATTACTACATGAAAATTTAAAAAATTCAATTAACCCCGACCTCACTCGGAAACCCAAGCCATCCGATTTTGACACAACCGCATTACTCTGACCATATTTCATTATTCTGATCATAAAGAAATATTGGTTTTGTTAAGAGTTGCAATCATGTACACTGGTGGGAACAAATCCAAGATATAATCAACTTTTCACAATTATCCATTGTAAACCGAACTTTGTAAATAAGCGTGTGTGATCATGTGCCTAGCTCTTCCTCTCATGCAGGTAGTTATTTCATTTTTCCTTTGAATGGTGGTCAAAAAACAATGAAGTAACATACTAATTAAATCTTCCTTAATATAAATGAATCCAACAAGTATATCAGGATGTTCTATTAACAATTAGATACCTTCAGGCTAGTTATAAAAAAATATTTTTTTATATTTATGTTGCCTTAACTTTTTCAACTTATAACATTTAAACGATGTCCGCTAACAGTTATGGCATTAACCTTAATCTTTCAACAAAGTTAAATGCTATTATTACTCATATAGTTGGGGAAGGATGTTACCTGGTTGTTTTCCATGAGTGGTATTAAATGTAGTAATAATACTATTACTCAATTTCAAAAGCATTAGAAAATCTTCGGCAAACACTTCTAATTTATAAGTTTAAAAATTAAGAAATTTCTATAGTTTGACCAGTCCCAGCTTGATATACAGTAATGGAAACAAGACTTTGTTCCTTGTAATATACAGTGATGGAAACAAGACATTATTACTACATTGTGTGCTGCTGACCTACTGACCTGCTGTTCCAGAAGCAAAGACAGCAAGGGAACTTGGAGGAAACCACTTTGAAACTCAGAAGGAATCCAAGCATCTTGAAGTCCCCCACAGACACTCCATTTATATCGGTCATAATTGATATTCTCTAACACATGCTTCGCATTTTCATAGTCTTCTTTGATATGACAGAGTGTGAAATAGCAATCGGTGGGTTATCTTTCCATTGTGAAGCAACACAACTTCAAACTTGAACTATCTACGAAATATTGCCACTCTTCTGGATTATGACTAATACCAATTTCCTCATAATAAAATAAACAAATTTCTGTTTATACTTTGGGAAAACTACATATGGTCAGAGGAGTTCACAAAGTAAGGAGAATAAAAGAAAATCGCCGTATTTGGTAATCACGCTTGAACTACGGTCACTCAAACGAGTGAACTTGTGTACATTTTCGATTGACCACTCAGCTACTGCTGCCAATAAAATAAAAACAATAACTGTCTAACATATGGATTCTGGAACAGAGTAAAAACGTGGTAATTGATTTTTCTTTTTCTCTCCTTATAAACACTTTTAAACCTCCTTATAAACACTTTTAAACCTCCTTATAAACACTTTTAAACCTCCTATTAGGACCTGCTTTGCCCAGTGGTGGTGGCGGGCAAAGCAGTGTCCCAATAGGAGCCCTGCTACCAAGCAGCCAGAGACACAACAACAGAACATTCGGCAGACGGGATTGACAGCTTGGTGTAAGTTTTGCTTGCTTAATAAGTCACCCCTCGCTGGTGTGAATGAGAATGCTGGGTGAATGGGGGGGAAAAGTATAAAAAAGTTGTAAAATGTAAAAACTATAAAATGTTGCCTTGAAATGCAGGGGTAAATAAAGCCTATAAAATGTAAAGAAAAGAGAAAAGAAGGCAAAAAAAAAAACTACAAAATGTAAAAAAAAAATTTTAAAAAAATTGTGTGCGAGCGAATGATATAAATTGCATGTTCTATTCCAGCCTCTCCACCAGATGGACGGATGGCCATGGGAACCTTACGGACCACAAGGTCATCCATGCTGTTGGCTGTTCCTAGCCGGCATGCTGTGGAATGTTGTCCCAGGTGGGATACAACCACCAGCACAGCTCAGCTGCTGCCATTAGGGGTTCCTAGCCACGCTCCCTTGTGTGGTTCCTACCCACGCTCCTTTGCCTCCACTTCCCGGGCGAGAGTACCTCTAGTCTCCTCGCCCCCTCGCCGCCCTTCTTTCGGCTCTGGTGGGGCAGGCCGGCTCCACTGATTTAGGGGTCATCTTCTCTACGGACCCCGTATCTCTGTCTTTTCCCCCCAGCCTTCAGTCTCCTCTCCCCCTCCAACTTACAACTACTAGCGTTTGAATCATTGTTAAATTGCTTGAGCCATACACCCAAAAACTTAATGACATCAAATAGCATAACTAGTACTCCTTTTGGTTGACGCCTATCTATAGCGGTTTTTTTTTTTATTTTATTTTTTTTTAAGGTCCTGGCCACTGAAATCTCAGAAAATTAGGTGGGAGGACCTTCCAGAGTAAATAATTTTACTACTCTTGTACCTGGTCTGCCTCCACGGGGCGGAGTGTGGGCAACGTTGGGTCCCATTAGGGGCCCAGGGGCCAAATGACCAGAGGAACAACGGTACACGACACTACACATATACAAGATCCATACACTTTTAAATCTCTGCATTGACAGTGTTCTGTTTCACACCTACAATGTATGTGGGAAATCCCTTGACACTAAACACGGCGTCTCCGTAGCCAGGTGGGAAGGAGCAGCAGTGCGTACCACACGCTTCTTGATTAGACCGGGGTTCGAGCCCGTCGCCACCAAATATGGAGGATGCGGAAAGGTCAGGGAATGACCACCGCATATTCCGGAGCAATATGGCCTTAGTTGCTAATGCTCCTAAAAACCAAACAACAACAACGACACTAAACACAAAAAAAAAAAAAAAAAAAAAAACGCTACTTACACAAACTAGACATTACACTTTTCTGGCTTTTACAGAGATTCCATACTTCTTCAAAAAATACTATGGCGCAGATGTGAGAAACTACGGGTGGTGCATTCCACAAAACACTATGCCACTTTCTTTTTCTCTATGTGGAAGTTTTAAAGCTGGTGCTGTGGAGGCTGGTGACATGAACATGTGACTTGGAGCACTGACAAATGAGATACAGTTCTGTTCTCTGATGAGTCCCATTTGGACGCACGAGAAGTCCGCACGGACTGGAGTTGTGCAAATGAATCCCCAATTCAAAAAGGCGGATCAAAAGATGACACCAGTAATTACAGACCTGTTAGTTTAACTTCTGCTCCGGAGAAAATAATGGAGAAACTGGTTAAAGAAGCATTGCAGAATCATCTAGACAAGACTGCAGTAATAATTCAGACAAGGTTTGTTAAGGTAAAGCCTTATCTCACAAATTTGATTGGATACTATGATGTGGTTACAAAGAAACTAGATGCAAAAAATAATTTTGATATCACATACTTGGATTTAAGAAAAGCTTTTGATACTATTGCGCATGGAAGACTATTGTACAAATTGGAGCAGAATGGTATTAAGGGCAAGTTGCTACAGTGGATAAAAGGGTGGTTGAGTGGAAGACAACAGAGAGTGGTAATCAATGGACGCTGCCTTTCGTGGGCTAATGATATTCGTGGAGTCCCACAGGGTTCGGCGTTGGGCTTGCTGTTGTTTTATATTTCTCAATGATATTGATGAAGGTATATCAGACTTAATAGTATGCAAATGTTACAAAGGTTGGCAGGGTTGTTAATGACAGTGTGCTACTGCAACAGGATCTAGAAAAGTTGAGCAGATAGGCTGAGAAGTGGCAACTAAAGTTTAACATTCACAAATGCAAAGTACTGCATATGGGTAGAAGCAATACGAGAGAAAGGTACCAAATGTGTGGGACTAAACTTGTGGTGGAAGAAAATGAAAAAGACCTGGGAGTAATTGTGCAGTCAGATATGAAGTTTTCTGAGCAATGCAGACAGGCTGCAAGAGCAGGTAATGGGGTTTTGTCAATGATATACAGGAATTTTGCTAACAGGGAAAAGGAGGTGATTATCCCTTTGTGGATAATCACCTCCTGGGCATTGCCAGGCTACGCCTGGCAATGGACAGGCCACGCCTTGAGTACTGCGTACAGTTCTGGAGGTCTCATTTTAGGAAGGATGTAGATTTGCTTGAGCGTGTACAGAGAAGGGCAACAAGAGTGGTGAGGGGAATGAAAGAATGCTTTTACCAAGAGACGCTTAAGTTCTGCAAATTGCAGCGGCTGGAGACTAGGCACCTGCAAGGTGATCTGACTGAGGTGTATAAGGCCTTGAATGGGTTAAGCAGGACGAATTCTGATAGGACTCTTCCACTTGCTCAGATTACGAGCCTAAGGGGGCTTAAATTCAAATTGAGAAAAGACAGTTGTAGAATATATGTGCGGAAATTTGCTTTTAGCCAGCGGGTGGTTAATTGCTGGAACAAACTTCCATCTGTCCTTGTGGAAGTTGATAGCTTAAATAAATTCAAGGAGGAACGGGACAAACCTTTAGAGGGAATTGGTGTGTGAATTTTTTTATTTTATTTTATTATTATGATTATTATTTTTTTGGCTGATGCTACATAAGCTCATACGCTTGCTTTCTTGCATCACATGCCTCTATTACTATTATTATGAAGAACCACCACCACGCTTGACTGTAGGCACTAGACAATGTGGAACTTTTTTTTTTTTCTTCCCAGTTGATCACACAAACTCTATGCTTAGATCCAAAATTTTCAAATTTGAATTCATCTGTCCACAGCACGTTTTTCTACTCTTCAATTGGCCAATGTTGATGGCTCTTAAACCAAGCCAACCGTTTCTTTTGATTTTCCGATTTTAATATTAATAAGTGTTTTCGGACCACTTCAAGAAAGTCCTGCTTGTTTAAGACGAAGCTTTACAGTAGCGGACGTAAACACGGGAGTTTCTCTATTTCTATTGAACTCAGCTCAATTCAGGGGCAGTAAGTCGTCGATTGCGTTTAGAAATCAGTGTTAGGCCGGGACCACGCTGCGTTGTAGCGGATCCGGTTTGACGGGACTCATTAGGCGGGAAAAGTGAGACTCTTGGTTTTAAATGACGGCGTCTACACATTTCTGTTTCAACCGCAACTGCCGTGCTGCGACAGACTTGATGACGAGTCAACAGAACATACAGGAATAAACACGTGCATTTCAGTGAAAGCGGCCACACAGTGCAGTTGTGCAGGACCAGCTTTTCATTCTGTGCGCTGTTTTCCTACCACATTTGACAGATAAATTTATTCAGTGTCCACATCCCCCCGCCCCATTTGGGAAATGGGTTCTAAGAGCTACATGGACAGGGAGAATTAGAGAGAACGCCGCAGATGAGATAATGTTTCCCATTAATATCTGAAAAAATTTTGACTTTTTTAACTCGTTAAAAATTTTCAAAAATTAATCTCGCCATGTGCATGAAAGGGGTGAACCCAGTACCTTCTTATCACAGGTTCTTTAAGACATCCAGCTGCATCAGCCACAAAAACAACTGTTAAATGGTTTTTATACATGACAGAGAAAAAGTGAACACAGCGACAGCTCGATGGAAACTGAGGACTCGACAAGCGCTTCGGCGGGATGAATGTGGACGGAGAACGTCATTCACGTAGCCGGGATGCGTTTCGCCGGAACCCACTAAAACACAATGTGTGTTTCCTGCCTTATGATTTCATCATGTGCTGCTGTTGTTACGCACGGTTGTCCTGATCGTGGTTTGTCCTTTAAACTGACACTCTCCATGAATCGTCGAATGGTAGTTTATACTCCTTTAAATGAAAGACCTAGTTTTTTTGTCAATACTTCTAATGGAATATATATGCCGGTATATCTTTTTTCAACACTCAGTTCCTTATTTCTTGTCATGTTTATCAGGAAACAGACAAAAGTTAAACCAAATACTCTTTCTAAATGACACGTGTTCGATTTTATGTTACAACTCTTAGTACTCAATTTATATTATCGCAAAATACTCTATAGACTCATTTACGATCTTCTATAAAATTAAAACAATACTCCCATTTTACAGAATATTCGAGATTCATCTACTACGTTCCGAATCTCCTATAACGTTCTCTCACATTCAGGAGCCTTCTACGGCTTTTTAGAATATTCTCAAATATTCTAGAAATTTCTTAATTGGTCCTATTTTAATAAAAACTTTGAAAATTAAGAAAAATGAAACATGATTCCAAACTTTTAGGCGGGAGAATTAATTCTTAAAAATTATTAATAAGTTTTGAAAAATTAATAATTAAACGTATTATTAATTAATTTTTCAAAATTTTCAAATGCAATCTGTGGAATCGTATTTTTGAGAGCCGTGAATTTGCGGTTTGTATTCTTCTTGAGGTAAAATTTTTGACTAATGGACATTTTTTCCCATCCCATATTTAAAAATGCATTTGATAAGAATGCAAGAATTTAAGACGTGTTATACTACGCATGGAACACTGCACGTCATGATTTAGCAATACGGCAATGGAACTTTTATGTATTACTTTTGGTTCCAGGTTTTGATTGCATTCTTTAAATATTCTACGTTGTTATGAAAATTACTACTGTACACCTGCTCGGGGCACTCTTCTATCACTAGCTAGGTCACCTACTCCGTGTATACGTGGGTAAGGTCAAATGTGTGCAAACATGATTGAATGAAGATAGTTCTCAGAAAACAAGCGACTGTTTCGAACCGAAGGATAGGGGAGAAAAAAGCGAGAAACAAGTCGCCATGGTAACCGTTGTACCGTAACATATAAATAGCGCACAGACGGGACTTTGAGTTTACTTATTAAAACACCAGCTATAGTCGGTGTCCTGAAGGCTCAGTGCTGAGAGGGTGATTATACAGTGATGACGATCAAGGTAAGTTCCTTAAGCAGATGATGATGATGATGTTTTGAATGATGCTGCGAATTACGGCTACTGCGAAGTATTAATAAAGAATACATATGTAGCACTTGGTAGACATTTCATATATACTAGTGCTAGCTGGAAATCTCATACATCTAGTTTAAAATTTTGTAGTCGCTAATTTCAAATCTATCAGGCATTCGGTATACTAACAGCATATAGGTTCTCTAAGAAGGAAAGAGTGCGACACAGAGTAAAGTGCGCCATTAAAGTGAATTAAGAGGTACGGGGTTCGGTTTGTGTGGGACGTGGCCCATGATCCGGGTACAGCCACATCGCCTGCACTCTAGTAGTTAGGACCCTCGTGACAGCATCACGATTTAAACAGAATAGAGTTGTTATGGGCAATTCCTTTAGTCCAGTGGTTTCCAAACTTATGACTCAAGTCACAATTGGAGTTAAATGGCGCTATATTCCCAGATAAAGAGTGATTGCAAATTAATTGGCGCCGTGAAATTTTCCTAATAATTTTCTAAAGATTACTAATCATCGCACAAATGTATTTGTAAATTGCATGTGTCAATGCGTCGCACTGACACATTGCCGTCTATTAATCGTTCGGAGAGGCCTGGGTTCGATGTATTTCTCGAATCTTTTAGAAAGAATTGTGGAAGAACAATGATTGTAACTGAAGTGCTAGCTGAGGGCATATAGTTGGTGATTAAAAATATAACAAACTTGCAATTAAATTAATATATTAAGTCCTACGTGACATTATAGTGGTTTTGTCATTCATTTGGAGAAATACGGGTTCGAATCCCCTTAAAAGGCTGGAGGAATTCTTAAAGACTTCTTCAATCGGTGGGAATAGGCTTTATTTGGTGAGTTATTCCTGCTTTTTCAGCGGGCGCGCGCGGGCGCACACACACACACACACGTAAAGATATAGCACACTGGCGCAATATGGGTTAAGATGCTGACATGCCGTAAAACCAACAATAACTATTACATGAAAGTAGGTACCGAGGAAAACCTATGGGAATTATTTTATCTACTTATTTCATTTACAATTCAGATTACATGCGGCTATAACAAATATCATCATAATTTGTGCAAAGAACCGCAAATACGATTCGGATGAACGCAAGTGAAATTCCATATAAAGCTTTATTCCATATTATGCTTTTATATCAATTCTGTTAATTGATATAAAAACACTTCAGTTGAATATGGTACAACTGAAAATAAGAAGCCGTAGCCTTCTCTAACTGGGAAGCGTTACTTATTTGAAGTATGAGGAGGGCAACTCGTTGCGAAGGATTTCACAATATGAGATGTTACGATAATGATGCCAATGTACAAACTATGTAGTAATGATATTTGGATATTTTATGCAGTGCTTGCTCTTTTTGGAAATACCTTTTTTTTTTTGTCATGCAGAAATAGCAGTCATCGAAATGATTCTTGGGCTCGTGCCACACCACAGGGACGGCAAAAAGGTAATGCTCTCAGCTTTCCATATAACCACAGCCTTAAGTTCGTTGTACAAGTAATACAACAGATATGTGGAGCCCAATTTTTTTCTTGGTCACCAATACTGCAGCCGAAGTACAATGAATATGCAACTTTTGTGACATTGTATATTTTCTTCCTCTGAGTTTTTGGGGTTAAGTGCCCAGAAACATAGCAGTTGTCTGGGTGATTGACGCAAATTCTGTGCTTTGTCTTCTCCATTTTAACAATTCATTAATCTAAAAACAGTAAAATCAATTGGTAAATTTGAACAGAAGGTGAATTCTTGTAGCGGTTTATCATCACTATATATTGAACAGTTGAATGGTGTAATAAAATGAATAAAAATACTGACTTGTCTGGAAAAGTGCATCAAAATCAAAATATACTATATTGCAAGAACAGTAATGATGTACTTGCTTAACTTTTAACCCAATAAACAAAACCAACCAAAAGTTAATAAGTTTAAAAATTGTATTTCAAACAGTAACAATATCTTTGTACAGAATCCAGTTATCTATCTATATCTTAAAACTGAGACGTGATAGGAAATTTTTATGATTGATTTTAAATTCTATACATAAAACTTGACCAGAAACAACTATTTATTTTCTGGAGGTAAAAATCATGTTGGGTAGTGTTATCATAATATCGTGAGATTTTAAAATAATTGCTGCTAATTAAACACGTTCATATCGTTAAACCTCCTTTAACACAGTCGACCAACCACACGGAACAATATACGTTTATTTTTGTATTTTTAAGGGAAAATGGACAAATAACGTATAAAAAAAGTATGGAACGAGGATTTTTGAGATATAATAGCAATATTTTAGCAGGAATTAAGAAATGTCAATGGTTCAAAATTGGTTACAATAGTGGTTTGCAAAGTGTGTTCCACAGAACCGTGGAACTCTGCAAAGGGATACCAGAGGTCCTTCAAATGGTCTTGTTATTTTTTTATCATTGATATTTTATTTAATGTGCACACAAATATTACTGGTTTTAATTTATTGTTAATTATTACTGTTATTAAAGACAGTAGCTTTCCGCATAAGATTTTGATTTGTAAAAGGGTCCCGCAGCCAAAAAAAGTTTGAAAAGTCTATGTTTCTTGCCATCGGACTGAAAAGGTTCATGTTGAAATCTAGTTGATAATCCGAAAAACTTATTAACGCTTTTTGAAACGGGGCTGAGTTAGCCAGTCTCAGATGGAAGCGTAAGGTTTATTCCGGAGACTTTTCCAGGCTCTATGATAATGCAGCACACTGACAAATCGGCCCTATGACGAATTCAATTTATTGATATAATAGACTGAGTTGCTGTGGCGGTACTTGCAAAAAAATTAATCGTAATTGGTGCAAACGTGCCAATTACGGACATTTTGGAGCAGACACCATTCATCATCTTGTCATAGGAGAAGAGGGCGCCCACTCTTATAAACCTCAGACAGCACCATTTTTTACGACACTGGGGAGACTATTTTATTAGTTTTCTCTTTCGCGTAACTACCATAAATAACTTTCGTTATCATTTCCAACTAGCTCCGCTTGTTACTGATGTCAGTTTATCAGTTTGTATTTCACCTGCTATATCCTTGAACTTGTATACTCACAGTTGTAGCTATTAGCATGCATCGTGAATTATTTTTCTCTTATCAAGTGACGAAAAACAATTGATTTCCTTATTTGACTTCTCGGTATCAGGTCTCTTTTCATTTTAATTGCCTTTACTTTGGACAGTATCCATCGGTTCAGCAAGTTCTGTTCTCGCAAAGTTTGTCCAAGTTTATTCAGTTTTGTGTATTCTTCTCAAAAGCAGTAAGTGACCATTATTCGTTCTTATCAGGCTCTTATTATCGTTACTATTGCTACTAACGTTCAAGAGAAGGACTTAATATTAATATTATTTAATATTACTCTACTAATAATCGAATTTAATAATGCTACTACTAGTGTTATTGTATCCAGTCAATGTTAAAAATTGTGCTCTTAGGAAATTTGTATTTTACGCCTTATCCCGAATCAGTGATCTGGAAGTTGCTACACTCTCGAACCATGATGAGCACTAGTTTCCTTCAGCTCTGGGGCATTAACTCAAGTATTCAGTGAATTATGTCGTCCATAAATGCATAAGTTTTAATTTCGGGCCACATTCCATACATCTGGGACATAGAAGGCCATCATCAGTTAAACTTTGATTATCTATAAAAGTAACCTCCGAATACATATAGGCTATACAAGCAATGAATCCATGACTCATAGGGGAATTGCCCGTAGCCAATCCCATCTGCAATCATGTCAATATAGACATATTGTCAATCAAGTCAACACAGTCATTTGTCATTTATGTCAACATAGTCAGAGTGCTTCAATATAGTCATGCAATCCTATGCTGAAGCACTCTTACTCCTCTTGCATTAACCATTATTAAAATAGAAATTATAAAAATATCGCAATATAATTACAATACAATACTACAGTAATTACAAAATTAATATTGTACTGAATATTAAATTTCATTATTCATAAAATAATCAAATTCATTCTCTTGACGTTTTCCCATAAGCTGCATTTGTCCCAAGTACACTTTTCTATAAAACACTTGATTCTTCCAACACCAACAATATTTCTATGAAAATTCCATTCCTGGCCAGGCACTTCCACAACATCACCACTGAATAGATGTGTGCAAATACGCACACCGATCGTCAGCAGGAAACTGATCCAAAAATGTTCGTTCCCCGGAAAAAATGATGATAACGCAGGAATGATGTGGAGTGGATTCGGTGTTTTACTTGCTAGTTCCACATATTTTTTTGTGCAGGAATTGTTACTGAAAACAGGAATGTGTGACATCTACATTCACATTGGTGTGTGAATGCAGATCTTTGCTGCACAAAAATCAGAAATTATGGGAGATAAATAAAATTATGCAATCCTCGCCCGAGGCCAACTAACTCAACCATGTTATTGAAGAAATTCCTACTCAGGACTTTTCCACCAAGTGTAGAGAGGGCGTCGATTACATCTAGCCATCCGCGAGAGTGTGACATTTGCATTGATTATGATAGCAAATTAGTACTCAAGAAGATATAGCTATTACATTCATTGCAATTTAAGAAATATAAACTACTACTACTACTACTTATTATTATTATTATGTTCGTGTTTCTCATTTTAGAATACTTTCTGAAAGCGGCCTTATTATATTCTATACAAGGGCTACTGAATTAGTGTATTTAGAGGGCTACTTTGGGGAAGTTAAAATATATGGGGAGCTGCTAAATTTATATCTTTTCATTTAAATATCAAAAAGTATTTTTATCTAGGTATTATTAATATAACTAGATTAACTTCTCAGTTGGGGTTAAAAATATATTAACCATGAGAGAAGAAATATAATTATACTTAAAAAGTTAAGTATTATACAAATAATGAAGAAATTTTCAATTTATTAATACAAAATTATGGTAATTTTTTGTCGACACTATAAAATTTTCTCCATATGATTTCCGGTCCAGTGAATCTCGTTAAAAGGCGACCCGCATAAAATAAGAATTCATGTAAAATTCTTATTTTATGCAGTATTTCTGCATACAGATGAAATAGTGTTTATCACTGTAATATATATATATATATATATATATATATATATATATATATATATATTATTCCGAACAAATAAGTAAATAAATATGAGGCAACAAACGGCAGGAGGTATCAGTATATCTTGTCTGTAAATTATGTTCAGTATATACACTGAAAGGACAGAATCCGTAGGATACCTGGTTCCTGGGCACGACGCTGTCATCCCTCTCGCTAGTGGACGAACTCACCGCTTCGCAGGTATATAGGTACACTGTATCACTGCATTCACATAGACGGTAATTCGATGTCAGTACGGATAAACGTCTTGAGTTAATAGATTTTGAAAGAGGGATGATAGTGGGTGCCCGAAGCATGGGTCACTCTGTCGCGGAGGTGGTACAGAAATTGCACTATCCCCGTTCGACAGAGTCAAGAGTGTATCGGGAATACGCCATTTCCAGAATAACATCTCATCGTGGACAGCATTGTGGGCGGTTGTTGTTTGTTTGTTTGTTATTTGATTTTTAGGAGCATTAGCAACTATGGCCATATTGCTCCGGGATGTGCAGTGATCATTCCCTGACCTTTCCGCATCCTCCAAATTTGGTGGTGACGGGCTCGAACCCCGGTCTAATCAAGAAGCGTGTGCTATGCACTGCTGCTCCTTCCCACCTGGCTATGGAGGCGCCGTTGTGGGCGGAGCAAGGTGGTGGATAAACTTGGCCGTCTGTCTCGCATTGTTTCAGCCAACCGGAGAGCGACAGTGGCACAAATCACCGCCGACTTCAGCGAGGGAAGTGCCAGAAACGTCTCCACCAAGACCATCATAAGCCGCAATAGGTTATGGGAGCCGTCGATCCACCAGAATCCCATTGCTAACACCACGGCAAAGGACTCTACCCCTCAACTGGGCGAAAGAACAGCGGCACTGGACCTTGATCGATTGGAGACGGATCGCCTAGTCCAATGAGTCCCGTTTCCAGTTATTTCGAGAGAACGGGAGAGTGCGTATCTGGTGGAAACCGCAAGAAGTTATGCACCCGTCATGTCAATAAGGAACTGTTCAGGCAGGTGGATGGTCGGTAATGTCTGGGGCGTGTGCAACTGGCACACGTTGGGACCTCTGGTACGTCTAGACGCATCTCTGAACGGTCCAGGTTACATGTTCATCCTTGCAGACCATCTGCATCCCTTCGTGGTCATCGTACACGCACAGGGCAATGGACTCTTCCAGCATGGCAATGCGCCTCCCACAGAGCCGTGGTGACTAGAACATGGTTCAAAGAGCATTCCGCAGATTTTACCACCATGGAACAGCCTCCCCGTTCACCGGACATGAAACCTGTGGAGCATCTTTGGGATGCTGTGGACAGGTCTGCTCGAGCTCTGGATCGGATCCTCCACCCAGAGATGCGACTGAATTAGGGACAGCAGTGTAGCAAGCATAGAAGGAAATACCCGTGGAACGCTTTCGTGAACTAGTGAACTCAATGCCTCGCCATGTGACTGCCCTTATCCGGGCGCTCTCTCTCTCTCTCTCAAAACACTGTTGTGCGGGAGAAGGGTCTTAGAATTTTAAATGTATAGCAGATTATTTCGGATTATACTAGAACGTTTAAAAAGATGTTAGCAACTTAGACAGAACTGTGGCAATGGTATTTGTCTCTAAGCAGAATGTAAGTGCAAGCTTTAACTCGACATCGGTCTTCAGAGGGATTTACTGCACTAACTGCGAGGGGTGTCACAACTACATAAAAACTCCAGTTTCCTTTTAAAGATTTCAGCAGCAATTAAACTCCTATTCCTCTACTTCGCGAGCTATCGGACACTACTGGGTCACCGTACAGTTTTGTAGGTTTTATATATACAGTAATTTGTTTATATCAAAATTAACTTTTATTTCGCATTATGTCGTCTGTTTTGAGCTCCAGATGAGTCCCATAAAAGAGGTGAGTGACTAGTTAAGTGTTTTTTTTTTTTTTTTTATTCGCTGTGAACAGATCAAGGAATTCTTGCAGGCCAAATAAGCGTGTGCTCAAAGAGCAGAAGGCTATCATCCGCGCACAAATCAAAGTCCATACACGTGCTCGTCAAAAGTGAGACAGGTGACTCAAGCTATTTATCTGGGAGCATCCTTGTCTGTATTTCTGCACTTTTATTCAAGGTCAATGTCAAGGAATAACCTAATCTCGAGACGTCTTGATTCTTTCACCAGTTGTTTCTCCGGGTCACTTCCCTACGTTTTAATCTTCAACCTGGTGAAATGTTTGCATTTCCGGGTGAAATTTTAACGAAAATAACTATTATCGTTTGGGGGATAAATGATGTAAAAAACGATAAGAAAGTTACCGAAGAAACGAGGCAAAAGGCGAAGTATAATTAACTTTTTTAAAGAAATACCTTAGTACGATGAGGTCCAGGATAGACATTTATTATCTAAAAAGTTCAATGAAGGGTAGAGTTCAAAGAAATAATTAGAAAATCTCCTGACCTTATTCACCAATTATCCAGTTAACTGATCTCGGAACCTGAAGTCTTTTCTCCGAAGAATCCGTGGGAAAATTCACTCTATAGCAGAATTAGTTTTTAGGCGAGGGCATATCCACTGCACAGGGATAAAATACATTTCCGTGAATTTCAATGGATATAATTTTGTGTTCCCCCCCCCACCTTTTTGATGTTGCTGTTTGAAATTTTCTTCTAATGAATGTAGTTTTGAAAATTATTTCAAAAGAACCATTATTTGTTTAAATAAATTCGGCTAAACTTTTGTAGTACAAGAAACCCCTTAAAATCAGGAACACTTTTCTATCGAATTCTTTAAATTCGGCACATTCATAAAAAAAAATCATTTTCACAATCCGGAAATATTAAAAATAGCAAGAGCTTCTTCTTAAGGAACTCATCTCACTTGCGGTGATGTTTACTACATGCGAGAAAAAACAGAATAACCTAGTAAGGAATTCTAGCAACCCAACCCCGCCCCTACCCTAACAAACGCATTACTGTATTATAAATACCGTCTTAGAAATAATTTAGAAAAGTCCGAACTGGAACACTTGAGATTTGGTCTAGGGTATGCAATATAACCAAAGTTTAATATTTTTTTATCAAGTTTTTTGACTTTTAACTAGTTATAGTCGAAGCTCAGCAATCGCCCAGAAAACAACGCGTGTTTCAACAACTGAAAAATGTCCAATTGAAAAAATGTTATGAAGTAAAATGTAGGTCTAATCTACACAAAAGTAAAATACAAGCTGTTAGAAGTTTAGGCAAACAAAATAAAATTTTAATACAATAAATTGAACAAAGGAGATAAAATAGTTGTATTAGATAACACATCTTGTGAGGTGAATAAAGAAGCTCTTGTTATTTTTAACATTAGATTAGTAAGATATAGTAACTAGAACTCATCGGGCTATAATTAATGTCATTAAACCAGAAAATATTAAGAAAGTGCCTGAATCTAACTTAGCGCGAACTGCTGCACTTGCAAATTACTGTACAGATATGCGGAGGACCATACAGCACTTGTATGAGCCGGTGACCAGGTTGACATCACCTTAGGACAGACATGCCCAAACAATAAATTTATAAATTTAATTTCAGACAAACAAGTAACTACCATCATTATAACTAGTCATACAGCTCGTCAGCTGCATGGCTACTTATAATGCCAGCAAAAAAGGAACTTGAGACCTTTGTTAGTTGCGCACGGGAAATTGAATGAACTTCTGCGCAGTACATTATTAAAATCAAAATGTCACGTAAACTGATAAAGGTTGATAAAAGATAGTGAATTCTCAAACTTTACCACTTTTAGTTAGAAAAAGTTTCAACGGACCTCCAAACTTAACAAAATTGTTTCTATGCTGTAAATTGTTCTAGCTTTTTAAATATTGCTAAGAACTGCAGACATAATGGATCGTCATGTCTAATGACGAAGACTTTCTCTTTTAATTGTCATAAAAAGCGTCAAAATAACAATAATTACATAAATTTATAAATTATGGCGGTATCTTCTGTGGCATATGAGAAGTTTCGGTTTTGTTGGATCAAGGCACATTTTTTTCATGAATCCTATATATTCACTTTCATCTACAACATTCAAATAAAAGCGTTGTTGTTAGCGATGATCTAAAAATACCGGAGAAGAAAAATCCATAGACAGCAAAGCATAAACACCTGATATTTCCTTAATTCTTCTCTAATGCTATGAAGGTTTTCCCAGGCAATGTGCTTTCGCAAACAATGCACTCATTCTAATAAGTGACCTCCCTAAATATCTAACCGCGTACAAGCAACACTATTTGGGCTTCCGATGACGTCATCCAAGCAGTCAAGTTTTTCGTTGTTTCTATGACATTCTTTCGATACAAAACCACTTTAACAGCTGCAAGGATCAATAAAGGAAGCTAAGGTTCACAATACGCGAAAAGTAGGAGAATAGGTAGGTAGTTAACGAGTCTTGTAACTCGCAGCTAAACAAGTAACCCTTCGTCACGTGATCCCCTGTGTAAATGATAAGTCTGTCGGACAAACGCTTACATATAATGTAGGATAGCACAGCGCCACACCAACCGCATGCTTTAGAGTGAGGAAGCATCTTGCGCTCACGTGTACGCGTGAAAATTTCCTAGCCTGCTGGTTAGTTCACAGTGGTTTCTTCCTGCTGCAAGTAACTTCGTAAGTACGCTTGCCTTGATTAGATTAAATCATTAGGATGCGTTATGATTTTTATAACATACAGATAGTCATATTTATCTATGCTATAAGTAATTAGCGTTAATTTAAAACGAGGAGTAACTACTTACTCTTCAATTGTGTATCATCTAACACTCAGGATAATTTCTAAAGATCCAACGAGCTTCGATTCATTTTCTTCTGTACTCAGTGGTTAATTTCCTTCAGCTTGTTTATTCTAAGTTTTCCAGTAGGCTATACTAAAGGAACGCTGTGTGATTAAAATACATTTAATTAAATAAATAAATCTTTATAATTGGTAATTATGTACTTATAAAGCTTATTAGTAGTTAATTACTTGTTACGATACTGAAAAAATAACTGTATCTTATTATCGGTAGCGAGGTGGGACATATCTGAAGTGTATTAATTCCAACGGTACCTCGGAATTACGAGAGAGGTGTCATATCCATTGTAACCCGAGCCCTCGGTAACAGCATAATGATCTCAGCACTCATTTGTTTGGAGAGCTCTAGAGGAACTCTTCAATTAATTATAAATGAAATCTATTTTTTACTTGTCTCTTTGCTATTTTGTGTCGAGTTAGTATAATTAGTAAATGAAATAAAATTCTTACAGTTGTACAGAATATAAATCTTATGTTTTCCCACAACGATAGCAATGTGGCGCAGTACGTTCTGTTTTATACTATGCTTTGAATATTTGAATTTGTGCAAAATTCTCAAATTTGTGAATACAGGGGAGGGGGCATGCCCAAGTAGGGAACCGGATATTTACCGGGACTGCTAAAACTTTTGCTATTGTATAATAAAACGTTAAAAGTATACTAATAAATGCGACAAGCGATTAATGATGCACACTTATTTAGACTTTTTTTTTGTGCACACTTCTTTTTTTTTTCTTTTTTTTTGCGTAAGTGTGACCATTTTCAGCCCTTAACTTTTTTTTTTTTTTTTTTTTTTAACCAGTAAAAGTAGTTCATTCTCTAAAACATGAAAACCTAATTAAGGTCAACGATGACAGATAAACGCCTTGTGCGTTTAGCTCTAATTTCAATTTGGAAGTGATTTAATTTCAAAAAACAGATTTTTCAGGATTGATTAAGAGTAGTTAACTATAGAAATCACTCGATTAATTTTAGTTAACGCCTATAATTAAAACCTATGTTACTAAACGACATTTTGTAACCGCTTGCACTTGTTGAAAGAAAAAGTTCAGTTCGGATATGATAATAGAGCATATTAAATTTTTCATCGGGTGGATCCTGATGTATTTCGTTTAAGCAGAGCATAAAAATATATTTTAAAAAAATTACGATGTAATACAAGAAAATTTGTAAATATTTTTGCCGGTAGAACCAACGTGTAGCACATCTAAGCTTTCCACCTTAATAAGTAGTCAATTCTCGAAAATATTTTCTGGATCGTAATTTTCTTGTTATGATATTGCAAAAGCAATAATCTATTTCATTAACACTTAATATTGGAAACAAGGAGGGACATTATCTAGAGTGTATTGATTCCAGGAGAATCCCAGAATTACATGAGAGGTGTCAACTCCATTGTAGTCCTCCGTAACCGTATAATGATCTCACCACTTGTAATTCATTTGGAGAGGTCTCTCTCTCTCTAGAGGAATTGTCAAAGGCCTCTTAGAGTGCGGTTAGATCTCAAGCGGAGGGAGCAAGGTTTCCGGTGAGTTATTCCAGATTTTCACGTCCGCACACAACATTCAAATCGGTTCGTGAAGATACATACATTCGTAAAGACATAATGCACAGACGCAATATGGCCGAAGATGCTGATACCGTAAAACAAATGACTCTCACGATGTGTCTCCTAATGGAATAAGAAACAGCTACAACTAATAATAATGATGATAATAATAATATATTTTAGTTTAGTAAAAAAGATTGCCAAACAGGTTTTACCGGGATCCTGATGCATGACCATATAATTATTTCTATAACCCTGTTTTAGCAATTAAGCGAAGAATCGCATATTACAAAGTTTTTCCATAAGTATAGATATAAACTATCAAGATGATCATCCTATTAAAAGTTATTAATTCGGTATTCTACCTTCAGTCAATTTTTTTATTGTTACATTATTCGAATTATTTTAGTCCTAAAAGGAACAGGTGAAATATAGTGGTTACCATAAATAAATTTCGTAACGAAATCGCATCACTCTGAAATCATCGTGACAAGCCTTTTATACTGTAAAAAAGGGGGCACTACAACAACAACAACAACTTTAGTATAAAGATACAAAGTACTTATTCAGCAGGGGAGGGAATCTAAAATCTAACAAATACACACACCCACCCACAAAATGATTACTTAATTATGACCACCCCATCCGTAATGGACAATGTCACATAGCTCGCAGTATAAAAAGCCGAACAGATTCCTGAGCTAGAACAACGGTAATCTGCATTTGGTGGTCGTGCAAGTAAAAGTGATAAAGTAGCAGTTATGGGACGTAGTAAAGATATCATGGAATTTCAGAAGAGCATGATTGTGGGAGCTCGCGCGTCGAGTGCTTCCATATCAGAAATGGCAAGTCTTGGTTTCTCAGAACTCAGTGTGATTAAGGTGTACAAAGAACGGTGTCGAACGGGCCAACCCACCTCCCGCCAACATAAATGTAAAGGATTCCACAAGGTGAATGCTCATGGTAAGTGTAGGGTGCAGCTCGTACGGGATCAATGGCAGGTCACTGTGCGACAGTTGACATCGCAATACAATACGGGGAATGCAAGAAATGGGAAATATCCCAAACTATGACGCGCTGCACATTCGGACGTATGTGTTTCCACAGCAGACGACCGAAGAGACATCCTCTTTCCACTGGTGGGCATCGTCGATGGCGAATGCTGTGGTGTCACCAACACGCTGGTTGGGCACTGTGCCGTGTCATCGAACAATGTGCAGTATGCACGAGTGGTTCTAGGAAGATATCACCCCTCTCGATTGGCCTCTAAATTCGCCTGACCTCAATTCAATTGAACATGGGTGTTGTTCCGGAACGCGAAGTGAGGCGAATGGACACGCAACGGTCATCCATTCCGACATTGTGGAAATTGACATTGTGGCAGCATGGATGGAGATCCCTACGGACATCTTCAGACATCTAGTGGAGTCAATGTCTAGGAGAATAGCGGTTGTTATTCGTGCGAAAGGTGTCTCAACACAGTATTAAGTAGGTGGTCATAATTCAGTGATCATTCACTGTAAACATACACATGTTGCATTAGTAACACCTGCTAATATCTGCGAAAAAGGGACCCACCTTTTTCACGTAATACAGCCGTACACATCTTGACATGGACTTCCCAAGATATCGCAAGGTATCTTGTGGTTGTGCTATTCATGCATTGCACAATTAGTACAGTAATGCTCACATATTTTTCGGTGAATTCATAGCATCCAATTCCTTTCCAGTAGGTTCTTAACATGCTCAATTGGGTTGAGATCAGATGAGTTGTGGGGGAGAAGGAAAATTCATTGTCATGTTCCTTAAACCAGTTAGCAACCTGCTTGGACTTCTGACATGATGCGTTATCTTGTTGATTGACTCAGGAATGTCTGGATACATTGTCATCATGAAGGGGTGTACTTGGTCGGCGACGATAGAAATGTAAGTATTCACATCGAACCGATCAGAGGACTCAGAACATGCCATGAAACACCTCAAACCACTCTTCCATACATTTCACATGGTCTATGGTTCACTGTCATTTTGAAAGTAACCATGTCCATACGAGTAAACATACAACTGATGAATATATTTGATCCATGACGATGTTCAGATAAGCTCTGGAGTACACCCTGCTCTCCAGTAGTATTAAGAAGCCATTTATGGCATGAAAACATGTCATATCTCCTCTAGCAGCTAGTCACAGGAATCATGTCAATAAAATATTCTTGTAATCATTGACTTCACACAAATGTCAGTAAAATAAAATATTTCATAAACTGTACAAATGTAGAATGATAAGTATATCAAAAATATGGAATAAATGGAATAAATTAGTTACACTTGGATGAAAATAAGATGCCATGCTATCTTTTTGAATTAATATACGCAGTGTAAAAAAAATTCTCTCAAAAGAGAAACACCACATATAAAACGCAAACAATTTAAAAGAACAATATAATGATGCTTCAAAGCTTGAGTCGCCACATTTGTTCTAAACAACCAAGTCATTTGTAAGCACCTAACAGTTTTTTAAAGTAATGCTGTTCTAAATGCATGTTGGGAAGACGAATTAATCGACCAGATGAAGACCATTAATTTTATCCAAAATAGAAAATAATGGGTGGTTGGTTGTCGTTGGGTTTTAAGAGCATTAGCGACCAAGGTCATGTTGCTTTGTGTGCTGTCTGTAAATTGCGTGTGCTGCGAGTTTTCTGTTTGCTGGACGAAAAACCCGATTTTCCGGAAGAAAAAAACATGCTACACTCGCCTGAGACCGACTAACTCAGCCGCGTTGTGAAAAAGACCCATAAAAATTCCTCCTGTCATCGACGGGATTCGAACTAAGGTCTTTTCCACGTGGTGAAAAGAAGACGGAAAATAATGACCTTAACAATTGTTTGTTTTTAAGCCAAAGAAACTAAGACTGTAAAGCATCACTGGTATCTATACATTGCGTGTATTCTATGGTCAATTTTTCTGGATACTGAATCGGAGGCCATGGTGTGAAAATGACCCATAAAAATTCTCCCCATCTTCACACAGTTCTAACCGAAGCCCAGGACTTGAAATGGAAAATTTTATTGAAGCAGAACGCTCACTGATAAAATGTCTTATTTTCAATAATCAAGTATATACAGGGTGCTTCAAAAAATGTTAACACTTATGGGAAATATTCTGGTTTTCTTTTCAGTTGACTGAAATGGCAACAAGATTGACTTTGGCACAAAGAAGATAGGTTGTTGAGTGGATGCAGGTCTTCCAGTCATACATGGTGGTCCGCAACAAATATCGAGTGCGTTTAAACTGAGATCCACCCTCGAGATTCACCATTTATCGCGTTTAGAACAAGTTCGTTAAATCCGGCCCTGTTTGTTGACAATTACAGAGGGAACAGCGGTCGGTCGCGAACAGGTCGATCCCTTGCAAACACAGCTGTTATCCCAAGGAGTCTGAGTAGCCCAAAGAAATCAATCAGACGATACAATGCAGAATGTGGTCTTTCCCGGGAAACTGTATGGAGAATCCTGAATAAGGACCTAGAAATGCAGCCATATAATTTGCAGATCGTACAGGCCTTATCTCTTGGAGAAAGCCGCTCGTGTTGATACTTGCAACATTTTTTTGGAGATGAACTGGAATCTGACATTTACAGCTTAGTGGCATTCAGCGACGACGCAACCTTTCACATATGTGGACATGTGAACAAACACAACTGTGTCTTCTGAGGTTGAGAATCCTCATGTCGTGTGTGAGCACGAGCGAGCCAGTCCTAAAATCAATGTCTTGTGTGCAGTCATAGTGGCAGGGGTGGTAGGGCTGTACTTTTTTTGAGAACGTCACAATCAACGGTGGCGACTTCTTGTACATGGAGAACTATGTAGAGGACAACTTGTCACTATCAATCCAACTTACCGGATACTTTCAGTTGGATTATGCTCCATCCCATTTTGCTTTGAATGTCCGTACTCATCTTAACAGAAAATTTGAACTGAGATGTAATGGCAGAAGTGGGCCTCTGAAATGACTAGCACGTTCGCCGGACCATACGCCTTGTGATTTTTAGCTGTGGGGTATGGTAAAAGAACATATTTATGCCACCCAGCCCCGTGATGTACAACACCTCCGACGGAATATTAAAAATGTGATTGCAACAATACCATAAGAAACGTGCCTCTGGGTTCAGGGATCCACATGGAGAAGATTCCTGGTATATGTAGACAATGATGCCGAACAGGTGGAGTATTGCAGTGTATTATCTGTTTTGTTTCCATTAAAAACGATAAACCCATTAAGTGTCAACATTTTTTGAAGCACCCTATATAACATGATTGGTGCACCAGGAATAGGAATCGCATACAGATGCGCTCCGGTCCATTCGAAATCCGACCCAGGCCTCTTCCACGCAGAAGAAAAGCAGTCGTAATCACCGCATGACCGCGAGTGTAAGATTACCATTCTGTTCTTAACAATCAATTAAACCTTCTTGGCCAAAAGATAGCATAAATTTAGATGAAGAAATAACATGGATAAGAAATCAAGATTAACTGGATTATAAATAGCATAAGTCTCTATCTATTATGTCTACTGCTAAAAATTCAAATTTTTCAAATATTAAAACGTAATCTCCAGAAAATAAATTGGATAGTGACCCAAATTTCACCTACTGTATAATAAAATACATATTAAGAAGCAAACAAATATTTATTATTCATTCTGCTAATTTTGGAAAAATATATTATAAAAGTTAAAACTCCACTTTATCTGTTTAAATGAAACATTTAAATGAAAGTTTAAAAGACTGTAAAACGTGAAAAATTTCACATTTCTCATTTTTAATATTTCACTGATCATATCTATTACAACGATTCGTGATTCCATTTTTTGCGCATGCACGAACTTAATTTTGCATAATAGGTATTCTGTAAACTGACATACAAACATTCAAGAAAAGTGTAGAATGTTATCAAATTCAAAAGAAAATGGCAATTATGAGACTACAAAAATATTCCATTATACAAGCAGATGGTACAGATTGCAAATAAATGGAAAGTGGCTATATGAGAAATGCTTACGAGCACATCTCCAGCAATTCTTTATTTCTAGATCAGCAAAATTTTCCTCGACTATTTTTTATATGTTTACATTAATTTTTTTTCCAAAAGTGCCCTTTGAATAGTTAGAAAGGCGAACAGAGGACTTCAAGAAGATGAAACTAAAGCACTTAATGTAAATATAAAACTCTTATAGTTGATCGTATTTGAATGGCATCACTACTTGACCAAAAGCAGTCTTTATCGTCGGTTTGATCCGGGGCATATAATCTATCTTACTAAACATCATGAAACACTTGTAGCTATTTATTTAGCGAAACATTTATTTATTCAAATAAATTAATAATGGCTGTCGTAATGATTGCTTCATTCCACTCCTTTAAAGTATAAATGAACTTTAAGCTCGGTGCTCTGTGCTAGTTACTGCAATGGTCCGATTTTATTCTCTTGAAAACACGCGTTCACAACGCTTGCTTTGTGATATGGAATGCGTTGTGTTAGAATGCAAAAGCTATTTCCATAAAATTGCCACCATGTAGGGCATAAAGAATTGTCCAGAACACTAATGTAGGACGTAGCATTTATGATTTCATTCACTGCGATCAGTGGACCTAGTTCATACCACGAGAAACACTCCTAAACCACGACAACAACATCTTCTAGCTTCACAGGTGGAGCATTCTTGGGTAGTAAGCGGACTCCAGGCATCCTACATACTGTAGCACTTCCACCAAACTGGAGAAACATGTGACCCGTTCTTCCACAGTACCGTTACCGTTTCCTTTGGTCCATAGTACGTGTTCGATGTGCCTTGAACCATGTCAATCAAGTACTGCAGCTCTTTCGATAAAATTCATGGCATGAAGTTCTCCACATGACGGAAGAGTTCCATGCCATGAAGCACTAACAGATTTGCTAAAATTCTCTAGGATCTATAGTGGAGAGATTGGGTAACTGACTAGCCATCCCAAGCAGACTCCCCATGCTGATATAAACAACAGTTGTTACTTAAATGAAAATTCTTGTCCTCAATGGAAAGATTTCCTACCACCTGCTCCAATCATTGAAGAGAAAACTGGAATTATCCACAACAAGACATTCACATTTATCACCAATTACATCGGCAGATAGAGGCCTTCATCATGCTCTTCACTATCTTCTGGTCTGTGGCATACAACCGCTCCCCCTATCCGATTACTTCACACCATACAGATTCAACGCTGACGTGTGTGTAAGTTCCAATTCTGGAAATGATTTTGTCGCGTTCAGGCTGCCTTAGGTAAGAAGCATTTGCCTGTCCTTCCAAAAAATCATACATACATTGGTCAAACTTATTGTCTCCTATTTCTATGTGCCACCTGTGTCCGATAGCCTTATTATTTCGGTGTTAGTTGTACGAATGAGGAGTTTAGGCTTGTTTATTTTATTCATAATCCCTGAAATATTCATAGACACAGTCCATACTAAGTGGTTTGACGTTATTTGCTGCCCTAAGATTTTTGTAGGTTGTTGCACTAGCAACAGCTTCCAGTCATATAAAACATCGCAGTCTTCAGCATATCGTTGTAATAACAACAAACATATTTGGCTTTTGTGGTCTCATGCAAGAATCCTTGAGATGTGATCCATTACTTTGATCCATTAAAAAACGAATAACTGCGTTACCATTGTCTCTCCTAACTAGCAGTTTCCATAAACCCTTATGGCTTTCCTAGTGGCATTGGCAAAGACTCTCGTACCATAATAATCCAAGAGGAATCACAGAATCAGGTATAAGAAGATCATCCTCACACTGATTTGTGTTTGATAGTGTATGTGTGAAAATTTAAACATGAACTATATTGCCAAAAGTAACCGGACACCTGCATGTTTCAAAGAATATTTTATAGATTCAATATAATAATATTGGATCAATAAAACCGAGGACCCATTGTATCTGATCACCTCTGGCCTTATTTACACACTGGGTCACATTCTGAACTAGCTTCTGATAACAATAAAGACACTAGCATTTGAAGCCGGTACGTTGGTCGATTAAGTAATTGCAAGAACCTTGGCCTCGGTCGAAGACAACATTTCAGTTCATCCCAAAACTGTTCAATGAAGCTAATGTCGGGACTTCGGGCAACCCAATGACTGCACTAGATGCTGTACGGTATGACATTGGGTTTTCATGCTGGAAAAGAAAAAAAAAAAAAAAAAAAAAAAAAAAGAAAAAAAAAGGGTCCTCTCCCCATACCGTAATTACCAAGAATCTACCGCATGGCATTCATTGTTCCAGGAACGATGCCCAATTTTTGTGTGGGTGTGTTATGCGAAGAAATAACTAAGGCTGGAATCAATATAGTGTGTCTATAAATTTCGTCGATGTCTAATTACGTCGTCGTCCAAGTCCAAACCACGATATGTTATAAAAAAAATAATAATAAAAAAAACCCAGTACTTGGCACTCGTTTGGAGATATCTAAGTTCGAATTAAATCAATGACTGGAGGAATTTCTAAAGTACTCTTCAACTGAGGCTGCAGTCAGACGAAGTCAGGCAGAGGAAGTATTTTTCCCGTGTGGGTTATTTCGAGTTTTTCAGCCCGCAGGAGATGAACACAGATTTCTAGACACAATATATATATACATGTATTGTGTCTAATATTTAATATCAGTTATCATTGAGCACAATATATATATTGTGTCTAGAAATCAGTATACGATGAGGATTGACCTGCGCTCTACTCGAACATTTACCAGCTGTAATTGTTGTAGGGTTTTAGATGCGTCCGCGACTTAGACCATGGCGAAGTATATAACTAGGCTGCCACAGAGGAATACAGAATGCTGTTCATATCTAACGGCTTGTTAAGTAGCGTCCAGGAAGTTTAGACCCGCAAGCCGACCCGGACGTACTGCAAGATAAGACAACTAAAATAATCACAGATACAAGCAACGAAGCTATCCAAAAGAAGAACCCGAAACCTGGAGCCAACCCCTGGTGGACTCCGGAAATCAGTGCCCTCCGCAAAGTGGTAACCAAAAGAAGAAAGGAGTTCCAACGAGCGCGCAGGACGTGGCCAAAAGCCGAAGTAGAAGCCCTCAGGCAACATTATAGAGAAGCCAGAAACCGATACACGGACGGCATACGGAAAAGTAAGGAACGAACCTGGGAACGCTTAGTGACAACAACTGGAAATGATGACCCTTGGGGAACAGTCTACAGGGTTATTACCAACAAACTCCCTAGAAGGGAGGTAGTGACTACCACACGAACCCCACAAGGTCAAATGACAACAACTTGGGAACAATCGGTGGACAACATCTTGAATGCCATATTCAAGGAACCGGCAGTCCCAACTCTACAGGAACAAAATCATCTTTGTCAAGAAAACCTGAACTACAATACACAAATCATGGAGCCCCCATTCACCATGGAGGAGCTCAGTACTGCTGCCGCCCGGATAAGAAAGAGAAAATGTCCCGGCCTAGACATGATAGAACCCGAAATACTTAAAAAAGTAATAGAATATACACCACAACTTCTATTGACCCTGTTCAACAGATGCCTAGAGGTAGGGAAATTCCCAACAAAATGGAAAACGGCCAACGTCAAACTTATCATCAAGAGTCCGGCTAAGAAATCAGAGTGCCCGAAATCCTACAGACCCATCGCACTTCTTTCAGTAGTTAGCAAATTATTTGAAAGGCTACTGCACAAACGAATCCTTCAACACTACGAAGCAGCTGGCCTCCTAGCTGGGAATCAGTTTGGATTTAAACCGGGATCCTCCACAACAGAAGCCCTCAGAAACCTAACTAACAAAGTCAAAGAATGTGACAACAAATATTTCCTCGTAATAGCGATTGATTTTGCCGGGGCGTTCGACTCACTCTGGTGGCCGAGCGTCTTGGGCAGACTCAGGAAAGCTCAAGTACCCATCAACCTCTATAAAGTCATAGAAACCTATCTCTCACAAAGAAAAATTGAAATAAACACTCCATACAAAAAGATCGCAAGAACAGTACACAGAGGATGTCCACAGGGGTCTGTATTGGGCCCACTTCTCTGGAACTTGGTATTTGATGAGTTCTTGAGAATGGACCTAAGCGCACTGGGGGTGTAGGCCTTCGCAGATGACCTGATTTTGACAGTGCAAGCAAACTCCAGAGCCCAGTTGGAAATCCTAGCTAATCAAGCCCTGCAGATACTCCAACAGTGGGCCAAGAAGAATTTCTTAACAATTTCACCGACAAAGACATTGTCGGCGCTGCTCAAAGGAACCCTGCAACTGAGACGACCACCCCAGATTAAGATTGATGGGACAACTATCAAGTTTGCTAGTCAACTAAAACACCTGGGTGTCATACTAGACAATAACTTATCCTTCCAACCACATCTCAAATTCCTAAGACAAAAGATCAGAAACTACTCTGCCATGGTAGCTAGGGTCACAAGGCGAGACTGGGGTCTCAAAAAACGTACCCTAGCCTTATACTACAAGACAACCTTCCTCCCAATAATTACATACGCTTCAGCAATCTGGTATGACAAAACTGCCTTGGTCGTAAATAAGAGAACCCTGGATGCAATTCAACGCACCATCCTCCTCACTACTACCCGCGCCTGCAGAACGGTGAGTAACCCAGCGCTTCAGGTGATAGCAGCAGTACTTCCACTTGATCTTGAAATCGCAAGAACAGGACTCCTCTACTACTTATCTAAGGGAATTACCGCCACTTTCTTGAAATTTACTATAGACCCAACAAACAACCATAAGGCAGAAAAGATCCGGCTTCAGTCTCACCTGCTGCAGGTGTGGCAGGACAGGTGGGCAGAAACAACCAAAGGAGCAATCACCCACAAGTTCTTACCGCAACTTGAAAAAATCTATCCAAAATCGCCTACTTGGTTCTTTCCGGGGTTGCAAACAACATACTTGCTAACTGGACACGGCCCCTTTAACGCAAAGTTAATGTACTTCGCCCTTGTAGAGGACCCATGCTGTACATGTGGAGAGATCGAAACCTGGGAACACCTCATGTACGACTGTCCGCAATACGAGGATCTCAGGTGCATTCTAATCACGAGTATAAGATACCTCCCCAGAGGGCAAGAGTTTCACCTATTGGATTCAGAGGAGGAATACAGAGCCCTGACCAACTTCGCTCAAGAACTCTTCTCAAGAAGGAGAACCCTATATGCAATACACCAGGAGTGAAAGGCGACCAGCCAGATAACAAAAAAAAACATCCTTTAGGACACACCCCAGAATGAAAATTATGTGGAAGCTACTATCTGTCTACCAAGAAACCCTGCCTATATACCAACAAATATGAGACTTAAATGAAACTGACAAATATACTGAATGAAGATAGAGAACCAAAACAAAGACATTCAACTTGGACGGGACACTATCCCACGAGTGACTCTACTACTGGACTTATGACTACACTACGACTGATGCAGCCTCACTGCCATGTAGCCAAATGGCGATCTCTACCAGCTCCCTTGCCTGATACCTTTTTTTTCCCCTATCCCTGGCAGGGGGGAGGAGGAAATGGTCTTCCTGTTTCCTCCCTCTCCTACCACGCCACATATTTCGCCTGGTGAGGCATGGGCATGCCTTACTGACCATCTGGGGTTGCCTTCCCTATCGACCCCATACTTCTGTCTTTCCCCCCAGTCTTCAGTCTCTTCCCCCTACTCTGACTAATACGGCAGCGTAAACCCCACATAACTAATCAAAATTAACGATTTCTAAACTGAAAACTGAACCACATTAACCCCTTCTGGCTTTTCTAAACTTAAGTGCCCCCCTTTTTTTTTTTTTGTTTTTTTTTAAGGTCCTAGCCACCGAAATCTCAGGAAATTAGGTGGCAGGACCTGCCAGAGTGCATATAAGCTACTGGGTTCCTGGTCTGCCTCCACGGGGCGTAAGTGAGGCAACGTTGGGCCCCAATTGGGGTTTAGCGGCTAAACGACCAGAAGAACAACGGTACACGACACTAAACGATCCAAGATCCACACACTTTTAAATCTCTGGAATTTACAGCATACTGTAACACACCACAATGTAAACTACGCGGAGATGGGGGAACCCCCTGGTGCCGCTTGACCCTAAACACACTTACACTTACACTTACTTACAGTACTCAGCAAAACGACCATAGAACACCTACACGCAATTTACGGACATAATACACAATGCACGGCAGATGAATTTAATTATTCGGGTGGCCATAAAATAATAGTAGTAGTAGTAGTATACAGTACTCATAAAGTATCATGTTGTACGTCGTGGGCCTCCTAGACTGGTGTAAAGAAAAGCATTTGAGTTAACAAAAGCTTAGCTGTAATTCTAATTAAGTTATCTATACAGTAATTGTATTACTTATGCAATAGTTATAGCATGTAGTGTGTATGGTTATTACATGCAATAGTTATAGCATGTAGTGTATGGTTTTGTGGTATGTATATTGTAATGGATGAATTACTCAATTATGTATGCATATAATGATATAATGTATGTCATTATCATCATCAGCTATTTTCAATCCATTGCAGGATAAAGACCTCTCAAGAAACTTTCCAGTTCCTTCTGTTTTCTGCAATTGCCATCCACTTACTACCCACGAACTCGTGAATTTCATCTATCTATCTCCGTCGTTGTCTTCCAAGTTTTCTTCTAGCTCCTCTTGGGTACCATTCTGTTATTTTCTTAGTCCATCTGTCATCATGTCTTCGAGCTATATGTCCTGCCCAAGACCATTTTAGTTCTTTAGTTTTGATAAGAATGCCCTTTATTTGAGTTTGCTGCCTAATCCATGTGTTTCTCTTCTTATCTAACAGTCTGATTCCTAATATAATTCGTTCCATTCTTCGCTGTGTAGTTCTCAGCTTCTCTTCCATTCTTTTGGTGAGTGCCCAAGTTTCACTTCCATAAGTCATGGTGTAGAGTATACATTGGTTCATTATGTTACGTTTCAGACAAATTGGGATATTGTTCCTCAGTATGTGACTATATTTCCTGAATGCTATCCATCCAAAATTTATTCTCCTCTTGACTTCCAGCCATTTATTATTATGACTAATGACTTGTCCCAGATAAGTATATGAATCCACCTTTTCAATTACTGCTCCGTCAATGATCATATCCCTTTCTGTAGCACAATTGTCCATCATTATTTTTGTTTTAGCCATATTTATCTTTAGTCCGAAATCCTTAATAACTCTGCATAAATGATTAAGATTTTCCTCTAATTCTTTGGGATCATGGCTTATGACCACAATGTCATCTGCAAATCGTAAATGGTTTAGGTACTCTCCATTCACATTGACTCCTTTCTGCGACCAGTCTAATCAGAAAGCTTCCTCAAGGGCAGAAGTAAACAACTTCGGAGATATTGTGCTCCTTATCGAACTCCTTTCTCAATTTTAAATTTGCTACTGTTTTTGTCTAGTCTAATAAAGGAGGTAGCATTCTCATATATTTTCTTGAAAATCATAATATATGGGGTATCTATGCCTTGTCTTTCCAGTGCCCGAAACATTGCCTTACGCTGTATGAAGTCAAATGCCGTTTCGTAATCCACAAATGCCAGGCATAATGATGTTTTATATTCATTTGCTTTCTCCATTAGCTGTGATATTACATGAAGGTGATCCATAGTTGAGAATCCTGTCCTAATGCCAGCTTGCTCTTTCGGTTGATTCTCATCAAGTATTCTTTCTAATCTGTTAGTAATGACCCTTGTGAACAACTTGCAACTTGTAGATGTGGGATAACAAGCTAATTGGTCTATAATTTCCAATTTCTGATTTATCTCCTTTCTTATGCAGCAAAACTATGATTGCATTATGTCACTGCTATTTGAAGGATGCCTTCTCTGCTATTCATAAGTACACCATCGCTATTGTTCAGTTTCAGTATCATTTGTCTTTCTGTATTACTGCTCATGGCTGCTGATTTAAGTCCTTTGTTTTCCCTTAATGCTTGTTCTACTTTTCTTGTGTTAAATCTTCTTATGTCCTCTCTGAGTCTCTTTCTAATGGCTTTGCATAACTCAGCATACTCAATTTTATCCTTGTCAGTGATTATCTTGCTCTTCATTTGTCGTCTTCAGTTCATCATGACAAGTGTTTCTTTACTAATTTTTTCTTCTTTGGATTTATTTTTACCTATGTTTCTTGGGCTTTATCACTTTCAGAAAGTTGTAGTATTCCTGGTCGATATCTTAGTCCTGAACAGTCTACAGAAGCTGAAACTTGTTCTTAGGTTCCAGTACATACTGATTTTTCTCCTCTTCTGTTATCTCAAAGACCGTATTATTTACTCGAGTCAGTTTTTTCCTTTCTTTTTTTACATCTAAATTAAGTGTGCATCTTAGCATTCTGTGATCACTTCCAACATTTACCTTGTTCAGGACGGCAACGTCATTCACGATATATCTTCTGTTAGTGAGGATGACGTCGATTTCATTAGTTGTTAACCATTTTGGCTCTTCCATGTCCACTTTCTGTTCACCCTTTTCTTGAAAAAAGTGTTCATTACTGATATTCCTCGAGATTCTGCAAATTCCACAAGTCTTTCGCCTTTTTAATTTCTTTCACCAATTCCAAAATTTTCTATAGTCCCCCTTTCTGCGTTGTTTTGTCTCTTTCCAACCTTAGCATTGAAGTACCCGATAATGACAGTGTAGTGGGTTTTTTGCTCATCTAGAAGCCTCTCAATTTCGCTGTACATTTCTTCAGCCTCTTCATAATCATGGCTTGATGTTGGTGCATAAATCATTATAAACTTTAGCTTGTACCTCTTAGAAGTCCTGAGTAGTAGTCTTGACACCCTTGACGATGCACTTTTGAATTCCAAAATGTTGTTTTTTATATCTCTATGGGCCAGAAAGCCAACTCCACCTTCGCTCCTTTCACTGTTTCCATTGGTGTACAGCAGATTTCCATTTAGAAGAAGAAGAACACTTTAGTGCATACAAAAGCACACGCCGTACACAATACCCACCACGGCTACAAGCCAGGGGTTTACAGTAAAGGCTAATACTGTACAATGTAATAAACAAGAATGAGATAGGAGGAAAATAACAATATTACTACTAATTATACAAGTGTAGGATTAAACATTGGGAAAAAAATGAAAAATTTATATATGATAATAAACTCATAAGTGATTCATTTCTTCATCTTGTTTCAGCCAAACCGATAATATTCCAATTCCTTTTCCAGCTCTAATATCCTATCTTCACCCAGAAATTCTTAGCACCCTCTGCTTCCACTCTGTTCCTCTTGCTGCCGTAAGAGGGGGAGTGAAAGCCGCTGAGGACTGGGATTTGTTTGCTATCATTTGCTGTCATTTGTTTGACGTCATGCTGTCATTTGCTGGAGGGTTTGGTCTTTTTCTCTTCACGCTGACCAGGCGTCTTGGAGAAAACCACGCTACACGTTCGTTGCCACCTAAGTGACGTAACAGGACTTACCATCGAGAAGGTGTGCATGGGTGGATTTTAGGGAGGCAGGCCAACCGGACTTCTCCTAAATCTTCTGAAATAGAAAGATATTGGATCCATCAGTGTTTTAGACTGTGTCTGATAACACACAGAATGCCTGTTCCCCTCCAAGCCCCATATAATGTATGTATAGTGCTTTAAGTGCAAATTAGTTCCATTACTTAACTAAATGGCTTTATATAGTTGTCAGCATTTAAAATCTTATTCTATATTGTTGTTGTTTATCAGTTTATTTTTTCATCATATTCTATAACACTTTTGTATTGTACGACGATGCATTCATATGGTGATCTAATATTGCTGGTCATATTTAAGCATTCTATAAAATTGATTGGTAACTATTATAGTGCCGACTTATTATAAAATATTCTGTTATAAGATTGAGTTAAAGTTTCCAAACTTACGCAAAATAAGTAGCATGCTCCGGCTCGCTGGCAACTTCTGAGATGAGCAGTCTATATTTGTTGTTCGCAAGTGCGATCTGATTCACCAAACAATAGACCACTGTGGCTATCTGACCGCGTTTTTAATGTATTTAGTTATATTCATTTTCTAAATAAAAATATATCGTTTGAGCGATCAGCAGATATTAATTTTTGTGCCGAGTGAGGAGGACCTAAGCAGATGTGGATCAAGAAAGCTATAGAGATAAATCCATCTGGAGGACGTAAATGTACCGGAGCTGAAGCACTTCAAGACAGGGCTTGTTTGGCTGGCTGAAAACAACAAGGAACAAGAATATCTTCGTTTTTTGGGGAGATTCATCACAATTGATGACTCCCCCAGATACGATATGAGAGGCAGTCGACGAAATTCCTAAGAATTTCCATATTTCGCACTGTAATCATCTAAGATAAATAAATACATGTTGATGTTTGGCTGAAAACAACAAGGGACAAGAATATCTTCGTTTTTTGGGGAGATTCATCAGAATTGATGACTCCCCCAGATACGATATGAGAGGCAGTCGACGAAATACCTAAGAATTTCCATATTTCGCACTGTAATCATCTAAGATAAATAAATACACGTTGATGTTTGGCTGAAAACAACAAGGGACAAGAATATCTTCGTTTTTTGGGGAGATTCATCAGAATAGATGACTCCCCCAGATACGATATGAGAGGCAGTCGACGAAATTCCTAAGAATTTCCATATTTCGCACTGTAATCATCTAAAATAAATAAATACATGTTGATGTTTGGAAACTTTTAACTCTAGCTTTCATAAAAACATATTTTCAAAAAAGCATTTCTTAAAAACTTTCATAAAAGCATTAATCATAATTAAAGATACAGAGATTATTAACACTGAACTATACTGTATACATTGTAATTAGGAAAATAAATGTTTTTTTATCTTTTTTTTTCCCCTTTAGATAATGTCTCTCCGAAAGATTGTGCCATACTGCGTCATAGCACTTCTGCTAATTTACATATGTGAGGTTCGCTGTAAACCACTAAAGGTTAGCAGGTGGACTGAGTACCAGCAAGTATTCGGTAAACAACCCTTAGCCAACCGAAGAGCAACGGACAACAAATGTAAACATGGGGGAGAGATCCGAGACTTATGCGAACGATGTGCTAAATTCACAAAGAATGAAGTTGTTTTCCCTCTGTGCTGTGAAGACAAGAAAGGTGTAAGGGGATGGTGTAGACAGTTTATGAACTATGAATTGCAAGAATGAATGATGCTTGGTGAATGTGACACTACTGAAGAATCGGTATCCGTCTCGCCTTGTGGACTAGTCCACCGACAGGAGTAATCCGGATCGTGATATAATCCTTTTCCTTCTCCACTAACAAAAGTTGAACCAATAACTTTGACTGTTTTTGGAAGCTTTTAGTCCGGTTCTATGATCTCTCTGAAGGTTAATTATCGTTACCTAAACATTCATTCCTGTTATTTATTTCTAACGCTTCACCTAATTTGGATATGTGACTAAATCAGGACTGTTTAGCAACTTTCTTAAATTAAATATCTACCTCATTGGCTGAAGTAAATGACATCAGCCAATGAGGCTAATGTAATTTATTTCAGACTCACTGGCTGATCTTCATCACGTGTCCTAATTCTTCAAGATTCACTGATCACTTTAGATATAATTAGAACCAGCTTAGAAGCTGATCTACGTATGGGGTTAAATGCCGTGAATATTTCTGTATCGTAGAAGTCTTGTGGAGTTTGTAAAATGTGTTTATAATAATTGAGACAAGAAAACTATTCAGATATTCATTAATTTTACTATATTCTGCTTTTTATTTTTTAAGACTGTTGCCTTAAAACGTGATTTGCACTCATAAGTGGTTTGAGCAATTAAGAAATTGATTTAAAAATTTTCGGATAGATGTTTCGTCATATATAAAAGGAAAAATGAAAATCAAGAAATTACTGATTACGCCTTTCATGCAAGAAGCGCCACAGACGCTGCTAACGATATGATTTAACCCATACACGGTAAAAGTACTATAAGTTTTAATATTTTTCGTGTTTTGCGTTTTCATAAAAAAATATGTTAATCAGAAAAATAATAAGTGAACTTAGCATTATGAGAACGAAATCTAAGTTCTATTTTTGAAATGTTTTAATTATGTGTCGAGAACATGCAAACAGTACATATAAAAGTATCAAGCTATTGCAAGGTCGTTACAGTGTAAATAAGAGACACCAGTCCAACTGTGATGAATTCTCATTGTGGCAGCTATAAAACGAAAATGACAAACTTTTTTTTTTTTTTAAAAAGTTCAGATAAGAAGTCGATACAGCAGATTATAGATGAAGACTGCTTATTCACAGTGTTAGAAAATAACGAGTGCTGAATAGATGGCACAAATATTTGTAAAAGATCTATAAATCTTTCAGAACTGTCCAACAGCTCTAATGCAACTCTATGTACTTCCTCAGGCATAAAGTTCAATGATCTTCACAAAGAATCTGGAATATCGCCAAAAGTTTTCGATCTGTTAGAACACAGCTGTATTCGTCGAACCATCCTGAAACAAATACCGACCTTCGGGTAGAAAACGTACCTGACATCCGGCCATTAGTAATATTCCTAACTTACAAAAATGTTTAAAAAAATCGATCCTCTCTTCATATACGACTTTCCCGGAATACAAGCTAGATAAAAAAAATTAATGATTCCTCTAACTATACACCTCGAAAAGCAACAAAAGATATTTACCATACATAAGTTGTGTACGGGCAGCTATAAAATAAAAATGCTTGAATGCCTCCGCTCCCATCAAACAACATACCTTATCTGAAAGCTTATATTTTATGCTATATAGAAATAATGAAAAAAAAAGCCTGTGTACTGAGGTACATTCGGAATTTACGTGTAGCAGACGACCAACCCTCCGATCACTGTTGCGCATAGCTTTTTAAAAAGGTTTTGTTTCTTTTATTTATTGACTGTTTGTATGACATAGCAAAAAATAAAATCTATTTTCTGAATGTTGCTTTAGGCTTCATCAATAAATTGATTCAATCCAAAACAGACTACACTAAAATGTTGTGCAACAGCAAGCACTGTTGTAAAATCCAGCAAGCATTGTTGTCCATTACTTTTATGCCATTATATGTAAGTCCATTGCTTTTATGCTGGTCAGCATAAACGCAACGGACTTATATAACATTTATAAGACATATATATCAGCACAAAAAGCAAGAAATTCAACTTTTTTTGGAATGTGCATAATAGTTAATTATGCACATTAACTATTAATCGATTATATTCAGGTTTATATTGATAAACTATTAATAAACAATTTATCAGTACGTAATGGATACATAGTAATACATATGGGAGAGCTAATGATTTAAAGCTTAAACGAACTGATGAACTGATTATGAAATAGATGGTCATGTTGAAAAAGTGTACCGAGATAGGACAAAATATTCTCGAGTTCGCAATTCTGCCCAGACATAACTGATGGGATTTCATGATGAAAACCTTTTGGGTTGACTCTAGGCTAGAGAGATTCTGCAATGCTTATTGGAAAGAATTTTTTATCAACATAGTTGGCCTTAGTTCGTAGACAGACTTCTCCACTATTTATGTGAATACAGTCTTTACAAAGCTTATTTTGTACAGACCCTAAACACTGAAAGGAAAAGTGTAATAGAAGGAGAATCTATTGGCAACCTAAGACCCAATAAAAAACACAAAACATTTTTAAGTAGTGGTGATAGTTGAGATTTAGGAGCATTAGCGACTAAGGCCATATTGCTCCTTATATGCTGTCTGTAAATTGCGTGTGTTCTGAAGTCGATTTTCTGTTTTGCTAGACGAAAAACCCGAGTTTCCGGGAGGAAAAACCATGCTGTCCTCGCCTGAGACCGACTAACCCAGCCACGCTATGAAAAAGGTCTATAAAAATTCCTCCTGTCATCGACGGAACTCGAATCTCTTCCATCCTCTGTGGGAAGAACGGAGATTCTTCTAATTGTACTACCCATGAGGGCTACATTTTTGAGTATAAGAGAGGTATTAGATTGTCCAAAGCAATAGCGTACAAAAGTTAATTTGTCTATCCAGTAACGCGAAGTGTAATGCAAACAATTTAAATGAATTTGAGCTTTTGTTTAAGTTAATTAACGCTCATGTAGTTGTGCTTAGTGATATGTCACTTACATATAGAGGATGAGAATTTCATTTCGATGAATACCGTATGTTCAGAAGAGATGGGGGGGGAGTGATGCTTCTGATGAAAACCTGCCTAAAAGTGGCTAGAATGTGTCCTGAGTCAGATCAAGGGATGCTGAGTCAGTATGGAGGGAATTTGCTGCGGTGTGAAATGACGTGCAGCGAAAGATATATGAAATAGGGATACGTTAAAAGGCAAATAATTCTGAGGTGTATGATAAAAATATCGATAGACAGATTGATTGGACTAGTAAGTGCAATTTTCGTGTCATTATCGCGAGTTCAATCCTTTTATAGAGTGGAATATGTGACCAGAAATACATACTCGTATAAGGAAACAGTTTGGAAAAGCCACATGATTGCTACTTATTTTAGCAAGTCTTAGATGTACAAGGAGATCTAAAATCCTAGATCTGGTTCTTTGTAAGGAGACTGGCCGTATTAAAAAATTGACAGTAAGGAAACCAATAGCAAACGGTGACCACAATACCATCGAATGGATTGTAAAGGAGAGAGCATAATTTCAAGAGAAGAAACTACAATGGAATGAAATATTTCTATGGCTTGATCAACTGAAAAACCTATTGTATGCTGTCAAATACGAATATGCTATGAAGAATATTCAAGGAATTTATTTTTGAAGCCATAAACGTATTCATATTAGTGGACAAGTTCCATAAACGTAAGATGCCAAAATGGAAGACAGGCAAGGTTAAGCGGTTAACTGAGCAAAACAAACAAATACGGGACACTACAGACAATCACGTGATTCCGATTTGTAAGAACAGTGTAAGAGAACAAGCAACAAAACCACTGATGGAATAAAACAGCGAAAGTATTAGCAAAGACATCGGGGATAGGAAGTTCTTCTAATATGTGAACACGAAAAAGAAGAAATAAAATCAAATAGGTCCCTTAAGTTGTTTCTATGGACGGTCCACGGAAAGCTCAGTAGAAATGGCAGATGACTGCAATTGTAAATTCAGTGTAAATTCCAACTGTAATCGACTGTAAATTCCAACGGTATTTACAGTGGAAAGCAAGCTCGGATCTCTGGGAAATGTTACACAAATTAGTGTAAAATAAGTGATAAAAGTGACATAACGATCTCAGATACGCGTTTTTTAGAAAAGCTACTGAACTTAAAGAAGGGCAAGGCTCCAAGGGAGGATGATATATTGAGTTAAAATTAAAAAGACTCCATGTGAGGGTATCAAATCGTTGGGAATGTTAACAAGGACGACGTTAGACTACGGAAATTAGACTTCCATGCATTGGAGAAGTCCTTATATATCCTAAATCCACAATTGAATTGAGGACATAAAAGAGAGTGGTGGTGCTAAAGAGAAATTGTGTAATTATAAGCCAGTGAATTTGACTTTTTTGACAAGGAAGATCATGCATTTTATTATTACGGATGCGATTCAGGCCCATCTCGACAAGAATAGCATATTGAATAGATTTTAGCATGGATTCATTAAAGGAAGATCATGTCTGACCAATTTGGTAAATTACTACGATATCAATTAATATGATGATCCAGGTGGGCAGAAGCAGCAGTGCGTAGCACACGCTTCTTGATTAGACTGGGGTTCGAGCCCGTGACCACCAAATACGGAGGATGCGGAAAGGTCAGGGAATGACCACCGCATATCCCCGGAGCAATATGGCCTTAGTTGCTAATGCTCCTAAAAACCAAATAACAAACAAACAAACAATATGACGATTACTATGATTGTTATCTGCGCTAATATGCATGCAACAATTTTGACATTATATAGTTAGATTTAACGTTTGACAGACTAGAATAAACTGGAATCACTGTAAAGTTTCCACGCTGGATCCTAGACTGACTAAAAATTAGGAGGAAGAGGGTTATAAAAAAAAAAAAATTCTGCGTTAATTTCCTCAGGCTTCCTTGCACCATATGGCTAATAATAATAATGGCTACTCAAAGTACCCTCCGTATTGTGACTATTGCTCAAGTTTTGAAAGCAGTTTCATACAAATTTAAAAAATAAATATTCAAAACTATGTCCCTATTTATAAAATTGAGAATAAAAACATTTATAACGTTTTGGACACTGTTAATGGGCGTATGTGTATTCATTTAATAAATAAAATTAAACTTCTACAGAGGTCTAGAAGTGACCGAACTTTAATATAATTCTGGTTGGTCAGTTGTTGTAGGGTTTTGGCGCATCAGCGACTTAGGCCATATTGCGCCGTACATAATACACATAACACACGCAATTTGCCTGCAAATTGCGTGTGTTCTGTGGTCGATTTGTTGTTTACTAGACGAAAAACCCGAGTTTCCAGGAGGAAAAGACCATGCTACCATCGCCTGAGACCGACTAACTGAGCCACGTTTGAAAAGACCCATAAAAATTCCTCGTGCATTAACGGATTCGAACTCAGGTATTTTCCACCAGGTATGGGTAGGAGGGTGATTATACAACTTTGCTACCCAGCAGGATCTATATAATCTCTTTTTCTTGGTACAGCTTAGCTGATTTCAACTAGCTGGAACACCCATTAGCAAAATTCAGCTTTAATATTTGCATCAAGCAGTCTTCTGGTAGCTTCTACAAGCAGAAAAGAAGCTCATAGAAGTTGTTAATTTGTGTACAGGAATATCAGGTTTAAACGGCAATTTTCCATTTTAGTCTTGCGAATAATACGCAAAATATCAAGCTGCTCTGGTAAGCGAATAGCCTAATTTTATCTTATGCCTCCATAAACACTTCAATTTTCCAGATTAATGACAACCTCGAACTTGAAAGATGGTCTTAAAATGTCGACCTCTGTACTTGATAAATTTAGGTGAACAACCTACACAAAAGTAAAAAGTAAATATTTCTGCAGTAGTTATTCTATATGGAAACACTAAGATCTCATGCTAACTGCATCAGCGTGAACACTGTTTCTATGATATTACAAGTACATGTATTTCACTTTTTTATCTGTTGGAGATTAAAGAGAAGTTAATAATTTTTCATATAAAGCAGGCTTCAATCGAATATAGCCTGAATTTACGGTTGCCAATTTTCATTGAAATTAAAAATAAATTTTAAAACATAGTAATTGGCAGATTAAGAATTTAACAGCTACGCTCCAGTATGTTATCAGTAGAAAACTGCGAGTGCATTCAATAAAAAAAGTTAAATCCAAAATCCAGCATTAATTAAGATATAAAATAACCAATTTCTGATTAATGCACAAACAGTTGGTTCTGTCAACTCAATCGTTCAGACGTAGCTGATGTCTGCCTCAATAATATTCAGCATATTCGATTTTAAAAAATATATATAGAGAAAGTATTTTCAGCATGACATTCCTTGAAGCAAAGATTAACTAGAGTTCCACACTTTGGCCTACTCAACTCTCATGAATTCTGCTTTTTCCTTTCGCTTTGCCGTTCCAAAATACCACTCTATATCAAGCTGTACCCTCAGTCTACTAGCAGAAAAATCCGCTATCGCCATCACAGTTCCTGGTCTGATTCGTTCAATTAACCAATGACTAAGCATTGATATCTTCTTGCAACCAGAGCCTTTCAAGAAATAGTTCTACCGGTTGTTTAACCAACATTAATAGGTCGATTACAGCATTACTAAGTTTCTCCGTGATAATGCAATGGGTTAAGAATGGGTTTGAATGCCGTAAAAGACTAAGAATTCTTAAAGACCTTGTCTCAGGCGAAGGAAGTAGGCTGTCTTTCCATCAGCAACTGAGTGGTTTTCAGACGGAAAATTATACACATCAGCCACATGACACATAGTTTTAGAGACACAATACAGGATCACAACTATTGTCATAAAAATTGGCGCACTTATGGATAAAATATTCAATATGCCAAGGACGATTAGAGCAGTTCTCCACATTATAATCTGCGAAATATGGATCAAAAATTCCTCCTCAATCTGCAGACACTAGTATTGAGGTTAATGAATTCGTATCGCTTTATCTAAAATTTTATGATTCTACTTTGTGCACTTGCTGAGTAGGAATTTATTCCTGTAAAGTAGAATCATTTTATGATTCTACTTTAAAAATTTCTTTTTCTTTAAAAATAAAAATTTTTAAAGAAAAAGAAATTTAATTTCTTTAAATTTCTTTTAAAGAACAAGAATTTAATTTTTGGGAAGAAATGATGGTCTGTTCTGTTTCTGGATAAACTAATAATATCCCTAAAATCTGTATTCAGTTATTAACCACCAAAGGAGGGGAACGGGGTACTTATAGCACTAGTTAGCAGACAGAATAAAAAATAGATAATTCCCGACAAGTTAATGATAATAAAAAAGTGATCTTATTACCAGTACAGGATAATTATTACCAATCGTTACTTCCCTTTGGTTTTTAATAACAGTTTCTTTCCCCCGCAGTTTTGGGAACATCTGACAAAGACTAGACAGAGGTAGCTTTTTTTATTATTTCTTTCTTTTTTTTTTTTTTTTTTTTTGACAAATTTCAAGTGAAAATTTGTCTGTGAAAATTTCAAGCTGAAATTTCTTTAAGTGGTTTATTAATAGAAAGAAGTCTTGGCAATTTTCGTGCGCCTTGATAAAACTTATACACATTTTATTTATTTTTATTTTCAACTTTTCGGGTTTCAGAAAAGGAGTTTCTAAAACCCGAAAAATTGCAAATCCAAAATTTCCTTATACTCTGAATTTGCAACTTTTTTTCTGACAAGAAACATGACGAATTCCGTAACTACGACTAACTGCTTCTAAAAGCGAAATTCCCTTTACATTTTATTTGTATTAGCATAATATGCATCCAGGAATTGAAGCATTAACAAAACGTTTTGTGTGGAACAGGTCAATTATTTAACAAGGCAAGTAAAAAAAAAAAAAAAAAGAATTCTCAATGACATTTTGTAATCTGAAGGAGTAGTTTATTAAAGTTTAATGGGGTTTTTCATGAAAGTGTCAAACACGAGAGGTATCAGAATTTATATAATTAGTACCTTGCGTGGGTTGGAGGTTGGTAAGACAAAAGATACTTATTGGCATTAGGCTTGAATTTCAGCAAACTGTAATTTTCAGGAAATGCCTGTAAGGAAAGGTTGTTCCAAAAAGCTGAAGTTGAAGGAAAAAAGAAAAAAGAAAAGCTGGTTCTGTTAGTCTGGAGTTGGGCACTAAATGGATGTTGACTATTTGCAGCGCGTGTTCGGACTGATTTGGAAGAGGAAGAGAGAGAGAGAGAGAGAGAGAGAGAGAGAGAGAGAGAGAGAGAGAGAGAGAGAGAGAGAATTCCAGAAGCCAATTCAGTTGAACCCTGCCCATGGAAGTATTTATAGAAAAGGCATGCAGCAGAAACAGAATGTCTATGAAACAGAGAGTGGAGAGTCCTTGTAAGAGACTGGTCATTAATTAACCCCTACTGCCCAGTTTTTGGATGGAGTCTAGAAGCTCGAGAGACGTTTGGCGGGGACCATCCCCGATGTGATAACAATACCATATATCCATGATAAAAATGAATGATTTGAGATTTATACAGAGTGAGTAGTTGTTTAGAAGAAAGGTAACGCCGAGAGCGAACGAGAAAACCCAGTTTTTTTTTAAATACAGAGGAAGCAATATTTGTGATGCGCTTATGCCAAGAGAGATTAGAAGATAAAGAATGAGATTTTAAGGTGGGATGTGGAACGAAGGATTTCGTCCCAACAAGAATAATTTCACTGGCATGATCTGAGCAAACATTGACATTAGAAGATTTAAAACAGTAATCCAACCAAATAAAAGAACAGAAATCTCTCAGATCAGCCCATTTTGCACTCTTGTGATACCAAACAACAAGAGGCTGAGAAAGGCTATGAGAGAAAGGTTCCAGTGGAGAAGAGACCATCACAAAGTTCTGATGTGAGATGCCTAGAGGACCACTCACGTCGACCGTGTACTTTTAGGTGTACTGGTTCGTTAGAAAAAAAGATCGAGAGTGTTGCGTGTGTGGTTAGGATTGTCTAGTACTCTGGTAAGTAAATGAATAATCTATGAGAGATCATTAGCAATTTCAAAAGCCTCAGCATCTCGACTAGCTGGGTCTGTGTAACTAGAAAACGTAAGTCAGCCGGAGTTGTGGACTTTAAAATCGAAAAGGAAAATTACCTCACTGTTAGGAAAGTTAGACTGGAGAAAGCTGAGTTTTAAAGAAAGGAAATCAATGAGTTCCAAGTGATTAGAGGAGCTGTGAGAACGATAGAGACAAGAGATGATTTTGACAGGAAGCAGTAGAGAGATTTTCAGCCACGGAAGATTGAAAAGAGAAGATTCCGAATTACTAAGTCTCTAACAAGATTTATCAGAGAAGAAATATGCACAAGTGCCACCTTTGAAGCGAAAGGAAGCGCACATCATCTTCATCTTTGTTTCTGTTCTAGGGTGGCCCAAGACTCTCGTCCAAATCCACCTAGAACTATAACAAAACATGTACTCTATGAATATTACAGGTGGCCTGAACATTATATTCACCAGGAAGCAGTCACCCCTGGGCAGCTGCTTCCTGGCACCCGTCCAGGCACGTTTTTCGACCTGGGTCTACTAGAACTCTCATTGTGCGAATTGGCACCAATCCCGCACCCACCTGAGGTATTGCTATTCAGGTGGGTGCCAACACCCGCACCCAGGACGCCCAATCCCGAGTGCCAGAAAAAAAAAATATATAATAACAATAATAATAATAATAATAATAATAAAATAAAATAAATACATAAATAAATAATAATAAAATAAAATAAATACATAAATAAATAATAATAAAATAATAATAAAATTAAAAAATAATAATAAATAAATAATTATAAATAAAAATAAAATAAGAAATAAAAATTAAAAAAAATGAAAATAAAATAAAAATAATAATTAAACAAACAAAAAAATCCAATTAAAATTTCTCCCGACATAGCCAAAGTAAGCCAGGGGGGGAAAATAATAATAATAAATAAATAAAAAAATAATAATAATAAAATAAAATTTTAAAAAATAAAATAAATAAAAGAAAGCGCACAGCGAATAATTAGGACAAATAAGATGAGCATTGGTTGAGTCAACCGATAACTGGGAATATCAGAAAAAGTAAGTGGGGCGCACACCGCAGGTGGAAATGGATATCACTGTGATTGAAACCGAGCCCACGTATATTTGTGAAATTAATGAGGAAGCTTTTTGGAGGTTTAGATCTTTTCGCAGTAAAGTTTGTTCTATTAAATGCTTATTCATGATATATTTACTACTCAATACATCATGCCTATTCATGATGTATTCAGAAGTAAAGTAAAGGTAGAGAAGGGACATGTAATAATGAAATTTTTGGATGTGGCGTACACGGCAAGGATATACCCAGCTCCCAGTTTATTGACATAACGTGGCCTCACAATGTTTCTCTCCCCCTCCACACATACACATTACTCAACGGCCGTAAATAACCTACCAAATCAGAAGATCAATGACAAAAATAACTACAAACAGACAATTGGCAAACAGATTCGCAATCCAAAAGGCAGACTGGGAACTCTTCAGAGTACAACTGACCAGCAAGGCGCAAAAAACGCTGGAGGAACTGGATAGACAGGCGGTGGACAGTGAGATTAAAAACCCAGATACACTCCAAGAGAAAATCACCAGTATCATAACTGAAGCAGCAGAGACAGCGATGAAGAGGAAAACCCCCTCAGTCGGGGACATGCCCTGGTGGACTCCAGAATTGCAAAGATTGAGAAAACAGGTCCAGACAAAACGGAAAGAATTCCAAAGAACACGGAGAACATGGCCACCAACAGAGGTAGCAGTACTAAGGCAACAATACAAAGAGGTGCGAAACACCTATACAGAAAAAATTAAAAAGAACAAGCGAGCCTCTTGGGAAAACCTGGTCTCCAAGACAGGGAACGAGAACCCCTGGGGCGTAGTGTATAAAATCACCACAAACAAGCTCCCCAGGGGAGAAGCATCCACTGTAACGAGGATGCCCAATGGAAGCCTGACCAAAACGTGGGAGGAATCGATTACCAATATCCTTAGTACTATCATCCATGAACCACCAGATATCCTTAATGAACAACAAAAGGTAATATGCCAGGCAAACCAAACGTATAGAACCCAAGAAATAGAACCGCCCTTCACAGTCGATGAATTACAGGGTGCGGCCTTGCAAATGCGCAACAGGAAATGTCCCGGCCCGGATCTCATAGAACCAGAGATGGTCAAAAAAGCTGTGGAATATATACCGAACCTGATACTTAATCTCCTCAACCAATGCCTGGAAACTGGGAACTTCCCGACAAGTTGGAAGACTGCACACCTAAAACTTATCTTAAAAAACCCAACAAAACCTCCGGACCAACCAGCCTCATATCACCCCATAGCCCTACTCTCTACCCTAAGCAAACTCTATGAAAGGCTGCTCCACAAAAGGATCATGAACCATTACAAAACCGCCAACCTAGAATCACCCAGGCAATATGGATTCAAACCGGGCTTCTCGACCATTGAAGCAGTCCAAAATCTCATAACCAAGGCAACCCAAAGTAACAAGAAATATTTTCTGGTAATAGCAGTGGATTTTGCTGGGGCCTTCGACACCATCTGGTGGCCCAGTGTCCTTGGCAGACTCCGGAAAGCAGCAATCCCAGAAAACTTGTATAACAGTGTCCGGGCATATCTGTCGGATAGGAAAATTGAGGTCGTCACAACTTTCCGAAGAGTTGTTAAAAGCGTCCGAAGGGGCTGCCCACAGGGATCTGTCCTGGGGCCACTAATGTGTAACATGGTTTTTGATGACTTCTTGGCTCTGGACCTGGGAAATGTGGCCAGTCAGGCCTTTGCTGATGATCTCATTTTAATGGTGGAAGCGGACTCCAGAACGGGACTTGAAACACAGGCAAACCAAGCACTACAAACCTTACAGAATTGGGCAAAAACACATATGTTAATGATCTCACCAACCAAGACAAACTCAGTACTACTAAAAGGCTCTCTAAACATCAGACGACCACCGCAAATAAAGATAGCGGGATCCACCATTAAACTAGCAAAGCAAATAAAGTATCTAGGTATTATCCTGGATGGAAACCTGTCCTTTACACCTCACCTCACCTACTTGAGAGAGAAACTAAGGAACTATGCAGCACTTGTAGCAAGAGTATCTCGCAGGGACTGGGGACTCAACAGGAAGACCCTGTCCCTGTATTATAAAACAATATTCATCCCAGCGATCACCTACGGATCACCAATCTGGTTCAGGAAGGCCGGAACCGCGGTCAACAGAAGACTGCTGGACACTATCCAAAGAAACATACTTCTAACTATAACTAGGGCATGCAAAACGGTGAGCACCCACGCTCTGCAGGTCCTGGCAGGAGCTCTTCCGTTGGACCTCGAGGTGACTAGATGTGGACTCATGTATTTACTGTCCAAGGATATACCTGCCACCATCTATGACTTTACCTTGGACCCAACCAACAGCCGGACGGTAGAGAAACAACGAATAGTGGCTCACATGTTGAAGATTTGGCAGCACAGATGGGAGATGTCACCAAAGGGTCAAGTTACAAGAAGCTTCATACCGATAGTCGCAAAAATGTACCCAAAAGCCCCTTCGTGGTTCTATCCTGGGCTAAATACAACCTTCCTCCTGACGGGCCACGGCCCATTTAAAGCAAAACTGAACGCACTCGGAATAATAGAAGAGTTCACATGCACCTGTGGAGAACCTGAAACCTGGCAGCATATTATGCACGACTGTGAATGCTACGAAGAACACAGAAGTAGACTTATAACTGAGATTCAATACTTGCCGAAAAATCAAGAGTACCATCTACTGGATTCAGAAGATGAATACAAAGCCCTCAGCCGATTTGCACTTGACGTCTTCAATAGACGACGAACAGAAATAGCCATCCACAACGATTAGATGACCACAAATAATAAATAAAGACAAACTGATAAAACATCAACACAGAGGAAAGGATCGCAAAATACTAAGGACAAACGGCGTAATATGCAGCAGAATAAATGAAACAGCATCGACCTAGGAACCAATGGGAGTGGCTCCAGCCAGAATGTCGTTGCTCCCAGGATGAAACCACACACCTAGAAAAGGACCAAACCCCACCAACGAGTCATCATCAGACTGCACTTGCTGGAGGGCACTGCAAATTGCCGCTATGGCGAACTGGGCAGGGCTCCCTTGCCCAGCCCACTTTCACTCCCTATCCCTGGTGGGGTGAGGGGAAGGACTTCCTGCCCCCTCCCCACCCCACCACCCCCTCATTTCCCTCTGGTGGGGCAAAGGCATGCCCCACTGATATACCTGGGGTCGCCTTCCCTATTGACCCCATACTTCTGTCTTTTCCCCCCAGCCTTCCGTCTCTCCCCCCTACTCTATGTATATCGCCAGCGAAAAGCGAATGCCCCACACAACGTAAAAATTTTAAATGCCAAACTCGACACACTTGCAACCTCTTTCGGCCTAATTAAATTCAAGCGTTTATCCCCCCCACCTTTTTTTTTTTTTTTTTTTTTTTTTTATATATAGGTCCTAGCCACTGAAATCTCAAGAAATTAGGTGGCAGGACCTGCCAGAGTACTTATCTAAAAATACTGGTGTACCTGGTCTGCCTCCACGGGGCTAAGTGTGGGCAACGTTGGGCCTCAGTAGGGGTCCAGCGGCTAAATGGCCAGATGAACAACAGAACACAACACTACAAATGTACAATATCCATACACTTTTAAATCTCTGGCCTTCCCAGTGAACTGGTACACCCACAATGAAAGCAACGCGGAGATGGGGGAAACCCCTGGTGCCGTTAGACACTAAATACACTTTACACTTTACTTACTCAACGGCCAATTCTCCTTACGATAACCAGAGCACGTTGCACCTCCAGCACGCACGCTCTACAGGTCCTCGCCGGTGTACTGCCCCTAGACCTTGAGGTGGCCCATGTGGGGGATGCTGTATCAGCTCAGCAGAGGAAAGTCTACCGCCTTTATTGATTTTACCACGGATCCTGCTAACACCTATTCCAGTGAAAAAAGCAGACTCCTAACCTACTTACAACAGACCTGACAAGCTAGATGGTCTGAATCCACTAAAGGGGCCATCACCCGCAAATTTATACCGGACATATGCAAAGTATATCCCAAATCACCATCCTGGTTCTCCTCAGGCCTTCTAACCACGTACTTCCTAACAGGGCATGGTGCCTTTCGCAGCAAACTGAAACTTCTTGGACTTTCCGACAGCTCCCTTTGCACCTGTGGTGCCCAGGAGACCTGAGACCACTTGATGCATGACTGCCTACTATATGATGATCTCAGATCTTCTCTCGTCACACAAATTCATTTCATCCCGAGAGACCAGGAGCAACATCTCCTGGAAGACCACCATACCTATACAGCCTTTTCGAACTTTGCTCAGGGCCTCTTCACGAGGCGGAAAACCCTACCACAACCTAAGAATCAGACCCAACCAGACAATGAAACGGCCTAATCAGCCATGTGTCAAGACGACTACTTGCTTCAGCATACTGCATTGTGCCTTTACAATGCAGCCTCAATATAACCCCGATCTACCATGACTGCCGCTCCGGCTTTGCCCCCACCAAGTTGACTCACCGCTGAAATGACTCCACTATCTGGACGGGACTTCTTTGTCCCAGGATTGACACTACTCGGATTTGATCCTCTCGGATTGACTCTACCAAATATATCTTCATGCAGCTCACTACTGAAATGACTTCACCACCTGGACGGGACCTGTCTGTCCCAGGATTGCACTACTCGAACTAGACCTTCTCGGACTGGACTCTGCCAACTATGACTTCACGCAGCGTTGCTGCCAATGCCACGTGGAGATCCTGAACACGTGGCGGGGAGGAGGTGAAGGTTCCCTTGTCTTCTCCCCGCCACCCCCTCTTTCTTTCTGGTGGAGCATGGGCCTGCCTCACTGATTTTGGGGTCATCTACTCTATCGACCCTATACTTCTGTCTCTCACCCCCCCAGTCTTCAGTCTCCCCTCCCCCTCTAGCTTTCCAACTAGCATTCATCCCATGTCAAAATTATCCTAGTCCTACACACAAAATTCTTATTTCCACACTGTACAACTTAAAACTCCTTTGGCCTGACCCAACCTCCAGCGCACCCCCTTTTTTTTTTTTTTGTCCTAGCCACTGAAATCCCAGGAAATTAGGTGGCAGGACCTGCCAGAGTACTTATTTAAAAATACTGGTGTACCTGGCTTGCCTCCACGGGGCTAAGTGTGGCCAACATTGGGCCTCAGTAGGGGTCCAGCGGCTAAATGGCCAGATGAACAACGGTACACGACGCTACATCCAACAATATCCATACACTTTTAAATATCTGGCCTTTACAGTGTTCTGTAACACACGACAATGTAGACTACACGGAGATGGGGGCAACCCCTGGTGACGTTAGACCCTAAACACACTTTACCCTTTTTACTACTCGGACTCCCTCCAATCAATGTCTGGCAGAGTAGAGGTAGCAAGATAATACATTGGCTGACACGGATGCCTCCTAGAGAGTTATCATTAGGTTCGATCCAGGTAATTATTTAGTGGTTGGCCTGCGAACACCAGAGCTGTCATCGAAACAAATTGCACATGAAATATTCATTTATAGATAAATATAATTTAAATTATTGTATAATAATTTAACAATTAGAAAAAAAGTTAACGGTGACCATGTAGCTATAACCAGATCGATCATTTCATTTTCTAATATAGTTAGGATAAGACATTACGCGGCTATTTTCAATTCAGATTAATTACTATATTTAATAACCATTCGTATACCACGTGAAATGAATAATATAGTTTATTAATAGGATCATGGGTATCGGTAAGATGCCTGAAATGTCACCTTAAATATACAGTGGTTCGGGCGATTACCTTAATAAACTATATTATTAAAGCATTTCATTTTAATTTTTTTCATATCATTCCAATATTCCTTTTGCTATTGATGTTGCTTAAAACTGTGTTCTATATATATCATGTTGTCCAAACATCTTGTTCTATATATATCTTGTTGTCCAAACATCTTGTTGTTGTTGTTGTTATTTGGTTTTTAGGAGCATTAGCAACTAAGGCCATATTGCTCCGGGATATGCAATGGTCATTCCCTGACCTTTCCGCATCCTCCGTATTTGGTGGTGACGGGCTCGAACCCCGGTCTAATCAAGAAGCGTGTGCTACGCACTGCTGCTCCTTCCCACCTGGCTACGGAGGCGGCACAAACATCTTGTTCTTAATACTGTCTTATATTCAAAAAACAATTAGTAAGAACAATATAACTCAAACTGGTCTATTTTAGTCCAACTGACGTGTCATCAAAATGGATATCCTAGTCTCAGATAGTTCCTCGAGGAAGTAAGACCCTAATTATCATCTAAAGTTTATCTGCCTTTTAATTATTACGATTTTATTTGCAAACTCTGCAAATATTTTAAATTTTACTAATCCGAACAGTCTCCATCCAATGTCGCTTCCTTATGAAAGCGAACCATGTAGATGTATATGTAATGGGCGACACCTAGAACGTTTGTTCAACTCTGCCTCGTATCTCTGTGAAGAACAGTATCACTACAAATGGGCCAGATATGTGTGTGTGACGTAGGTTTGTGTGTATTATGTGTGTGTTCTGTTGTTGTGTCTGGCCGCTTGGCTATCCAGAAGCATCAGTCATCAGACGATTCTAGGTACTCGTCCACACCACGGGAAGGTGGGCCAGTCCCAGTAAAACACGTACTGTCTCAAAAGAGACGCTGATCCACCTAGTGTTGCCAGAAGGTGGGCCAGGATCCTCTGGGGGGGCCCATTCCAGAGGGGGGAAGTGGGAGAGAAAGAGAGAAAAAAAAGGAAAAGTCACCTGTGGTGCAGGTTATGAAAAAAAAATAAAATAAATTAATTAATTTTAAAAAATAATAATAAAAATAAATAAAGAAGAGAAAAAAAATTAATTAATTAATTAAAATAAATAAATAAGAAAAAAAGTAATTAATAAAAATAAGTAGACAATAAATTTCAATAAGGCCATATCTAAATGGCAAATTAAGCAGGAAAAAAAAATTAAAAAAAAAATTGGTGCATTTGAGGGAAAAAATAAAATGAAATAAAAAAAATAATAATAATAAATAAAAAAAAAAACAGCTGCACTGGATTAACTAACTCCAGGCAGAACGCGACGAAAAAAAAAAATAATTATTATAATAAATAAATAGATAAATAATAATAAAAAAAAAAAAGAAAAAAAAAAGTTTTTCACTGTGGACTCAGTTCGTTGCACGAGTATTTCTAATGCGTCTTGCTTCAGCATGGGTTTGCCTTCTACGCTCGAAGACTTGTGCAGCATAAGTCTGCAGCGCTGAGAGGTTTTCTAGTGTTCGGAGTAGGAGATCCGGTTGATGCTCAGTGATGTTTGGTACTGCCTGTGTAAGAGTTCTTCTTATGTCTTCATACAGCGGACATTCAAATAGCAGATGCTTCCAGTTCTCCTTTTCTCCACAGAAACAGCCATCTGTTGTAGACAGTCCTAGCTGAAAAAGCTTCTCGTTGAGGGAGCCATGTCCAGCGACCAAGAAGGAGGATTCCAAGGTCAGCGACAGCCAGGACTTAACAGTTTTCGTTGCAGTAAATGAGACCTCTGGAAGGAATTTTCTAGTGACGGCGCCTGTTACAGAAGTATCCCATGTGATCTGCCAAATGTATATTAGTTCATTGTAGCACCTGAGTCTTTCGGATTTGGGGTTGCTGTTTAGATCCAGTTCAATTTCAAGGATTTTAGTTGGAATTTTCTTCTTGATCCTGAAGTTTAGACCTCGATAGATGACGTACAAATCCAGTGGTAATGTTCAGGCGATCACTTGAATAGCAGCTGTGAACACTGTTCGGCAAATTCTATGAGTAGACAAAAGCATGCTTCGCTGGATGGAGTTAAGTTTGTCTCTCATTTTGACTAGCTTCAATCTATGAAACCATGCTCCAGCCGCATATGTCACAATAGGCAAAAAGACCGCTCTGTAGTATAAGGACCGAGTTTTATTTGAGAGTCCCCAGTCACACCTGGAAAATCTAATGATGGCCGCTGAAAATCTTTTAGCCTTGGTCTCTAAGTGCATAAAATGTTGGTGGAAGCTCAGCTTGTGATCAATAATCACCCCCAGGACTTTCGTCTGTGTTACGATCGGGAGTTGCTTTCCAGAGATCTTAATTTGTGGTGGGCGTCTGAAATCTAGCTTGGATTTGAAGAGCATCATTTTTATTTTATCCGGATTGATTCGTAGTTTGTTGAGCACCGTCCAGGATCGGACAGGATACGATTTGCTTTACACTCTAGGTCAAAGCGGGATTTTCCAGGAACAACGATAGTGAGATCATCTGCGAAAGCCACTATTTTACATTAATCAAAGGGTTTTATGAGCCAGCTGTGGAGGACCATATTCCAGACAAAGGGTCCTAGGACAAAACCTTATGGGCAACCTCGAGAGGTCGGTCTGGTTACCTGCAGGTAGTTGGATTTGACTACTATCTCGCGCTCTGTGAAATAATTTCGAAACAGCTGATATAGCTGGAGGGAGCACTGAGCCTGGCGGAGGCGGGCCAATGCACTGTCTCACCAGACAGTGTCAAAGGCGCCCTCGAAATCAACAAAGATAGCCAGTTCATATTTGGATGTAGAATTTTCTATGTGGAGGACCAAGTCAAACAGAGCCTCCTCAGAAGAGCGCCCTGGCATAAAGTCATAGTGTGCTGGGGAGAAGAGGTTTTGTTCACAGAGTAACTGCATGATTCTTAGTGCCATGAGTCTTTCCAGTATTTTCCCGAGATTTGCCAGGAGGGCAATAGGTCTGAGGGAGCAGGGGTCGTCAGGAGGTTTACCAAGATTCCTGATGAGTCGAAGGGGAGCTACTTTCCAAATTTTGGGAAATACTCCGTCTTGCAGGCATTTATATATAGTAATTGTAGGTATAGCGGTCTAAGCTTGACGAAGAGCAGAATAAAAACATATTCTATTAGATCCATCCCAGGGCATTTTTTGGGATTGATCCTATTAATCACTGACGACAGTTCATCAATTGTAAAGGGGTTGGTAGTTGCCTTATTGTCATAGGTTTTGTTGGCCATTCGTATAGCTGAATGCTCTGGTAGATCCCCTGCGGAATCATCCTCCGGAAACAATTTGTCTAGTATTTTATTAATTGTGTTAGTCCAGTTAGAGGTCTCTGATGTTTCGGTTGTAACTGTGCCAAAGATATCAGGCATGTATGTTTTCTCCCTCGCTATCTTATAAAGAAGGCCCCATGGATTGGAATTCCCCAAGTCATTACCAAATGTAGTCCAGGTTTCTCTCTTCTTGGCGGCAATGGCTTTGTATATTCATTCTTTTTGGCAATGTAGCTACAGTGTAATCTTGCCACTTCAGGGGGGGACCAGTTGCGATGGCGCTGATAAAACCGTCGCGCTCTGTGGGCTTCCTTACGCATCGTTGCTAGCTCATTACACCACCATGAGCAAACAGTGGGACGGATGGACTTTTTCCTTGCCGATTTATACGAGGCCTCCAATAGTGCTTGCTGAAGTATGTCGACCAATTCATTAGCAGCAGATGAGTTAAGGTGGTTAGGATTGCGTAAGGGAAAATACCTGGTGATCGAGTCATCAAACGTCTGCCAGTCGACATCCTTGATTGAGAACCTCACAAGGGCGAGCTGTCTAGGGGCCCTGGGGGAGCGGCTGAGCGCGTTGCCACGTAGAAGGTAATCACTCTATAATCACTGAGCGTCCAGTCTGGGACTGTCTTCCAGTCAGAGATCCGGGTACTGAGGTCATTGGTCGTTACTGTGACATCGATGTTGGACTCTCCTATAGAGCTACTATATGTGAAATATTGCTGTGGTAGATTATGAACTATAAGGTTGGGGGAGACAATAAAGTCCTCCAACAAGTGGCCTCGAGTATCAGAGATGGGGCTGTGCCAGAATGATAACTTGGCATTTACATCAGAGACAATGAGAACAGATTTCCTGTTCAGAAAGTTGAGAGCAAACTCCAGATAGTTCAGTGAATCATTGAAATCGGCTGAGGGTGGGCAACAGAGTGAAATCAAATAAAATGATAATGTAGAGGTTATGACTTGGATGCAAGCTGCAAACTTGTTGCAGAGCCCGTGTACTACGTATATCAAGTTTCCGATTAAGTACAACAATGCAGGATTTGGGATCCTCGGGGACTGGTTGTATTACCCTAGCAGTAAGAGCATACCCCATTATTTTAGTTGAAGAACCAAACTGCACCTTTGCAAAATAGGGCTCCTGGATGGCAACAATATCGAGGGAGTGTTCTTCTGCTGAAAGACGGATCTCATCAGAAACAGCTGGTGGCCTTTGTCCATTAATTTGCATTATGCGAAGTTTTGCTCCAGGAGTGATTAGATTGGTAGAGTTGTGATTAAGATTGGGATTGATTACTGCAGTGTTGCGACTGGGAAGACATCGATCCGTAACTGTATTTGGATTATTCATCAGCAGTTCTTAGCTGTACCAATTCAGGTGCTCGTTGATACTCTGGGCAGGATACATCACGAACTGAGTGGGAGTAGACCCGCTTCCTTCTCTTACAGTTGATGCAGCTGGCCTGTTCGTCACGGTGGGGGCATTCTGCATGGACGTGTCCACTACGAGCACAATGGCTGCAGGTGGGAGAGCTATGAGAGCAGTGTTGAGATGTATGTCCATATCCCAGGCACAAAAAGCATTTTGTAACCACTGTGAAGGGACGGAATCTATGGGCCCCGCAACCCAAAAAGATCATATCAGACGAAAGGAGGCTCTTGTATAGACGAGGGGAGAGGCTGAAAACTCTGTGTGCTTAGAGATGGTTTTAGTTTTGGTTTGAAATCTGAAGGTGATAGCGCTCTTGACTTCCTCCATGGTGTATTCAAAGTCAGCCAGGTTATTATAGAAGAGGTCCTCAAAAATCTCATTATTGGTACAGTCAAGTGGGGTATCATATATCAGTATTGACGGGTTCGACTTCTTAGGTGGGGTAGCCAGAACACCAGCAGTGGAGAGAGAACCACTGGAGGAGATGTGATTAAGGTCCTTCATTGTGGAGGTCTCAAGAACAACACCCCGGTTTCTGATGGGTCTGAGAGATTTTACTTTGATGCTCCTGAAATCAATCTTGAGTGTGCTGGCAACCAGGTCCGTCACCTCTCCGCTGGTCTTGAGTTCCGAATTTTCGCTGGCCCGGAGCAGAAGGACGTGCTGCGACCTCTTATCAGAAGTGAGGGGCAATGATGCCTTCAGCCCACCATCCTCCGTGGGCACCTGCTGAAAAGCGAACTAGATATCCTCATAATAGGGACAACTCCACAACACTTGTTGAGTCCTCTTCATAACCGCCTTCGTTGATAGCACAGTTGGTGGGATCGCCGTCCACCCCACACCAGGTGGAAAAAACCAGAGTTAGAGTGCCGTAGATGACGTGAGGAATTTTTATGGGCCTTTTTCACAACGTGGCTGAGTTAGTCGGTCTCAGGCGAGGGTAGCCTGGTTTTTTTCTCTCAGAAAGTCGAGTTTTTCGTCCAGCAAACAGAAAATCGACTTCAGAATACATGCAATTTACAGACAATATACGCGGGAGCAATACGCTTTAGTTGCTGATGCTCCTAAAATCCTATTACAACAACAATTCTTCATAACCATTCACACAGGGCCATGTTAGAATAGCCAAGCCGATGTAACGTTTTCTTAAAATGTCCACGAATCGTTATAAAATAAGAAACAGAATCTTCAAGTTTAGATACAATACTGTATACTGACGCTTCATAGTCTTAGTTGCTTTGGCGCTCACTCCAAACACAGACATACATGCACAGACATCTTTAAGTGATAGCCATAATTGCCATATGCCATTCAAAAACCATAAATCGCTTTGAATTTTGTTCAGTGTCCTAGCCAAAAATTTCATTAAATAGCCAAGCAGATCGCACTTGTTATTGTATTCATACAAGTAGATAAAAAAACCAGTTTGAAGTTAGCATACGTATCACTCTTTATGAAAAACAAAAAAAAAAAAAAAAAAATTCTCAAAATTTAAAGAGAAAAAACTGGTTCTGGTTTGAAAATTTAGATCTTTAGAATTTGTTTTTTAAAAAAAGAAAAAAATAAATAAAGAAAAAATTAATTATTTAGTACCTTGCTCACGAATTTTGTCTTCTTGTTTACATTAGTGACGACCTTCGAGTGACAGAAAAAGGTTAGAGGTTATAGGGGATGAGAGAGGAAGAATCGGAAAGTCGTTTTAAACGCTTCCAACACAAAAAAGCACCATGACCTACTTTTCAAAATACGGAAAATGTTACAGACCTTACCTTCATCCAGATTCAGCAACAAGTTAAGGAAGTAATTTAATGAAAATATCTTAGCTATAATGGTATACAGTAACTACTAATTTAACTTTCGATATTGACGGAAATGTATTCAGACGTTATTTAACATTCCAAGCTGTTTTAACAGATGTGACTTTTCGTAAACAGAAAGACACAAATTACACAACTTCCCCCCCTCCCCCCATATTAATCTGGCAAATAACCTTCCACGCATTGATTGATGAAAGGTGCTGAATCGTATCTGAAGCTTCTTGAGATATCAAGAGACCTAGAAATACTTTTACATGCAGAACCAGTAATCCTTGTTCTATCACAGCAGTGATAGAACAAGGAGATGAAAAGCATGCTGTGAAGGACAAAAGTCACAAATTATATTTATAGACAACTGAGATTAACAGGTAGCTGAAAGCTGATGCAACAAACGTACTTATTATTTAAAAATTAATATATTGAAGGTACCTTTAATTTTCACAGCAGAATTTTTGTATTGTCATAACAAGAGCAATACTGGAAAAATTTGATGAAGTGAACGTGACGGCTCTACTGATACTGAATTGCAAGTATGGAAAGATGAAAGAAGTACAGATAGAGAACCCTGTTCAAAAATAGTTTCTTTAAATCTAAAATAGAAATTGCAGCTTTATTTATCTAATAAACAGAATGTGATGTTCGGGTAGCGTACGCGCTCATCAGTAGGAATATTGCAAGTTCGAATCAGCTGGCTGATTTACATAGCCATAAAATTTACATAGCCCATTCGTAATTGAGTATATCAGCTACAATAGAAATGAGGGCGGTTTTTTTTTTTTTTTTTTTTATTAGTTGTTGGCGCATCGGCTTCTGTGGAGCCGACCGGGCTAGCCAGGTAGGTAAAGTGCCTGCCTGGCAACCCAAAGGTAAAATGTAGTGTGTTTAGGGTCAAACGGCACCAGGGGTTTCCCCCATCTCCGCGTTGCTTTCATTGTGGGTGAACCAGTTCGCTGGGAAATGCCAGAGATTTAAAAGTGTATGGATATTGTACATGTGTAGTGTCATGTGCCGTTGTTCATCTGGTCGTTTAGCCGCTGGACCCCTACTGAGCCCAACGTTGCCCCACTTTCGCCCCTTGGAGGCAGACCAGGAAACACCAGTAGACTAAGATTTACTCTGGCAGGTCCTGCCGCTTAATTTCCTGAGATTTCGGCGGCTAGGACCTAAAAAAAAAAAAAAAAAAAAAATATATATATATATATATATATATATATATATATTTATTTATTTATTTTTGGCAAATTCGATGAGGAATAACGCTAAATTTTTGAAAGGCCGAGTGTATGTGCGAAAAACATAATTTGGAGATGATTAAATCAATTCTGACGTGTAGGGCATTCGCTTGAGTATGTGCAGGTAGAGTGGGTGGGGAGACTGAAGTCTGGGGGGAAAAGACAGAAGTATGGAGTCGAGAGAGGAGGCAACCCCAAGTCACAGTGGGGCATGGGTGATGCACTACGACCAAAATAGTTGAAGCATCAAAACAACTAAATAACATTACAATTATCGAAAGTAGGCCTACTGACCTATTTTGTTATTTATCATGTAACGATAAACAAAAAAACCTTACACACAAATGTACAAATTATTTTCAATTTTTTTTTCTGACCGGTAAAAAATTTTTCGGGAAGAAAGTAAATGGACTTTTAAAAGCGTCCTTAGGCGGTAGGTATGTTATAAAAGAAGGCGTTTAAGTCCACAATCCGAATTAGAAAGAGTGGCTTATTTGCCATACAGCAGCAAGACCCGAGCCTTCAAATTTATATATCTGATTATTCCTTCTGAGAGAAGAAATAACATAAATCGCATTTAGGTGCAAATATCTATTTTAATCCCTTCACAAGGATATATTTATTCCAAATAGGATGGCATTTATCTAATTAAATGGTGGTTTTTAAATTATAAACTGTACGTCATTATATCAACTCTAGTTTAAGTCACACTTTTGGAGCAAATTCAATATGATAAAAAAATCAGAAAATATGTCCTAGATTTACGTTCATTAGCTTTCCTGTTACATATACTGTAAGTAGAGATCGAGTATAGGTCACACATCAAGAAATAGAATTAAAAAGTGGTAGACAAAAAAAGCGTCTGGTATACTTCATTATGCAATCAACACTGTCTAGTAGCTGTATTACTCACTGAGCATACAAGTATTCTGTAAGCTTTTCTATCTGTGTCTGTTATTTAATGGGTAAACAGGAGGAAAAAGAAAAATGAGGACCTCTATAACGCATAATTAATGGCTAATATTAAATCATTTTTAGTAATTAAAATTAAAATCAACAATTATTAAAGGAATCATCGTGCATTGGCTATAAATTTAGTATTCGGCTAGGACTGGAGAGTTAGGACTTAATGGGCCTTTTTTTTTTTCTTAATAGGTCTTTCTTTCGCCTTTTTTTTGGCAAGTGTTGTCCTAATACGTTCTAAAAATAAAGTGACATAACTTCAACTAAAGAGTGCTATATACATGTATTTCTTTATCACTTCAATGTTTAATCTGGTAGCTATAAAGGAAGGTGAATGCACAGAAATGCGTCGAATCAGGAGGAAGTCACTGATATAGCCAGAGTGAACGTGTATTCACTGTAGTTGATTAAACTCTCAAGATAAAATTAAATAAATAATAATTTTAACTTATTTAATATTAAAATAAATTAACTTATTTAATATTAAAATAAATTAACTTAAGTAAAAAGTTAAACTAAACTTCAATCAAGTTTGTTTTCACTGACAGCCTCATGACGTGCATAGTGATGTCGTGAGGTCATTCTTGAATTTAAAATAAATAAAACAGTACAGAAAACTACACATCTAAGTAAGTTTCCGTACTTATGTAGATACAATAAACTGCGAAACTTCAGAATCTGAAATACTTTAAAATCCGGCACATTTTACAAAAAAAAAAAAAAAAAAAAAAAAAAATCAACATTTTACAACCCGAAAATATTAAGAAAGTAATCAGGCACTCGTATAAACGATCGCATTTGTTTTTAAGAATCCATGAAAAAAAAAAAAAAAATGACACCTCTTTCTTTATAAGATGTTTGCAGGACTATCGTGTTCTTTCATCTATTTTTTTTCAGCCAGCAGGACACTTCGCATGAATAACTTGCATGAATAATGCAATGGTCTTAATTCTTACAGCAGGATAACTCATTGTCTTTGCAACGAGTTGTCCTGGTTTTACACTGTTTTCAAATAGATGGCTCGGCTGATAGATTAACTGGCCATTTGTACCATTTGCATATGATAGCCTGTATGGCAGTACTATTGAAACGGGCCCCTGGGTACCAGCACGACAACGATCCATGTTATTCAGTGAGCGTCATATAGGACTGTTAGTTGGACAATGACCTCGAAAATTTAACCTGGACTGATAAGAGCTCAGACCTCAAGACGTGAACCCTGTAGGTTCAATCAGAGCGCTGGTTGCGACTAAATTTTTGGCATGAAGGCAGGAAAAGGTTTGTCACTGCTGCTTTAGGAACAGTATGCCTGTATCGTAGCTTTTCGAAGTAGCTTGGATATTATCCCGTATATTATGATAATAAGATAACCAGTTCTGTAAAACCAAATGTTTAGAAAATTTTATTCATATATTAACCTCGAGTATTCCCTTTATGTGACCCTCTACCCCTGTGGCCATGAGGGGCATAGTGCAACAGCGACAATGCACCTATATTTTTTATGACTCTCTCTCACACACATAAACACACTGAACAAGCGGTTGCAAGCTGCGAGATATCTAGTATAATTCTGTAGCCTTCTCTTTGCCACAGCTGATCCATTCACACGTACCTGCAAGTGAATGCCCCTCTTCCAACTATTTCTTATACATATTTGTAAGTGTTGGACAAAGTAGCTTTGGACAATAAAATGATTTCCATATTACTGCTAATGTAGCCTTAGCTTCTCGCGCACAAACACTGTCCTTTTTACTTTTCTTTTTTTAGGTAGGAACTATCACACGCTGTGTCGAGTTCTGGATGTTAACTATAAGACGGTACTCAATACATCAAATATGAACATATGCTCAAATGTGTGAAATGTTTGCGTACGTTAAACGGTGTGTTTACGCAGTCTACAGATAACAACATCATGAAAATAAATTTTCATGGAAAGAATCACCGTCGGCATGATATTGATCGATGCTAATTATCATAACGATAATTAAATGACACTACTCTTTCACAGAGAGCCCAGATGATCAAAGTGAGAACGTTCTTCGAATGAATAGAGTGGATAGCCAAATCGCCGGACCTCAGTCTCATTGAACCTGTTTAACATGCTTTAGGAAGACAAACTGTAGCACCCTGACTCCTATTTGAAATTCTCTATGCGCTAAGATCTGTCTTGAAGAGGAGTAGAATTTATTATCACAAGGTCTAATCAGCTTGAAACTGTACGAGAGTTGTGTGATTGTGGGGCTGACTGTTCCTAAATTATGTAGGAATATCCTAAATTTTGCAAAATCATCAAATGATTATGATTCATGAAAACAAAGAGTGTTTCCTTTCAAGCCCAATAACTGAAGAACCTTGTCATATGAGGACAAATCTGAAAAGTAAGGCACCAATTTTGTAATTTAAAAACCAGAAATGGTACAGAAATTTAACTTTAACATTTATACTGTACAATGCTATGTGAAAAATCTGATGAAATGACCTGATTAGCATACTTTCAAATCATCAGTTTATTATGATCTAAAGGCAAAAACACAAATGGAATCCACAAATTAAATTATTGCCGTGTACGGTGAAGTAAAAATGTTCTTAAACTGTGTCTACTACTCGGAAGAGGAATGAAACTCTTGTAGGACAACGAATACCTTGATTGTCCATGAAATCGATCACTGCTATTCACGCTGCGGAAATGAACCCATCGTCAAAGAGAATAATTGTGTAATTATAAAATACATTAGCCAAACACTTAATATTTCTTATGGCATATGCTATAAGATATCAACAATCATAAACTGAGGTTCCGTAAATTATCAAACAGGACAGTTCAAAAATTTTAATAACAGATCAACAAAAAAAAAAATTGCGAATGGGGTGTTCTTTGGAAAACCTTCGATGCAAATGCCTCAGATGAAAACTTCAGGGAACTGAACTGTTACAGATGACACCCGAGTACACTTCTCTCCTGAAGTAATCAGCAATGCGACAACAGTGCACCAGACATGACACATTCTTGCAATAAAATCTCATCAAACACTGAAATAAATTAAAAGTACGCATAATTTCTACTATGTATCTCATTAAATTTTGAAGTTCAAAACACTGGAGATATACTTTCCGATCTGCCCTCGTAATAATACATTTCTACAAATGATTTGATAAAATTCCACCAAGAGCATATTTTTCTTGATCTCAGATTATAGGATTGTAAACTTACCTTTTGAACACAACTATTAAAAATTCTTTGGAATAACCGTCAGTCCTTGTAAATCAGCGTTATTGAATTTGTCGGTTCAACTCACTTTATGGTTTTTAAATTTCAGTTAATGACGTTTCATTGTTGAGAACCTGTGTGGAAACAACTTTTTAGTTGCTATTAATGGAATTTAATATGCATTAAAAATGAATTTTGTAGAACAATGCATTATCACATTAGAAAGGATTATAATAAGACTTTAAGAAACTTCTGATTTTTAAGTCTGCATATACTAACAAAATCAAAAGTAACACAATAAAAAAAAGTCAAGTGTTTTCATTTCTTTATTTTATTAACTATTTTATGTATCTCAAATATGATCAGTAACTAACTAATCTGTCATCTACAAAACATTGAATCAGAATTAGAACATTGGATAATCACATGAACGATTAGCAAAGAAGTTTTGTTATTTTCTTCCTACAGCTCAACCATTTTTCTTAAACTGGCAATTCTAACACTATGCATACTATGTCAGTACCCATGCTCTGCAAATCCTGGCAGGCGCTATGCCACTGGACCTGGAGGTCGTCCGCTGTGGACTGCTCTTCCACCTCTCCAGAGCAAATTCCAAGACCATCCCGACTTCACAACAGACACCGCAAACAAGAAAACAGCAGAAAAGAACCGTCTCCACACGCATCTACAACAGGCGTGGCAAGCGAGATGGACTACTTCCAACAAAGGTGAAATCACTAGAAAGTTCTTCCCTCACATTGATAAGGTGGTGGGACTGAGAGTTAGTCCCACCTCATGTAGGACTGCCCCCTGTATGAGGATTTCCGCTGCACCTTCATCACTTCCTTGACCTACGTACTCAAAGATTAAGAAACACACCTGCTTGATAGTAGGGAGGAATATACAGCTTTTACGCGTTTCGCACAAGAGCTCTTCAGCCGAAGGAAATCCTTATCTACAGTTCCTATACCAGCATCACAACAGTCCCAAGGAAGACAACAGACGGTTTAAGACCATAATGGACTACCATCCAGACTAGACAATCCTGAACTTGACTGTCACACCATTAAACTGACAACTGTTCGACAATTGATAGCTACCAGTGGATTCATTTAAACCCCTGGATTGAACACCACACGGACTTGACAGAGGCGCCAAATGGCGAACCTATCTGTGCTCCCTTGTACAGTCACTTTCGACCCCATTTCTTCCCCTTTCTTCGCCTGATGGGACTTAGTGTCTATTGACTGCTTGGAGATGCCTTCGCCTACATCCCCTTACTCTTACTTTCATCCCCCCCTTCTTCCGTACACCCTGTACTACCTCACTCTATCTAATCGCTTTTTTTTTTCCTCCTTTTTTTTTTTTTTTTTTTTTTTTTAACTTGGTCTCCGCTCAGGAAGCTGAGGCGACCCTGAGCGGAGACCAAGCAGATTTTTGGCCTACAAGCAGATTCTAGATGTTATTTCATCTAGAGACAACGAGGAATGCGGTATCATACCTCCAACATCACAGAAAGGGACACTTACGTTGGATGCGGTGTTCTCGTCTGGAGCGGAATAATAATCAACGGCTGCTCCCCCCTTCATGTTTTTGATAGGAGTACCGTAACTGCGCAGAGGTACCGAGAACAGAGAATTATGGGCAACCTGGCTACCTTCTAGTGGTGTGTGCGGGCAAAGTACGGTCCCACAAGGGGCTTCGCTGCCAAATTCCAGGACACACAACAGAATCCAACACAATACTGTACATTCAACACAACATTTTTCTGGCATTTACAATGTTCTGTATTTCTTCACAGTGTATATATGGCGCAAATGTGGGAAACCACAAGTGGCGCCTGACCCTAACACTATGCATACTATGGAAGCAGGTTCGGGATATATAAACTACCATTACAAGAAGGGCTGCATACCTGGTCTGCCTCCAAGGGGCCAAGTGTGTGCAACGTTGGTCTCCAGCAGGGGTCTAGCCGCTAAATGGCCAGAAGAACAACGATACACAACACTACACTTATACAATATCCATACACTTTTAAATCTCTGGCCTTCCCAGTGAACTGGTACGCCTACAATGAAAGCAACGCGGAGATGGGGGAAACCCCTGGTGCCGATTGACACTAAATACACTTTACACTTTACAAGAAGGGCTGGCCAAGATCGTCCGAGGGCTGCTTCAACCAGAACAGACCGCTATCTGGCTCTAACAGCAAGACGGAACCCTACGATGTCCTGTTATCAACTGTCTCTTCAGGTTGCTGAGGCCACAGGTGAAAACAATTCCAACATGACTGTGTTAAAAAAGCTCAATTCAAGTGAACTGTATGCAAGGAAGCCAGTGGTATGTATCGCATTAACCCCAAACCAACGCAGTTTCTGCGATGGTTTGGGGTTAATTCCTCGTCGAAACTAGTGCCGTGCACATGTGACTTGGAGCCTTAACAAATAGGATACAGTTCTGTTTTCCGATTAGTCCCGTTTTGGCCTACAAGCAGATTCTAGATGTTATTACATCTAGAGAAACGAGAAATGCGGTACCATTCCTCCAACATCATGGCGCAATGGAACACCGCATCCACTTACGGTGGATGCGTTGTTCTCGTCTGGGTCGGAATAATAATCAACGGTTGCACCCCCTTCATATTTTTTATAGGGGGTACTCTAACTGCGCAGAGGTACCGAGAACAGATCCTCGAACCCTATGTGCGACTTTTTAGTTTTTCGTTTCATGTACGACAACGCTACTGCGCACAGAGCTCAAATGGTGGAGGAATATCTTGATTTTCAACCTTTTTTTTAATAACGGCATCCCTAAGTAATTTATTTTATTTTGCCGCACCCCTACTATATATATATAATATTAAAAATATAAATGTTATATGATATTTATTACAATAAAATTATTGTAATAAAATTAAAAAATTAAATAGATACTGTACACCTTTTTATAATGAAATAAACATATAAATTAAAAAATAATAATAAGTTTAAGTAACTAAACCCAAATTACGTGGTACCCCTGGAATGTCGTTGCGGCACCCTAAGGTGCCGCGGTATCCCGGTTGAAAATCACTGACCTAGGACATCGTATTGCACTCCGACAGTTAACTCCTCGGTCACTTAGTGAGCTAAGGTCTGAGCTGCTGGAAGAATAGGATTATTTTGTCACAGAATCTTATACCCTTATATCGAGCATGATTCATCGCTCTCAGGGCTGTTTAGCCGTTAGAGGGGATTATACGCCGTACTGATATCATGTGACCATATTTTCGAGCATCTTGTAACGACTTCTCTAATGTGACATTTTTGGTAATTTTTATGCAACCTCTATAAATATCCTTTATACCTGTCCGAAGTCTCTTGCTGTCTCCTAATTTCATTGTTACTGTGTAGTAACACCACCATACCAAATTTTTTCCCGCTTCATCGCAAGCTGCACGAGTTACACCACGTTACTTACGTGTTCTGTTAATTTTATCGAGCAGTGTAATTTTAGGTATTGGTTTAGTGTAATATGTTTTCGAGGCTTCAGGGAGAATGGCAGTCTGTAAACCTATTGAAAGTATGCGACAGTAAGTCCAGCAGATAAGGACTACATATCTTAATTATGAAAAGGAGGTATTTGTCCGGGCTAGTAGTGAGCCTGTTAGTGATAGGCTTGTGGTGACCCCGGCCAATTCTTGACTAGAGATGGATATAATAAATAAATTTTCTGTTTATACTCCGGGACGACCAAACGGTTAGAGGAGTTTACAAGATACACAGAATACAAGAAACAGCACCGTATTCAGCAGTCAGGGGCTTGAACCCTGGTCACTCAAGGTACGTATACTTATCCACCCGCGCGCCTGACCACTAGGCTACGGCGGCCTTCTCCAGGGAAGGGGAGTTCCGATTTATGGATTTAAAGATTGACTTAGGCAAGATAGTATGCCTTCGCTATCTCCAAAGATGTGATCTGCTCATTCTCTGAAGAGCTTCCAAGTCATATGGAAAAGTTTTTCCGAGTTGTTAGAAATTAACTCTGATCTTGCAAGATGGTATGCCTTCGCTATCTCCAAAGATGTGATCTGCTCATTCTCTGAAGGGCTTCCAAGTCATATGGAAAAGTTTTTCCGAGTTGTTTGAAATTCACTTTGATCTTACAAGTTTCTCACAGATCATCTTGTTATAGGTTTCAATACACCACAGTTTACCCATAAGTTTAACTATATACGTAGTGTAACGGCATCGTTTAGATTTTATCTCATATTGTGGTTACCTTCACAACGAGATACCATATATTGCACTACTTCAAATAAATAACGTTTCTCTAGTAGGGGAGACTACTGTTATTTATTCTCAGTGGACACCACCACCCAGACGCGTTTCGGAGCTTGTGGGCTCACTCATCAGTGGGCGGGCAGGTATCCTGGTAATGCAGACATGCCATCACGGTTGCGAAGTTAATTCCACAATGTGAGAGATGCCAAATGGTGAAGATAATGATAATATTTCGAAGACTAAATGTTCAAGGCATAATATGTTATGGATTGAAATTAACTATTGTGTATAATATCGGTGTAAATACACCATGTAGTTAAACTTATGGGTAAACTATGGTGTATTTACACCGATATTATATAGTTAATTTCAATCCATAACGTATTACGCCTTGAGCATTTAGTCTTCAAAATGTTATAGGTCTGTATTCTTATCCTGTTGAAAATAGTTATTTTCTAGTGATGGTCCAATAAACGTCTCTCGTATACTACCGAGGTCCAATAAACAAGAATTTTTTTAACTCGTAATTTTAATTACCGTGGAATGTACAGTAGCATGGGGTTAATATACGTTCGTCAAAATCCGAAAATATTCAGCTTTTTCCTCTTCCGTCCTCCGTCTGGCCTGAATTTTATAATTCAGTAATTTGTCCAGCTTTTCTTTCCTGAAAATGCATCAATGGCTCCCATCGATATGTTGCACTAATAGTTATGGCGAAACTAATTAATTAAATAAGATTAAAAAACAGAGATACGATGATAGGAAGGTGTTTTAATGATCACTTCCTTTCACTCCACAAGTTGGTTTTCAGGTATACCAACCACTGACAAAATGGACATGAGTACGCAGAGCTGCCTTCTGCTGATTGCCTGAACACTTTACTACGTTTATTTTTGTTTTAAACGCATGATTAACGGCACCCAGGCTAATCCAACTCATCAACTGAGTGCATCGTTGTAAATATTTATGTAAACAAAATAAATAGATTGGTAAATAACAAATAGGAGATAACACACTGAATATACATTAACACTGCAACAATCTTAAAGAATGACCAGTGAGTATAAAAGATCCACTAAATAAGCCAATTTATAATACCAAAGTGATGATTGATACAAAACAATACATTTGCTATACATCTTTATTACAATGTCATGAAATAGTATTGAGACTATATAGCCATCAGACTGAATGGGAGACCAAAACGCCATCACCTGTTAACTTTTGAAAGCTATTCCTAAATATTAATATATATGTATGTATGTATGTATGCATGTATGATGTGTGTGTGTGTGTGAGAGAGAGAGAGCACGGAGCAGCTCGCTGTTCCTGCATTTATTGATGAAAAACGCAAGAAGTTGGAGGACCACAACAGAATCCATTTTAAAAATAAATAAATAAAATACATTTTATTTCTTTGCACATAATGGATAATTTCAAAATATTGACATAATAAATAAAGCACACTGGGTTGGTTAAAACATATTTTCATCTCTATTTGAAACCTGTTGTAGGGTTCGCATCAGCAATTCAGGCCGTATTGCTCAGCATAATGTCAGTAAATTACGTGGTAGCCTTGCATAAACTTCTCCACTGAGAACTACAACAGGCTTCAGAAAAACATATAAACATTAACCCTACTTAAAATTGGCCACACTTCCCAGGGAAAATATTTTAATTCGAAAATGATAAAAATAATAGAAACTAGTAATCAGAAATTTAAAATAAAAAAAATTCTGCTGTGTAATGAAATTAATGTAAACAGATTTTTGCTTTTCATCATTAATAGTATTTTCACTTCTCTTTGATTTCACTTTTTTTTTCTTTTTTTTTTTAAATCAATAATAGGAGTATGCTATACGTTAAACGTCAGACAAGACAAAGATTTTTCATGTATGTGACCTTCACTACTTTTCGGCTTTGTCTGGTAATTTTGCCTTAGATGTCTTCCTTTTTAAACTCAGATATCTGGCAACTTTAAGCATGCATGAATTGCTAATTGGAATAGCCTGTTAATAAATCTTTGCTTGTTACGACCTGCTTGCTTCGGTTGCTGTTGGGTGCAAATATCTTGTAAAAACTGTACATACATATATGTTACAAAAAGCCAAAACACATTAAGTAAATTCCATTATGAAGAATTAACGAAAACCAACAACGCAAAATCAGATTATCTCATTACGCAGACAATGTCATTTAAAGCATACAAAATCCATTATAATTTTTTTTAAATTTTTAGCCAGCTGGCAGACTGGTTAAATTCAAGGGAAATTGAATTTCAAGGCAATTGAAATTAGCAACTAATTTCAATGCCCCCTAGCAGTGTAATTTCATTACACCTCAAATACACTTCGCAATGAAAATTTCAAGCAGCATTTCATAAAAATAATGTTCTCTACGAACTAATAAGTAGAGGAACTTTTTTTTTTTTTTGATTTGATAGTTGTTGGCGTATCGGCTTCTGTGGCCATATTGCACCTCCCAAGGTTTTTGCAGTACTTTGATCCAAGCCCGAGACGGGAATCGAACCCGCGACCTTTGGGTTACCGGGCAGGTACTTTACCCACTCGGATAGCCCGGTCGGCTAGTAGAGGAACTGTGTGCAACCCTGCCAAGATTGCCCTAAGGCGGCTAAAAGTTGATTGCTGCAGATGTTATATGATAATATTGTGCATATTATATATGAGCTACATGATATTTAATAAGTGGAGAGTCTAGAAACCACCGCATAGTACAGTGAGTATTTTTTCATGATTTAACATCTATTTTGTGCAATTCACATGTATTTCATATATGATTTAAAATATTTCTCATGTGGAAAACAGTTATTTTCTTCCAAAAAAATAAGTGAGGGAACGACATTCCCTTCCCTCGAGTTTTCGCCCCGGAAATTAATCACAAGCATAAACACAAGTCTGCATACGAAAAGGAAGTTACTGATCTAGTTTAAACTACAAAAACTGTTGCGAACTTTGGTTGCAGAGTAATGTAGGTTACTCTTTTTAAACTCGGGTGACGGGTTACTAGGTCGACGGTGTCTTGTTTTATTAAAATTAGTAGAAATGTCCTGTTCAACGTTGCTATGTAGAGAATAAATGTAAATAAAAATCAATAAAATAATTAATAAAAAAAAAACATACAGAGAATTGGATGGTCTGATGTCAGAACTATCTCGGGTCGTTCAGAGAAAATAATAAAAAGTAGATTGCGGCGAGTATTAGAACAGAAATGAAAAAATAAGTTTTGAAGGTGTCTTAGGAGAGAATGAGATAGAAAGCAATTAAGACAGACAGAGTAGTAATGGTAGTGGTATGGAAGTTTGCTTGCAATCGTGACAGTGAGTGAAAAAAGTACTTTTTCTGATATGGGAATAGTAAATGCAATCTAAGAGTATACGTTTGACAGTGAGCGGTTAAGAACAATGCCTGCACAGAGGAGAGGCGTCCCCCCATCCCCGAGAAGAAATGTATGGTGTGTGTGTGTGTGTGTGTGTGTGTGTGTGTGTGTGTGTGTGTGTGTGTGTGTGTGTGTGTGTGTGTGTACACGTAATCTTACATTACCTTTGAGTAATCGTACTAGTACAAGGTTTGCCTATCTGTTTTGCCTGAAGCTAGAATTCCATAATTGTAGTTTCTGTTTGATTTGGAGCAATTTAGTGTTCATCTGTGACTTCGAGATTCCTGACCGCTAAAAAGCACAGACCCTTTTTTATGTCTAAAAAAAATCTATATATAGTACAGTACCTGATAATTTGCTGGCGTTATAGTGATTGGTTGTTTGGCTGCTTGATCAGCGCTCTCATTACTTGTGATAAGGGCACGCCCTTGGACCCAGCAGAAATTCACTGAATGATTATTACCTTGTTTTGGCCAGCGGTTCGAGAAACACAGTGAAGATATTTTTTCCTCAGATGAATTTGTTTTATGATGGGATGACAGACTGAAATTGTATTATCTAATGCAGACACTGCACTCATAGAATCAATGCCATCAGTTAAATATATTGCTAGCGTTGTGAAAGGTGCCAATATTCCTTAAGGCTAATTTAATTGCATATAATTCTGCAGTATAACTGCTACATTCAACAGGTACTGATATGGAGACTGTAAACGAAGAAAAGGCAGACGCAGCACAAACCACAGCATGCTTTCGAACTGTCTGTATATATTAGGCAGCTTTGAGCATTCTTGAGAACATGGCCTTTATGAAGTTGCTTAATATTTTCATCTACCAGAGATTTTTTTCACATTGCTGAAAATAGGTATTACAGAGAGGGAGATTTATGGCATCAGGGTGAAACAGGTACATTAGCCGTTGAAGCATATTGTCAAAATTAAAAGTTACAGGTGTGCATCATATCTTTTAGTCTAATGTCAACAGGTCTATTTTCAGTGGGTTTGCAATATACACTGCTCGAAAAAATGAAAACAACACTTAGAAAACGTAGTGTAACTCGTACAGCTTGCAATGAAGGGGGACAAAATTTTGTATGATTGTATACTACCGAGTAACAATGAAATGAGGAGACAGTGCGAAACTTCGGACAGGTATAAAAGACATTTATAGGGGTTGTATAAGAATTACCAAAAAGGTCACATTACAAAGTCGACAGAAAATGCTCGAAAATATGGTCACATGACATCAGTACGGCGTATAATCCCCTCCAACAGCTAAACATGACTGACAGCGGTCAACCATGTTCGATATAAGAGTGCCTATAAAATTCTGTGGCAACAGGTCCAATCCTTCCACCAACGCAGACCTTAGCTCACCAAGTGACCGAGGAGATGGCTCATGGACGCCCTTGGGCGTGCAGTGCGGCGCCCATGGGCGTCCCACACATGTTCGATCGGATTTAAGTCTAGTGATCGCGCTTGCCACGGCAATCGTTGGATATCTTCAGTTTCAAGGTATTCCCTCCACCACTTGAGCTGTATATGCAGTGGCGTTGTCGTGCGTAAAACGAAAACTGGGATAACCGCACCCCTAAAAAGACGCACATAGGGTTCGAAGATCTGTTCTCGGTACCTCTGCGCACTTACGGTACCCATAACAAAAACATGAAGACGGGTGCGGCTTTGATTACTTCCGCCACATACGAGAACACCGCATCCACCGTAAATGTCCCTTTTTCTGATGTTGGAGGAATTGTACCGCATTCCTCGTTGTCTCCAGTTCAAATAACGTCTAGATTCTAGACGTTATTTCTACAAGCATATTCTAGACTCTAGAATATGCTTGTAGACTAAAAAGGGACTCATCAGAGAACAGAAGTGTACCCCATTTGTCAGAGCTCTAAGTCACATGTTCATGGCACCAGTTTCGACAAGTTCTGCGGTAGTTTGGGGTTAATGGGATTATTATTAAAAATTATTATTATATTATGGTTACCCGTAATTTAATACATAAACTCGTATTTGTGTCTGTAAATTGCGTGTGTTCTCTGGTCGATTTTCCTGTTTTGCTGGACGAAAAAACCGCAGTTTCTATGAGGAAAAACCTTGCTATCTACGCCTGAGACTGGTTAACTCAGCCACGGAGTGAAAAAAGCCCACTAAAGTTTGTGGCGTCATCGATGGGATTCGAACCCAAGCCTCTTCCATCCGGTGTGGGGACCACAGTGACGATAGCACTGTGCTACCAGCGTAGGCGGTGTTAATGGGATTTTAAGTATTTAAAGTATCTGTGTATTATATGGCGGTCTCCAGGGTTTCCCCTATAAGACGCTGATCCATCTGACAAGCTATAGAGCCAATGCCGGCAAGTGTGTGTATGTACAGTGTATGTGTGGGTTGTGTTGAATTTTGAGTGCCGGCACCTGGCAATAATGGGATAGAAATCAATCGGTTCCATGCGTAGAGTCCATTTGAATTGCGCCTTCTTAAAACAGTCCGGTTGGAAATGTTTTCACCTGTGGCCGCAGCAACCTCAAGAGAACAGTTTATGATATGATTTCGTAAGGTACCGGAACAGATAGCAGTCTGTTCTGGTTGATGTAGCCCTCGGGCGACCTTGGCCAGCTCTTCTTGTATCCTGGAAACTGCTTCCATATAGCTGAGACGAAGCTGCGTGACACATTAAGTCAACGTGCCACCTCCGCCTGCGACTGCTCAGCTTCAAGTCGTCGAAAGGCCCGCCATCTCAAAGAATCATCGACGATGAGTCTGCGCAAGTAGCACAGTGGTATCGTCACCGTCCTCCCCACACCAGGTGGAAAAGGCCCGGGTTCGAATTCCGTCGAAGACGCGAGGAACCTTAATGGGCTTTAATGAATCAGTCGGTCTCAAGCGTAGATATCAAGGTATTTTCCTCAGAAATTTGGGGTTTTTTCGTCCAGCAAAACATGCATATCGATCATAGAACACACGCAATTTACAGATATAATGCATATATGGGTATGGGTATACAGAAGCAATTCCGGGTGACTCTAATAAAATTCTTCTTTTTTTTTTTTTTTTTTTTTTTTGAACCGACGATGACTTATCATCCTGAGTACTGGAGATGCCGCTATCCCACTGCGCAAGCCAAAAAACGGGAATGAAATGATGTGGCTGCAATACTTGTTTTTATAGTCTTGAATAATATGCATAATGTGCGGCTCTGCACGGTGGTAGATAAATCTCTATTGGATTCTCGGGAATTTGCATTCCAGGATGCCTATTATATCAAATATTCGCCTTTGGCGATACTGTTGACAACACAAAATTCATGAAAAACATTTTGTTATGTTAATTTTGCCGAGAAATGTAGTAAGATAATTGGCATATATATACACACACACTCAGTTATCACTGAATTATAACCACTCCATTCGTAATGGATAATGCCACATAGCTCGCAATATAAAAAGCTGAACAGCTTCATTACACAATCACACCCTTTCGAAACTCCGTGCAAGTCAAAGTGATAAAGTAGCAGTTATAGTTATGGGAAGTTTTAAAGACATCACAGAGTTTAAAAAGGGCGTGATTCTAGCAGCTTGCACGTTTGTTCGGTTGCTCGCGGCGCAATGTGGTTAAGGTATACACAGAATGATGTCGAACGGGTCAAACTACCTTCCATGGACAGTACTGTAAAGGATTACGCAAGGTAGATAGATGTTCATGACGTCTGCGTGGATAGCACAGTAGTATCGTAACAGTCCTCCCCACACCGAGTGGAAAAGGCACGCGTTCGAATCCCGTCGATGACGTGAGAACTTTAATAGGCTTTTTTCACGCCGTGGCTGAGTTAGTCGGTCTCAGGCGTAGATAGCAAGGTTTTCCCCCAGAATCTGGGGTTTTTCGTCCAGCAAAACAGACAAATCGACCATAGAACACACGCAAATAACAGACATATGACATACAGCACGGCAGATGAATTTAATTATTCGGGTGGCCTGAAAATAATAGTTTGGGTTTTTTTTTTTTTTTTTTAGAGGTTCATGGTGAACAAAGGGTGCAGCGCGTTGTACAGGCTCAACGGCAGGTCACTGTGCGACAGCTGATTGCGCAATACAATATAGTGAATGCAAGAACAATGTCTCAAATGACGATGAGCCACACACTCAGAGGTATGAAGTTCCCCACAGCAGACAACCGAAGAGACACTCTCCTCACCGCTCATATTGTCGACGGCAAGTACTGTGGTGTCAACAACAACAACACGTTAGTTGGGAACTGGAAGACTGTAAACGAGTGTGCTGGTCGGATGAGTCCAAATACTTGGTGCAACGTGCCGATGGATGCCTTCGTGTGTGTGATGCAAGCAACACGAATCCATGGACCCATCGTGCTTGGTGCCCACTGTCCAAGCAGGTGGCGGTGGTTGCTTAATATGGGGCATATTTTGCTGGAAAGAACTAGGCCGCCCCTGATGCGTATGGGCCAGCGTTTCATGGCACCAGTTTCGATAGGGAGACCGTACACCCTGCCATGTTGTTTCTCCTGTACAGAAATAGGATCTTCCAAGACGATAATGAGCCGTGTCATCGGGTGTGCACTGTACAGGAGTGGTTTGAGGAACACAATGAAGATATTACCCATCTTGATCGGCCTCCAAATTCGCCTGACCTCACTCCAATTGAACACCTATGGGATGTTTTGGAAAGGAAAGTGAGGCGTATGGACGCGCCACCGTCATCGATTTTGACACGGTAGAAAGGCAGCATGGTTCCAGATCCCTACGAAGTCTTCTTCAGACATCTAAAAGTTTAGGGTAGGTTTGGAGTCAATGCCTAGTCAAATGGCGGCTGTTACCCGTGCGAACGGTTACCCAAAACGGTGTTAGGTAGGTGGTCATAATTCAGTGATCATTCAGTATAGTTCTACGGTACTGGGGATGTCCTGTGTCACGATGTTGGGCTATAATATGACAAGCTGGCCATCAAAGGGAATGCAGGCTGAATATTTTGCCCAAAATGCTTTAGAGAATTTCCATTTTACCTGATGACCAGGGCATGGAGTTTAGTGTTTGAATTCTGCATACAATTGGGAAATAATCACTATTGTGCAGGTTGTTCAAAAGAGTCCACTCTATACTGGGAAACAATACGCAGTTAACTGCTGGCATAGATCCCTTGGGAAGGTGAGTATAACGACCAGTGTTTACTAATCTTAGGTTCAGTTATGACCAGTATTTAGTAATCTTAGGTCCAATTATGACCAGTGTTTAGTAATCTTAGGTACAGCTGGTATAGTAGTTTCTCTCTCAAGTTCCTCTATTGTCCATGTGGACAAATCCATACAGCAGATGATGTGCATTGGAGACAAGTGTGATGGTATTTGTTTTAAAAGATCTAGTTCTTTCAACGTGTAGATATTGTTAAATGGAAGACTAGAGTTAGCATTTGGTCCACTACTACACGTACAGCAACAACTTCTAAGTGGGTCTGAAGCAGAAAGTTTCTAGAAGGTATTTTACAGTTAACTAAAATCGCAACGCCTTCATGTGCGGAAATTGAAGAATTTCTATCTATTCTGAAGTTATATATTTTTTTTAATTGATGGAGTTACTTATGGAGTCAGATTAGTCTCTTGCAAGCAACGGCTGTATTATGTCGGGAGATTAAGTCGATGATATCATGGGTATTGCTGTGCAAACCTATACATTTCCATTGTACAATTTGCTGCATTATTTGGGTTTAAAGAGGGAAGGTGAGTCTGTCGTCTTTTTCTTGTGAGCAGTTTGCTTTTGATGGTCATATTTCGTTTTATCTTTTTATAGGTGAGCATCCGGTCTCACCGCCTTCCATGTTATCTTCCATATTACTGTTTTGTCTTGTGCGGTTATATCTTCAGTGTCCAAGCTCTTGGAGTTTGATTGTGTCAATTCAATGGTATGTTGTTGCCTTTGTGATCTCTTTGGTATTTTATCACTTTGTGTTATTTTAGGCGGAACTGTGATAGGGGTATTATTTATTTCGTCAACTAAACCACGTTTGGAAATATAATGATGTGTCGGGAATATAGATCGTGCCCACTCTGCAATGGCTGTATCGGCAGAGATTGATACCTCCGTTTGAGTAACGACAGTTCAGCAATTTTGGGGAGCAGAAGTACAGTGCGCTTTAGCGTAGTTAAACTGACTTGCATTCTTGCTTCTTGATATGTGACTTTATATTCATTGTTATACATTTGTATTTTTCTTTCAGTTTTCCACAGATCGTATGATTTCGAATATCATGTGATCTGTGGAATTCTGGGATTGCTCTTATAATTTGGACATTCAGCAGACTTTGCAGTAAATTCTGCAGTCTCCTGAATGTTTGTGAGTGATTTTTTGATTCACAATTAGATGTTGCTTCGCCTCTGCATGCTGTTTGAGAATGACCAAATTTTTGGCATTTGAAACACAATAGGGAATTTGGTATGTATGGTCGTACAACGCTGTGCAGCTAGCCTGCTCTAACTGAGGTTGACCAATTAGGTGTTTTGAAGATCAGTACTATGTTACGTGTTGGAACCAGGTTGTTGTTGTAGGATTTTAGACGAATCAACGACTTAGGCCATATTGTATATTTTTGTCTGAAAAATTGCATATGTTCCGTGGCCGATTTGCTGTTTGCTGGACAAAAACCCATGCTACCCGTGCCTGAGACTGATTAATTCAGTGTTGTGAAAAAGACCTATAAAAATTCCTCCCATCATTGATTTCAAACTCGGGTCTTTTCTACCCGGTATGGAGAGGACAGCGATTCTACCAACTGTGCTACCCGCAGAGGATTGGAACTAGATTATCGTCGTTTCGGATGTTTCAAAGAGTCAGACAAGCGAGAAGAAAAAGATTCATCTCGCTTGTGTTACTTTTTGGTCTTAAAATTCCATGAATATTCGGTGGCATTCATTAAATCCCACTCACTTATCAATCTTTATATGTATATAATATAAGGATTATGGAAGACAGTCATAATGTCACTGCTTGAGTGGTTTCAATCAACAAATCTCCTGACGGGAGTCATTTTACCATTTTTGGTGAACCTGCTGCATTTTCGAGACGTCTCTGGATGACGAAAGGAGAAAGCTTGCCTACCGGTGTTTTGACAAGAAATGTATTATTAAAAATGCTGGTGGTTCTGGTTTTTTCAAGTCAGTTTTCAGTCTTTTGGGAAGAGAGAGGTAGTATTCTAATTTTCAAGTTTCACTCTGAGAGCCTGTTCGCTCTAGTGGTGGAGATGTAGTTCATTGTTACTCCTTTTTGGCTTGAGAGAGAGAGAGACTAACTTCTTCCAGGTTTCTGGCCCCGTCACGTGGAGGCAGGAGATGTGCCACTAGGGACTAAGCGGGTGATAAAGTTAGTTGGATTAGTACAAATAATAAATATGTACAAGAAGAGAAAGGTGGATTTTCTTTCTCGGTTTCTACTTCAAACATTTTAAGTAAAGAATCCCTAGAAACAAAATTGTGAGAAAAGGCACTAGAAATGAAATAACTAATTCGCTATGAAAGTGTACTTTATAAATCACACAAGATATCGCTTGACACTCGGGGATGATTAGAAAAATTCTAAAGAATGAATCAATTAGAAAGGCATGGAAGGGAGAGTGGAGGGTAAGAGTACAACATACAGACTGTTTCGGGGCAAAAGAAAATTATTAGGTAATAAGAAAAAGAAGAAAATTGTTTTTACCTTATTATTAATAGAAGAAAATTATTAGGTAAGAAGAAAAGTCAATTATTTTTACCTAATAACTTTCCTCTTTGAATAAAATTATTACGTAAAAATTCTCAAGCAGTCACATGAACACACCAAAAGCTATAAAAAAAAAAAAAAAACTGAATTTACAGATGTATTTATATACACGGTTATATACATTTAAAGGATTTAAAACAAAAATATGAAACGCTCTAGCTAAAGAAATTTAAGAAAATCCTTAAAGAAACAAAGTTTAGTTATATCATCAGTATAAAACAGTGCACTTTTGCCAATCGCGATGGTCACGTCCCTAAAGATATTCATATTCAGAAACTAAGCGCCTACAAGAAAAGAAAAGTTAGCTCCCAGTTGAAATTTATTTTAGTCCTGCATTAAAACATATCACAGAATTCTGAAATTCCACCACATTACATTTTACACATTCTTACTCATTATGGTTTAATGTGTTTATAAAAATATCACCTAAGTATAGTTTTAATTTTCATTTATTGTTTAGCAGGCATTAAGCGGAAACTTTCTATAGGATGTGTGCGGTTCATAAATAAATTAAAGCATGAATTGTACACATTATAATGTAAAACACAGCAAGTGATTTTACAATGCAAGGAAAAATATTTGCACATAACTGTGAGATAAATACCCCTGATCATACATTACGAGCGGCGTGCAGACTTTACCAGCAATCGGCAAGCTTAAAGGCCTGTGTGAAAATTAGGGCTAAGTTCTATAAATGGATCGAAGGCCTGCCCGAGATCAGAGCGGTACAGGTATAGTAAAAAAAAAAAAAAAATTTCGTGATCAAAGTGAGAACGACAAAAGTCTAAGGTACTATCGTTTTCTTTTTTCCATATCATTTAAAAAAATCAACATTGCTTATTCAAATGACACTTTCTAAAGGAGTCATTATTATAATGTACGTAGTTTAATAGCGTTTGATTTATTTTGTATTATCTCTTATCGAATTATGTATAGTACTTGATTATACCAAATTCAATTACCCTCATTTGCATCATCTGTACAAAATCAGACGTTTCATCATCTATGAACCATCTGTAATCTTTGTTTCGTTGCATAACTGAATTGCGATTAGCAAAGTGGGGGGGGGGGGAGCTAACTATATTAACTAAAGCTGATCTTCAAACACGTGAGCCTTCATAACCAGACAGCGTGGCACACAAGGTGAAAACAGATAGCTTGCTATCTGATAGCGCCAATAGCAATATGCAGCGCACAGAGAGAGTATCTGGATACCGAGAAAAGACATGACTTCATAGAAGCATGGTAATTAAGTGGATGCCTATTGGTCACTTTATGAAATAATGAGAGGTGAGAAATTAGATATGTGTGCTATGTCTAGCTCTTAGTAGAGGTCAAATGATCAGCACTAAAATTTATTTCGGGATGAGAACTTAACGGAGCTGGACATTCACAGTTACGCAACGTGCAACAGAAAGAAAAAAATATTAAAAAATAAAATAATGATGACAGTCTGAGAATAATAGTCTATGAAAATTTTAGAAACAAAAACAAGTCAGGAGTCTCACAAAGTACATCGGTTATGAGCAAACTCGATAAATTTCAACAGAAACAAAAACGGTACCTCTCTATCCCAGAGAGCAATGTTTTGTGAATAGGAAAGAAAAAAAAAAAAAAAAAATCAGCTCAATGGAATAATGTAAAAAAAAAAGTCCGATAACGTATTATTTTTTATTTCTTAATTATCAAACAATAGATAAAATCTAATACAAGTGCACCGTAGCGTAGTGATTTCGCTGTTGATTACCTGTCCGGAAAGGTCTGGATTCTATTGAGGACGTCATTATTATTTATACCATGTCAGACACTAAGCTTTGAGAGGTAGAAAGGCAAGTCTTACCGATTCAACCATTCTCTGCTCAACGTATACGAATTCAGAAGTGACAAAAATAACAAAATGATATTTGTAATCACGAATTGTATTGGTTTTGTACATCTTGACTACTGTCTTCCAATTATAAAGCTTCAAAACTCTTCAAAATTAAAGAATTTTGAAGAGTAACATAAAAGTAAAAACACGGTAGCGGTATTTAAAACCATTTCAATGTCAGTCGACTTCGATAAATCAGTACAATATAATACCAAAGAAAAACGCTGAAAATCTATATATATTTATAGTTTACTCCTTATATAAAACAAAAAAGGACCCACGAATGACGAATTCTACAAAGAAAGAAATGTGAAAAAAAGTCCGAACATAGAGCACTGTTTATAAAAGAAAATAGGCCGACAGTATAACACTATATAATAAAAATGTTTATATTTAACTGTTTCTTACAAGTATTTTGTATGCTGAATCCAATGGTGTTACTGATTTTCTCTAAAATATATTGGCAGAAATTGAAGATTTTGTTTTTCCGACATTTATATGTATTACACAGGTGCGTGCCAATACTTGTAATATTTGTACATAAGAGCCCATAATATTCGATAATAATGGGTTCTTTTTTTTTTTTTTTTTTTTTTTTTTCCAGTTTGCTATGGCTACCAAACGAAGATTATTTCCAGACTCGATATGCCATGTTTGTGTTTATTATATTGATCTGAAAGAGGTTAAACATAACATAGTTGATAATACCAAGCTTTGCAGTGGATATAAAGCCTATTTTGGAATGCCTATGGTGATTAAGAAAAAACTGTGAGCACTTCATGTGTCTGCTATGATAGTTGTAGGTTAACATTAGAGGGATGGTTTCGCGATATTCGTGGTGTACTCCTTTTGCTATACCTGGAACATGGAGAAAGAGAGAGAGAGAGAGAGAGAGAGAGAGAGAGAGAGAGAGAGAGAGAGAGAGAGAGAGAGAGAGAGCGCCCACAGACCATCATGACTGCTACTTTTGTATGATATATATTGTATATCAAAGTTTAAGAAGTCTGCTGATCGAAAACTTGTAGAGTGTTCCAACGTACCATCTCTCTATTGCTCCGATACCACACAACGGAGAACTGCCAATTCCCAATCCACCTTCTAGAAATGGATGATGAATCTTGTGAAAAAACTAGACGATGAAGCTGGTGAATAGGATAATTGGGTTTGCACCTCAGTATCCCGTTCGACTAAGTTGCGACTACTTTTCTGTAATAAGCAAGAAATTAATAACTTAGGGAGAGACTTTGATCTAACCAAGAGAACAGCCACTGGCATCTTATTTAAAATAATGGATCCAGCTGCGTGACTTCCATATACAGTACTACAAACTCCCTGCTATTATTTTGATTTTATTGGTCTTTATGAAGAAACTGGTATTAGTCACAATCCAGAAGAGTGGCATTTTTTCATAGACAGTTCAAATAAAAGTTTGAAATCCGAGTTGTTTTACAATGGAAATATACGTCCATCGATTCCTGTTGCACCTCTATTCATATCAAAGATGACTATGGAAATGTGATGAAAGTGTTAGAGAAGATCAATATAACCAGTATAAAAGGTCTGTGTGGACTTCAAGATGCTGGGATTCCTTCTGCATTTGCAAAGTGGTTTCTCCAAATTCAGCACTACTGGAGAAGAGAATACTTTGCCAGGATTGAGCTGAAACTTGGCGCACAAAATGTAGTAAACAGTCCCTTTGTTTCAAGAAACAAAGTCTTGTTTCCATCACTCTATAACAAGTTGAGACTGGTCAAACAATTTGTTAAAGCATGAGACAGTACAAGCACAATTGGGGCTGGCTCACCTTCCCGTGGTGTGGACGAGTACCCACAATCATCTCTCCGGGTGATTGATGTTTCTTGATAGCCAAGTGGCCAGAAGACAACAACAGACAACACACATAATACACACAAACCTACATTACTCACATATCTGGCCCTTTTTCAGTAGTACTGTTCTTCACAGAGACTGACGTTCTAGGAGCCGCCCTTTACAAAAACACATGCCCACGTTTAATTTGTTAAAGCACTGGATCCCAAAGTGACACCTTCAAGCAAACACAATCTATGTTTCCAAAACTGTCTTATGCAAAAGTAAATTTGATATAACAAATAGGCAGCCTGTTTATGTTTAAAATATTGCTTAATAACTAATCTTTCCACAGAGTGCCAGAATTCGAATAGATTTGATCCAAGTAATCTACTTTGCGATCTAAGTAGATTACAGAACATAATAATCACAGAATTTTGGTTATCTCCGGTTAGTAATAAAATTACTGTCTTGCATAAATAATATTTTAAAAAAATAAAAATATTTTATTAACAAATTATTATGAGTAATTATTAACTATCAGTAAAGGGAAAAAATCGATGGATATATAAAAAAGGAATTTTGCCACTTGCGATGATGTTATTACTTTCTTATGTAGAATTTCTCGAAAGGCTGCGCGCTCCTCTTTCTGAGTTTATATTTAATACATTCTGTAATTAATGCAAATGTAATTAATTTTAAAAGAGAGAGAGAGAGAGAGAGAGAGAGAGAGAGAGAGAGAGAGAGAACTGAAACCTATTTTATTTTGAAATATAAATTGAAGGAAGTCATCGTATAACTGAACTCTCTCTCCCAGTGAAAATCTGAATACGGCGTGGTAGAAATCAATAGCAATAATACCATAGTGGTTGTTTTACTTTAATAATAAATAATGATACACATTACTTTTTCGTGGTATTCATAAGCCGTTGGACAGTACGAATTCATTGCATTTATTTCCTAATTATGTTGTTTTTTTAACTATGTAACATTTTATTGTTCCTATCTGTATGTGATAAAATTTTACAACAGGTAGTGAGTAAAGTAACAGGTCAAGTTAATCTGCAATTTATTAATACCAAATATTAATTACTAAAGATTCATAAATTTAAATTAATTACTTAATAAACTGCTTTTAAGAGATTTTACAAACATCATTACTTTTTTTCACAGCAGTGCAAAGAAATCGGGAAGGGGAGAAAAAGGAAGGAAAGAAATAAGCCGAATCTCCCAAATCCTTGACACAAGGTACCTGATTTCTTCTGTTTAAAGTCCAAGATTTTGTTTAATGTGGGAAAAAGATATCTAGCCTTCTCTTTACGAATGTCTGTTGCTATGGCATAATGCTCGAGATGATCAGCTAAGTATATTTGTCTGTCAAGTCAGCCTTCATTTTGAAGTAATGTACACTGGTGTCCAAAGTTTACAACCATATTTTTAAGATGGTTACAGTCATATTTTTTAAGTTGGATAAATTTTTGCATGAAGTTGACTTTAATGACATAATTTTAATATGATATTAAAATGAGATTTTGCTATGGAAAATGCAAACCAGGATGGACCATAAAAGTAAGCACTCGTTTCTAATATAATAAAGGTAGAGAACGCACCTGATCAGGTTTTCTCTTTCGGTAAATTGCCATACAGATGCCTGGAAGATTAGGAGCAGTGCGTGCCCATTGTCAAGATGACGGCAGAACAGTCGCAAAGTAAGGTAGCTGTATTCTTAAATATGTCAAAACTGGCAATTTTAAGGTTATAGAAACACACACCAAGAGATAAAAGAGATGTCGCGACAGCAAGTTCAAGGTAAGCCAAGAGTTCCAACATCACCGGATAACCCTACCTAATCCTAAGAGCGATACCATAGGGAGTTCACAGCCATACAGATCTCTCTGAAGTTCAGTGGCTACAGGAGCCACCCTTTCGAGGCAACTGCATATAATAAGCTTCAGAAAAGGAAATCTATGCAGAAGGGCTCATGTTTCTGTTTCTACCTCAGTAGTTCCTCTCCTTCCAGAGGGAGAACCCATCTGACATTATGCAGACAATGCCTCTTATAAAACCAAAACCAAGCTCTCCCTTGGTTTTGGTTATACAGTGATTACGATCGCCATCCTTCAAATCTCGTCTTGGCCGAAGAAACGTTTATTTTTCACAACGTGCCCGAATCAGTTGGTCTCGGTGGGAAGAGGGACTGTATGGTGGTTTAGTCGGAATTTCGTCCAGCAAACCTCCAAACTGACTCCTTCTGTAAAGAGAGAGAGAGTATTAGCTCTCTCTTTACAGATGAACTGAAATTTTCTCTTACTAGATTCTCTAGTGTTCTTCTAGAGAGAGAGAGAGAGAGAGAGAGAGAGAGAGAGAGAGAGAGAGAGAGAGAGAGCTTATAATGCGTTGCCACCTTTCTAATAATATTAGAAAAAGTCACCGATATCTATCGTTGCGGTGCCCTGAGGAGGAATCATGATGAACAGTCGTGTGCGTCTCTATAATTTTGGGGGAGGTCCCTTGACTGCTTGATCCCGGTTCACCCATCTTAATGAGTGTAGTTAAAAATGAAGCTTTCGCTACATTCGCTACAAATTCAAAAATATCTGTTACACAATATCTAACTCGCGTTTTTCGTTCAGCAAAACACACAAATCGACCAGAGAACTCACATAATTTATAGATATTTTATACATTAGTAGATGGGTTAGTTCTCAGATGGCCCTAACATGACAGTCGGGGTTTTTATTTTTCTTTTATTGTTTACCAAAATCCCAAATGTGTTACTTGCAAAATTTGCCATGAGGTATGAGGTATGAGGTATATTGAGGGTCTAGCGGCTCCTGGGATTTCTCCCATCTCCGCGAATGTTCCATGTATCGGTGACAGTACCCTGTCAAAGCCAGAGATTTAGAAGTGTGTGGGTCATGAGTAGTGTTATATGTTGTGCCCATTGTTTATCCGGCTTATTGGCCGCCAGGCCCCTAATGGGACTCGACGTTGCCCATACCTCGCCACGTGGAGGCTAGCCGGGTGTTACCATTGAGTCAATTGTACTCTGGCAGGTCCTGCCACTTACTTTCCTGGGATTTTAGTGGCTAGGACCTAAAATAAAATTGGAACGACCGCGGTTGATTTTAATTCACTTACATTAAAGCGCTAATATGGGGTTTGACGCTGAAGGCCTGTTTCTGAAGTGCCTAAAAGGTTGGGCAAATTTTTTTGGTGTATTTTAAATTTGGACGTGTAGGGCTATACACTGTGCAAGAGAAAGTGCTGGGAGGGGAAAGTGAAGGCTGGGGGGTGAAATAGGAAGACAAGGGTCGATAGGGTAGGTGACCCCCAATTATTCAGTGAGGCATGCCCATGCCCCACCAGAGGGAAGGAATGGTTTGGCAGGGAAGAGAGGAGACAGCAAGCTGTCACCTCCCTCCCCTGCCGGGTGTGGGAGTAAAAGAATTGCACTGCACAAGAGAGTGCAGAGCCTTGAGCCAATATGGCTCCGTTGAGGCAGCAACTTGGAGTTTCTCTATCTTCGTCGGTCTTCTCTGTCATTGGTAGCGTTTGGTATCCAGATTTGTCCTTAGCTATGAACACTGGTCAGGTCCGTTGTTAGTCTGTTAGCAATGGCTGTGGTTCTCTTCATCATGGGAAGATCCGCATCTCCATGGGGTTATTCTTGCGATCGCTGGTTTTAGATGTTAGTAGTGAGCAAGTTCCTGAGGCAGGTTCTCCTTGAATCCTCTCCACGCGTGTTCTGTGTCTCTTTTTATTTATTTATTTATTTTATTTTATTATTTTTTATTTTTATCTTCTGTAGATGGCTATCAGTGTTTTACGCCTACCAAATAGTTTTTGGGCATATTCCTTTAGCTCCCTGTATTCCTCTAGTGAGTCCAATAGATGTGATTCCAAGTTCTTGGGGAGGTAGTGTATTGCAGTGATCAGTCTGCACCTGAGGTCCTCATAATGGGTGCAATCATACATAATGTGCTCCCAGCACTCAAGCTCCCCACAGGCACAGCTCGGATCCACCTCAATACCCAGCGCTGCCAGCTTGGCTTTAAAGGCCCCGTGACCAGTCAATAAATAGGTGGTGTATAAGCCAGGTTGAAACCAAGTTGGGGGACTCGGGTACATCCTGTCGATGTTCGGAATGAATTTCCTGGTGATATTTCCTTTAGTTGAATTGGCCCAGCGCTCCTGCCAAACTTGCATCAGGTGTTTTTGCAGTCTTGTCTTTTCATTTTTTTTGTGGTGCATTAACGTCCACAGTATAGCCATGGTGTGTACAAGGTATTCCTTTCTCTATGTGGTAGTTCATTCCCCTGCGCGTGATCTCTAAGTCAAGGGGGAGAGCTCCGACCAAGACCTGCAGTGCGTGGGTACTGGTTGTCCTACAAGCACGTGTAACTGTCAGTAGGATGGTTCTTTGCGTTGCATCAAGGATGCGTCGGTTTGCTACAGTTGCTGTTTTGGGAAACCATAGTGCTGAGGCGTAAGTGATGATGGGTAGGAAGGTTGTTTTATAAAACAATGACAGGGTGCGTTGGTTTAACCCCCAGTCCCGCCTGGCGATCCTAGCCACCAATCCAGAGTATCTTTTAATTTTGGCTCTGATATACGTTAGATGGTGTTTAAAGGTAAGATTACCATCCAGTATAATCCCTAAATATTTTAACTGGGTCACTAATTTTATTGTAGTAGGTCCCACCTTTATTTGTGGCGGTCTACGTATATCAAGCTTGCCTTTTAGCAGGATGGAGGACGTCTTTGTTGTTGATATCGTCAGGCAGTGGGTTCTGGTCCAGTTTTGCAATATCAGCATTGCCTGATTGGCCTTTTCCTCTAGCTGGGCCCTGCTATCTCCAGCAATGGTGAGGACCAAATCATCAGCAAAGGCCTGGGAGCGCACATCACCGAGGTGCAAAGCCAAGAACTCGTCCAGAACCATATTCCACAGGAGCGGCCCCAGAACAGAACCCTGGGGACAGCCCCTGCGGACATCACGATTCACTCTACCATAAGGTGCTTCCACGATGATGCGTCTCTCGGAGAGATATGACCTAATTATGGAGTATAAGTTGATCGGCACTTGTGCCTGCCTTAGTCTTGCCAGTACGCTCGGCCACCAAATGGTGTCGAACGCCCCAGCGAAGTCAACGGAGATGACTAGAAGATATTTATTATTGCAGTTTGCTGCTGATTCCGATAGGCTACGCAAGGCTTCCACAGTAGACGAACCCTGCTTGAATCCGTATTGCGATGTCTCTGTGAGTTTCGCTGCCTGGTAATGCTGATTTATCCTTGTGCAGAGTAGTCTTTCTAGCAGTTTGCTTGCAACCGGCAGTAGGGCTATTGGCCGATAGGAGTTTGGCAGGTGGGGTGGTTTGTTCGAATTTTTGGCGATTAATTTTACCTTTGCTGTCTTCCATTTTTTGGGGAAGATGCCCTTAGCCAAGCAGCTGTTATATAGGTGTAAGAGGAGGTCTGGAACGATCTCCACGGTCTTCTTAATAATTTCGGGTTCTAAGTAGTCCAGGCCTGGACATTTATTGTTTCTTATCTGGGTTGCCATTTGTTGTAGTTCATCCCGTGTGAAGGGTTTGCCATGCCACCTAATGGTGATGAGGGTGACACACACACATTCAACAATTGTCCTACATATTTGCCCTCGTGGATAGCACAGTTAACAGGATCGCCGTCCTCCACAAACCCGGTGGAAAAGACCTGAGTTCGAGACCCGTCGATGACGGGAGGAATTTTTATGGGCCTTTTTCGCAACGTGGCTGAATTAGTCGGTCTCAGGCGAGAGTAGCATGATTTTTTCTCCCGGAAACTCGGGTTTTTTATCCAGCAAACAGAAAATCGACCATAAAACACACGCAATTTACAGAAAATATATACAGAGCAATATGGCCTTCGTCGCTGATGCTCCTAAAACCCTACAAGAGCTACATATTACTTTACTTACAAGCGGTAGCAAAAAGTTGAAGCATCGAAATACCATTGCAAATTTTAAAGTACTCCACAAGAACAAACGACTGTCGGCAATAGCAATGACTGCAGCAGCAGCAACAACAACAACAACAAAAAGTATAGAACTTGAATCTGAAGGAAATTATTCATGACTTGGCACTACTAAATTCCGCCGTGGAAAGAAAATACAGGGAGTGGGTAAAATAATGGAAACATCTAATATAAAAGTAATAATTTTTTTTTTTTTTTTGGCTGTATGGGGTATTTATGAATATGTCTTGCAGGTGGTACTGTGAAGAAAAGACGATAAAGGCTGATGTTTATTTAAAAGTGATATAAAAACGCACAAGAAGAAAATTACCGACCTATCTGAGTTCCAGAGATCAAATTGTTGGTATTATTTGTGTAAAATCTATTTGTAACGTAAATAAATAAAATGTTGTATATCATTAACACTTTTTTATACTTCTATAATACATATGCCGAGCAAGTTAGTCATTCAAATGACAAGATGAAGTATAGAATATTTAAATGCCGCAGAAGTTTTGAGGTAGAAAATTTTAAAAATTTTTGGGAAGGCAATAAATTATTTTAAAAAAATAATAAAATCTGAAGAGAGCCTCATCAGGTACCTGAGCCGTGGGCTGGCTGTCCCTGTAACCAGGACAAAACTTAAAGAGACACTTATCATTCAAAGATCGAATCTCTCATTATGGCAATACAACATAGCAATATACAGGGTGGCCATAATTAAAATATCCCTATTCAGAGCTCTCTGCAGCTCTAAGTAATAAGCGGAATGTCACCAAAATTAGTAAGTAAAATATTCAAGGAATAGGGAGAAGGATCCCGTGAAAAAAAAAATTAGTTCCAAAATCTGCTGATAGAGGATAATAAGGAGCTGTACAAGAGGAAAGACATGACAAAGTACCAACAAATAAATAAATAAAACAAACCTTAATGAAATTACAATTTTTTTATTTGTGCTCTTTGCAAAAAAACAGAAAGAAACTGAACTAAACTGCCAGAGGAAATGGTTTCACAGCTCCAAACTCGTTACCATTGCTCTGGACCAGAAATTGCATTCGATGCAGTGTGCTCGACTGCAGAATGCAACATCTCTGGAATAATGTTCCACAGATGCTGCGTTACGTTGTCCTTTAAGACAGCCTGGTTAGGGACACTTCCTCGATAGACACTGACCTTGAGATGACCCCACAGACAAAAATCACACGGTGTAAGGTCAGGCGAACGTGGTGGCCATGCAATGGGAAATAAACAATAATGACTCTTTCTGCAGTAAAGTGATGCTGGAGAAGCTGCTGTACTGGTCGTGCGATATGAGGAGGAGCCCCATCTTGCATAAAAATTGTCTCATCCATCCTCTTTGCAGAAGCTGATGAGAAATAATGAAACTGCTCAGCATGTGATGATATCTTTGTGCTGTAACGGAACAGGTGGCTGCTCCTGCTGGTGCAATTCCTCAAAAAAATATGAAATAGGATGAAATTTGAAGTCACCACACCAGACAGTGATTTTCGGCGAGTGCAATGGGATATTCTGAATAGTATGCGGTGCTTCTGAAGCCCATATTCGGCGGTTTTGAGCGTTGACAGTCCCATCGAAATAAAAATAGGCCTCATCTCCCCAAAGAAAGTTCCATGGCCAGGCATCGTCCATTCCACTTCTATTCTGGCCAAAAACGTTACAGCAAATGCCATTCGTTTTTCAGGATAATCTCTTTGCAGTTGCTGCTGGCGACTGATCTTGTATGGATAATAATGGATTAGTTTTCAAAGAATTTTCCATACAGTGCAATGGGATTTGCTGAATAGCATGCGGTGCTTCTCAAGCCCATATTCGGCAGTTCTGAGTGTTGACAGTCCCATGGAATATGGAGCATCCAATTGCCTCGCTACTCCCCGTGCGCTGCTACTAGTTCCAGAAGCTGCATCCATAATTCGGTCGACGATAGCCGTTTCAGCTTCTTCTGCTACATGAGGTGAAATAGCCTTCTTTCCTCTTCCAGGGTTAACAACAAAGGACCCAGTTTCCTAAAATTTGTTAATTATCCTTCTAACTGCCGCAGCTGATAAAGGATCTTGACGTAAGTTCTTTAGACAGCGTCTAAATTCACGCAGAGTGGCTGCTGCATTGCATCCATTAACGTAGAAGAACTTCACAATTAAAGGGCGATCGGGCAGAGCTGTTACAGTAAACTTACGGAATACGCTTGCGACGTTCTCGTTGTGCCTTTATAACTCTCTGCTGCTGGGAAAATTAAATCAACTCCGGTTTATGCAAATTTTCTGCTCTCTCAGGTGTCTTATTTTTTAGTTTGGACTGAAAAGTTTAGTGCAATTCAGTTGCATTCTGTTTTTTTTTTTTTTTTTTTTGTTTTGTTTCTTTTGCAGGGAGCACAAATAAAAATTTGTAATTTTATCCTCTATCGGTAGATTTTGGAACTATTTTTTTTTTTTTTTCGCGAGATCCTTCTCCCCATGCCTTGGATAATTTACTTACTAATTTTGGTGGCATTCCGCTTATTACTTAGAGCTACAGAGAGCTCTGAATAGGGATACTTTAATTATGACCACCCTGTATTATTGAAAAAATGCAACGATTGGCGGCAGTAGACTGTGGACTACTGAAAAGTACTGTGGCCTAATAAATTCCACTTCACGCATTTATACAGGGTGTTTCAGTTAAACGTTTCAGAACTTCTAAGAGGGGTAGGGTACATCCTGACAACTCGAAATCATATAGCAATGTGGGGTCGGAAATGCTTTCCTGAAGCGGTGTTGTACACAGAAGCACCATAAAGAAAAGAGACCGTAAGTGAGAAATCGTTTTAATAATACATGAAAAGAAGCAAAAGGTACATGGATTAAAGTAAGTGTTCGAAGTTTCTTCAACCTCGTATTGCTTTCGCACAGTGGTACCTTGGAAAATGTGCTACAAATCCCCTTTTTCCTGCTGAAGTGTTGTTTTCCGATGAGGCATCCTTCACAAGGGAAGGAATTTTCAACACGCATAACGACCATATCTGGGCGGTCGAGAACCCGCATGCAATACGACGTCGTGCAGCACAGATTCGATTTTCGGTCAATGTATGGGCCGGTATTATGGGAGATCACCTCATCGGACCTTACCTGTTACCGTGTCGTCTAACCGGACCTATCTACTTGATCTTTCTGCAGCAAGTATTGCCACAACTTTTGAGAGATGAACAGATTTCTGCATCAACGCAACAGACAATGTGATTCTAACACGATGGAGCCCCTGCCCATTATAGCGGAGATGTTCGTAACTACCTGGATGTCACATTTGGTCAACAGTGGATCGGACGTGGTGGTCCCGTGCGTTGGCCTGCTCGGTCACCCGACCTATCATGTCTTGATTTTTATTTCTGGGGTCATATGAAATCGCTAGTTTATGACACCCCTGTTGACAATGCTGAGGAGCTGGTTGCAAGAATCGCAGTAGCTGCCGAAGAAATTCGAAATTCGCCTGGAGTATTCCAGAATGTTCCGATGTGCATGCGTCGGAGATGTGAGGCGTGCATTGTAGCCCGTGGAAGAAACTTCGAACACTTACTTTAATCCATGTACCTTTTGCTTCTTTTCATGTATTATTAAAACGATTTCTCACTTACGGTCTCTTTTCTTTATGGGCTTCTGTGTACAACACCGCTTCAGGAAAGCATTTCCGACCCCACATTGCTATATGATTTCGAGTTGTCAGGATGTACCCTACCCCTCTTAGAAGTTCTGAAACGTTTAACTGAAACACCCTGTATATTATATCAACAGAGTAGTATTTGCAATAATAAGAGGATAGCGTCATTGCTCTCACAATGTGTAGAAAAGACCTGGTTCAATTTCAGTCTACTGCCGAAGTTCAGAAATACTTCCGTGGGTACGGGGTAAACTTTTGCAGTTTTTTTTTTTTTAGCACCATGAACCAGTTATTCAGTCTGGAACAAAGATTTAATGAATTTTTCCAGAAAAATTGTGTATTTTATCCTGAAAAAAATGACATCCACCACAGAATACACACAATTTATAGACAAAATATATTGACGCCTTAGCTGTCTTGGCAAAAACTTTTAATCAACTCAGTTAAACTTAGACACTACAATTTGTACAAGTCTGTGGGGTACATAGAGAAGAGGCGGAATCATATGCGGCACCCTTACTGTCCCAGTAATTTTTTTCACGGTACCCCTAGGCCAAAAGAAATACCTAGCACAGTGGTTTTCGCCCTTTTAATATATACCTACATAATAATTTTATTCTTTATATAGAGAGGTACTTAATAAAGATCAATTATAGATCACCACAAAATTAAAAAGATATGGTACAATGGATATTGTACCGTACCCTTTATATTGTACCCTTTTTATAATGAAATAAATATATAAATTTCAAACAAATTATTATAATAATAATAATAACTTTATGTAACTTAAACCCAAATTACACGGCACCCCAAGAGTGTTGTTGCGGCAGCCTAAGTGCCGCGGCACCCCGGTTGAAAACCACTGGATTAGACCACACTGCCTATATCGTACCAAAGAGTATCACAAACAACAGACTCTTTCTGGAGAAAACCATTATCCATTTTGTCGAATGCATTCGACAATATTTCGAAGAACAGGACAATGAGGTGGATGGCTATCCAGTTCCATAGCTTCTACAGGCACCGAACCATAACCCTACAGATTTACAGATGCCATTGAAAGTAATATCAATTTGCTGAATCATTTTCTGAATTAATACATCAAAAGAGCTCGTGTAACATTCATAATGATATGAATCGTATAACATCCATCTTGAAATCTTCCGAAAAGGCTTATGTTGCGATGTGTGCATGCGGTTATTAGCAAACAAGGACATCCAATTTTGTAGAGTACAGTTTCTTACATTTTAACCGGGCGGCTCAGAAACCAGGTCAGCGGTTTCATATTTCTCGACTGTTAGTTTTGTCTTGTTCATATTAGGAGCTCATACATAATTAAAACAAATAAATGTATTATAAATTAAGGAGATGGGTTACTCGAGATAAGAAACTGTACTAGCTTCACCTGTATTCCACCTTTTAAAGGAACAATACGTTAAAAATATACCGTTGGACAAATTACATTTCTTTTTTGTTAAAATCCATCAAGGCAGCAAGGAATTTTTATGAGCTTTTTCACAACGTGTCTGAGTAAGTCGATCTCAGGTGACGGTTGCATGGTTTTTTCTCCCGGAAACTCGAGTTTTTGATCCAGCAAAAAAGCGAAGCGAACACAAGAACACACGCAATTTTCAGAAAATATATACGATCTAAGTCTCTAATGTACCTAAAATACTGTAACATCTTTTTTGTTAAAAAGTGCGCATACAAATTTTAAGACAATTAGAAAAACAGCAGTAACCTTCGCTCAACTGTTAATTATCTAAGAAAAAATATTCTCTGAAGAAATAAGTCAATCAAAAAGCCAAATACTCGAAGAGAAAACATCCAGTGTGAAAGGTACTATGAAAAGAAAGTGTTTCAAATTCGTACCGTGTAAAAAACTAATGTAACTACAGTACATATTTTTCAAAAGGTAATAACCGTTTGCAAGAGATATATATACCATGAAAAAAAAAAAACTGTTAAATCTTCCGATTAAAGTGCTGTACGTGGATAAATCTGTGTTAAACTATTACGAAATAACCCGAAGTAGTCCATTTTATGTCCTAGTTAATACAGTAAACAAAGTCAAATGTTATAAACACCAAACTAGAAATAGAATTTTTTTCGTTCTCTTACTAGTGATAAGATAAGTCGTCTTCAACAGATATAAACAGTCAGTACAGACACCCTAAAGGGTAACTGTACTGTTCCAGAGTATTAATGATAACAAGTGCATCTTTTGATAATATTTTTACATTTTAGCAAAAAAAGAAAAAAAAAAAAGACAAACATACGTAAATTTTATGTGAAGATGTTTTATTTAAAAATAAAATAAAATTAGTGTCTAGTTCCTAACAGATATTACAGATTAGAAGGGAAAAATGTTGGAAGACAAAACTCTCAAAGGTAAGTTATCGCAAAAACTGATGACGTTGCCCGACGCTTACTTTAACTTTCCGTACATAGCTTTTTAAACATTATTTTAAATATGATATACTGTACTACGTTATTTTCTTTAAAACGTTATCTTCTTTAAACCTAAATATAAACAAGGAGGAACCCTAAGTAATATATAGCTACAGCGTTTAAAAGACAGAGTGACTCATCATTTTTTTACCTTAGGGGAGAAAAATGTAACCTCTTAAAGTTATAAAAGCACTTAACTCCACGAGATAAACACACAAAATTAGAGTTGATTAGTTCCTAAGTGCTGTATATAGCAATGATTAAAGTAAGTTCCAAATAACCCTGATTGGAACACAACTTTTGTGGTAAAAGACAAAAGAAATGAAAAACAATAATCTAGAGTTGAAACTTTGTTTTCGCTCAAAACATAAAATAAATTTTCTGTTTATACGCCGGCACGACAACCAAGTCCGTAGAGTTTACAATAAATCGTCGATACAAATATTTATTGTACTTAGGTCACGGGCTTGAACCCCAGTCCACTCAAAGTAAGGCGTGCTATGCACTCTCGCTCCTGACCACTCGGCTCTATCAGGCCTAAGAAATCTCCGTGATCGCAACGGGAAGGTTATGCAGCATTATAAATCAGAATTTTGTACAATCCCAATCGCTTTCTTCGGTTGATTTTAAAATCTATGCCCTTCTTTTATATCATCTTTTCACACTCTCTTATTCCGCTAGTGTTTTACTGTTGCACTGAAATTTTTCTACGCTTATTATCCAATTACACTCCCATCGCTCTTAGTTCATCCTTTCCGCGTTTAAAATAATTGTAAAATACACTGCCCAGCCAAAACATTATGGCCACTTACATAATAGTGGGCAAAGTCCTCTAGCCGCCAGCCGCCGCTGCACGGTAGAGGATTCAAACGCAAAGTCTGTCGATCTACGTAATCCCAGAGATGTTCTATGGGATTCATATACGGCGAATTCGGCCACAAAGGTAGCACCTGGAAGTCACTTTCGTGTCTCTCGAACAATACCGGCAACATGACGCATAATCCCGCTGGAACACACCTGTGTCATCCGGGAAGACATTTATTCTGGTGAGGAAGGGAGAATGGAGTCTAGGGGATATGAGGGAACGTGATTCATCAAAAAAGGCAACTTTCTTCCAGTCGTCAATGGTCCAAGGAAGTCGTTTATATGAAAATTTTAGGGGTCATTGAGTTAAGTGGTAAGCATAGATATCTTGACCGGGCGCCTATTCCCAAGAGCCCATATGGAGGAAGATGGTTCATTGGATCGTGGTCTTAGAAACACCGCTGGTCATCCCGTGGTTAAAGTCCATTGTTAGCTATTCCACCGCTTTCCGTCTATCGTCTCGCATAAAGCGGGACAACCTACGTTCACTACGACTATTGATGAGGCGTAGACGCTCGCCATTGGTCCGGCGACTGTTGCTCTGTCACTATCCGTCCGCTCTTGGAACACCTTAACTACAGCAAAGCCACAAACACAAACAGCCCACAAAATTCACAGTTTTCGCAATACTGCCACTCTTCAACCAGCACCCTTCAATCAACATTCATTCCTTTTTCGAAGTCCGTCAGATCACCACCTCTCTTGCCCATGTCGATCAAGTATTTCGTATGGACCGCATTCCACGAACCTGCAGTGCATTACATTTACTGACTTTCACTGCGATATGGGTGCCACCAGGCGTGGAGGAACGCCGATTGCTAAAACCGAATTGGTCATAATGCTTTAAATTACAGTGTATACTAGTAGTGAATTTTCATTACCCTGATTCACCTGATTAATAAAGGTCAATATGAATATTCAGTCACTCTTGAATGGCAGACAGGGATTTTCACTGCCGTTGAAATGTCAAGTGCATACTGATTGCTTACGTGGAAACTATTATCATTTCGCATTGGAAGTCTTAACTCGGTCGTTTGATGTACTGTATCTTGCATTCGTAATTGTATTACCGTCTCCTCGAAGGCCTACAACCTTATTTACAGTTGTGTCCGACACGCCGTTTTTGGGTGGACCGTGGTCAACCATCAACGGAGCGGTGTCCGTATATTAATCAGTGTAGTTCTACGATTTGCCATTGTCATTTTACTATCTCATATGATTATTTCACTATTCTTCCATTGGCTGGCTATCCTATTTAGAGTTTTGGTTATAACAGTATACTGCTCTAGTAAATTTCTATTTTATTTTCGTCCAATCATACACTATACAATACACAGATCCAATATTACTCTAAAATCCATCAACCGATTCTTAAATACCGCTCTCTACATTATTCTGAAATGGGGCAGAAGCATACAACTTAGTGAATTTCAATTATTCAAACAGATTAAAAAACGGTTTGTACAAGTCATTGAAATTTAATATGGAAGCACATTATGTTATGTTTTTACATCATAACATAATGATGTTATGATAATTTCAGATATGTACGAGCAAATTTGCTTATTAACTGCTTCGCCGACTACACTCACTCCTCAAAACCATCTGGTGCACTGAACAAATTCCGTTAACATGGAGGAAAGCTATTATCGTACCGATCCACAAGAAAGGTGATAACCGGGACTGCAAGAACTACCGTGGCATCAGCCTCCTTTCCATCATCGGAAAGGTCTTTATGAAGATCATCCAGTCAAGACTGCAAAAACATCGCGAGCAAACCAGTCGAGAAGAACAGGCAGGATTTAGACCCGGGCGAGGATGCTGTGATCAAATCTTTGCCATTCGTCAGCTGATGGAGGAGAGGATCCGGTGTGGACAGCGAACCGTCATTGTTTTCATTGACTTTAAGTCTGCTTTCGACTGTGTCCACCGGCCTGACTTATGGAAACTACTAGAGGTTGAACATGTACCTCGAAAAGTCATCACACTCCTCCAAACTGCATACAACGGTTTAACCAGCCAGGTGCGCATCCAGAATGATTTATCTGAGGAATTTACCATCCAAACTGGAGTCCGCCAAGGGGATGTAGCCTCCCCGTTGCTTTTCAACATCGTGGTCGACGCCATTATGAGGCAAGCATTCAGAAACAGACAGGGCATACAATATGACAAGGATCACTATGTGACTGACCTGATGTTTGCTGATGATAGTGCTATCCTTGCCGGTAACGACGCTGAAGCCACGGACATCCTCTACGACATTGCCCGCATTGCCCGGCCATACGGTTTGAAGATCAATGCTGGTAAGACAAAGGCCCTGACAACAGATGGGTCGCAAGCCACCATCTATCTCGAAGGCGTCCAGATCGAGCAAGTGCAGGACTTTAAATACCTTGGGTCGCTGGTCCAGGAGAAGAAAGTTGCATCCACCATGGAAATCCACAGCAGAATTGGACAGGCGGCCACTGCGTTCGCCTCGCTCAAATGGTGTCTGTGGAAGAGGACCAACATTTCCACAAAGACTAAAATCCGACTCTTCCGGACTTTGATCCTGCCCATTCTTCTTTACGAATCGGAAACATGGATTTGTCTCAAGTTAGATTTGAACAAACTTGAGGTATTCCAAATGCGATGCCTGCGGCAGATCTTGGGCATCTCTCTTCGCGACCGCATCACTAATGATACCATCCGCGCCAGATGCCAACAGCAACCAACCATTGCCGACCAAATCCAGAAGCGAAGGCTCAGATGGTTTGACCACGTATGTAGAATGGGCACGAACAGAATACCATCCACACTCCTTTGGAGACAACGACCCACCCAATGGAGCATCCAACGGACCGCGCCTAGGAAAACGTGGGCCAAGCAAGTGGAAGATGACTTGAAGAGCCGACGTCTCGACCTTAACCAGGCCAGGACTGAAGCCATGAATCGTAAGGTATGGAAGAACATCACAGAGCAAGTCCGAAACCCTGCGGCACCTACAGCAGCATACTGGTTGCGTGGCCAACCGCCTCCCCCAGCTGCCAGCTAAGGACCAAAGAAGAAGAAGAAGAACTGCAGAAGTTCCAATATTAATAAATAAAACATTGTGGTAGGAAATCTACATTCAAAAATTGTCCAAGTACGTTTCAAAAAATACAGATTTAAACAACATGATATACAATCATTGTAAGATATACTCGCTTAATATCTTGGCTTCCAGAAGTGATAAAGGAAAAAAGCCTCTCACAACTTCCTTCTCAGAATTAGTGTGACGGTGAGCCTGTATCTTTCTTGATATTAGCATTAGCATGGGCACATGATGCAAGAAAGCAAGTTTATACAGGATGTCTCAAAAATATTGGTACAAACGTTTAGGGGAGGTAGGTAACATCAAAAGGAATGTGAATCGCATAGGAACCCATAACCGGAAACGTCACGGGAAAGTAGTAGCAGAGGCACAAAAAGCAGAAATGACACAAGACAGTAATTTGTGTCAAACATTTATTTGACATAATATTAACAATGGAGTACGAGATGGATGCATTTCATCATGTTACGACAGATGCTCGAAGGTTCCACCATGAGACGCGATGCATGCGTGACACCGACGCAGCATGGATTGGCGGACACGGTCGAACACACCTGGAGTTTCTTTGACAGTAGCAGCAGCGCGGACGAGTCTCGCCACGAGATCCATTTCCGTCTCCACAGGCGATTCATACACGATAGATTTGAGGGCCCCCACAAAAATAAATCTAGGCTTGATAAATCAGGTGAGCGTGGGAGCCAGGCAACGGGTCCACCACGGCCAATCCATCGACGCCCAAAACGATTGTTCAAATGGTCACGAACACATCTTCCATAATGGGCAGGCGCCCCGTCATGTTGAAACCAAATGTTGCGTCTCACATTTGCTGGAACATCGTCAAGTAACCCTGGTAGAACTTGTTCAAGAAAGATCCGATATTTAGCGGAGTTCATGCGGGATGATAACAGGTATGGGCCGACTAAACAGTCACCAACCATACCTGCCCGCACATTTATTGCGAAACGATGTTGTGCCGCATGGGTGCGCACACCGTGTGGGTTGTCGTGAGCCCACACATGACCATTGTGCTGATTGAATAAGCCTTCCCGAGTGAAATAAGCCTCATCCGTGAACAAAACATAGGCTGGAAAATTCAAGTCTTGAACACTTTCTTGGAGAAACCACTGCGCAAAAGCCAAACGTGCAGGATGATCTTGGAGGAGCAGTAACTGAACCATTTGGAGATGAAAGGGGTGTAAAGAATCGTCGTGCCAGACACGCTGTACACTGCAACGAGACATTCCTAAGGTAGAGGCAACGGCACGTGTGATGGTAGTAGAATTATTCTGGACGGCATTCAACACACTTTCTTCCATGGCGTCGAACGTGGTCTGCCCGCACTACTCCTGTTAACTCTAAATGACATTAATCGCACTAATTTTGATGCACACACGCAAACAAACGGTGGTCCGGTACATGTCTGTCTGGGAAGCGTTCTCCATTAATTCGTTGAGCGGCTCGTCCATTGCCCTCTGCTAATCCATACACTAGGTTCATGTCTGCCAGCTCACAGTTCGGATATGGATGAATGGTCTTCATGCGGCGACTACTGCGCCGTCTACTGACTTACGATGACGTTTCCGGTAATGAGTTCCTATGCGATTCACATATCTTTAGATGTTACCTACCTCCCCTAAACGTTTGTACCAATATTTTTGAGACATCCTGTATAGCATCAGCAAAAAAAAAAAAAAAAAACCAAAAAAAAAACGCACCCCTTCTTATTTCCCCCATTCGCTCGCTCCAAATGTTTGTCCAGTTCTGCCTTGAATCTATTTAAGCTATCAACTTCTACAACGACAGATGGAAGTTTGTTCCACCAATTAACCACCCGCTGGCTAAAGGCAAACTTCCGCACATCTATCCTACAACTCTCTTTCCTCAATTTGAATTTATGCCCTCTCAGGCGATTATTCTAAGCAAGAGGAAGAATCCCATCAGCATTGAGCACGCTAAAACCATTAAACGCTTTATACACCTCAATCAGATCACCTCGCAGGTGACTAGTCTCCAGACAAAGTAATTTTCAAAACTTAAGCCTTTCTTCGTAAGAGCAACCCTTTGTTCCATTGCCCTTCTCTGTACTCGTTCCAACAGCTCCACATCCTTCATAAATGAGACCTCCAGACCTGTATACAGTACTCAAGGTGTGGCCTGACCATTGCCTTATACAAGGGGATAATCACCTCCTTATCCCTGCTAGAAAAATTCCTGTATATCATTGACAAGACACCATGAGCTACTCTTGCAGACCGTCTGCACTGCTCAGAAAACTTCATATCTGCCTGCACAATTAGCCCCAGGTCCTTTTCACTTTCTACCACTGTCAGTGTAGTACCACACAGTTGATACGTTACTCTGGGGTTACTGCTGCCCATATGCATACTTTACATTTGTCAATGTTAAACTTCAGTCGCCACCTCTCAGCCCGTTTGCTCAACTTTTATAGATCCTGTTGCAGCAGCGTACTGTAATTAGTGTCATTAACCCTGCCGACCTTTGTATTGTCTGAAAACGTGGACATTAAGCCTGATATACCATCATCAATATCATTTATAAATACAGAAAACAACAATGGACCCAAGACTGAACCCTGGGGGACTCCACTAATAACATTATTCCACGAAGGGCAGTGTCCATTGATTACCACTGTGTCTTCTCCCACTCAACCATCCTTTTATCCATAGCAGCAATTTGCCTCCAATGCCACGCTGCTCCAATTTGTGCACCAGTCTTCCATGGGCAACAGTATCAAAAGCCTTTCTAAGATCCAAATATATGATACCAAAATTATTCTTTGCATCCAGTTCCTTTGTGACCACATCATATTATCCAATCAAATTAGTCAGACAAGACTTCCCCTTAACAAACCCATGCTGTGTCCGAGCTATAATTGAAGTCTTGTCTAGTTGATCCTGCAATGCTTCTTTAACCAGTACCTCCATTTATTTCCCTGGAACAGAAGTTAAACTAACAGATCTGTAATTACTTGTGTCTCCCTTTGATCCTCCTTTATGAATTGGGGTCAAATTTGCACATTTCCAGTCCATAGGTACCTGAGAGTCCAAGGAAGCTCTCATAATTATGGCTAAGGGTTTGCTTAATTCCTTTGCTGCCTCTTTTAATATAACTGGATAGATTCCATCCACCCCAGGTGCCTTTCTTATGTTTATCATCAACAATTTCTCCTCCGCTTTACTCTCAGTTATTACAAGATTATCTAGCTTACTGCCAGAGTTGAATTCACCTCTGGCATTCCCCTCCCTCAATAACTCCTCATGTGTGAATGTCAATGCAAAATATTCATTTAGTTTGTTAGCTACCTGAGCAGGATCATTGATATCAAGTGGACCAATCTGATTTATCTCCTTCCTTCTGGAGTTTTCATAAGTAAAGAACACTTTGCTGTTTTTCTTTGCATCCTTTGCCAAAGATATCTCGTAATCTGCCTTCGCCTGTCTAACCTCCTTTGAAACTTGGTTACAGACCAACTTATATCTATCATAGGCGTGTGTGTCACATGTTAATTTATATGTATCCCATGCATTTTTCTTCTCTGTCACATATCTAATTAGTTGGCAATGGGGTACGCAATGAATAGAGAGCCCACTAACCCCTCCTCCCTCTCCCCCGGAGATGGCCGTAGCGACAGTTTAATGTCACTTCTCTGATTAATATGGAATTCAGGTCTGGAAACATCAGGGACCACTCCATTCAGAAAATAACCCATCTCTGAAGAAAATTCTTCACCAGCTGCACTACCTGGGGAACAGGGCGAGCATTATCATCATATTCGATAGAACAACTGATATCCTAAAGCACTCCTAAAAATATTAACTGAGAGTTCAAGGAGTTCGCCCCAATAACACACAGTAATCACAGTTCTCTCAAAAAAGTGAAATTTTTTATCTGCGCTGGACAAACATTGCCCATTCTATGCCTCTTCTCCTAATGTTTATAGGATGGTTGTGGTTTCTCCGGTGAGAGAGAGAGAGAGAGAGAGAGAGAGAGAGAGAGAGAGAGAGAGAGAGAGAGAGAGAGAGAGAGAGAGAGAGACTGAATTTTGAGAAAAATGTCCGTACACATTAAGGGAAGTAACCGCTAAGAAGACTGTGATCCGCTGATGATTTTACTTAGCAGGCATAATGTACAGATCATATGTAGTTTGCCAAATCGAAAGAGAAATTGTGATTGCTGTGAGATACAGGGAGGAAATTTGTAAATAGTATGAGGGGTGGATGATAATGCCTTCCCCAACAGAGGACAGCTGGGGGAGAATTTTTCTTCACAGTAAAGTTTTAGCCCCCGGAGGTCAACACCTGAATCCCACTGAGCACATATGGTATACTCTATAGAGTATACCATATGTGGGGATAAATTAGATTGGTCTAATTGATATCGATGGTTCAACTGTTGATGATCCTGCTCAGGTAGCTAACAAGCTAAATGAATATTTTGCATCTACATTCATATATGAGGAGGATTCCCCTCCTACATTCACAGGGAGGATTCCCCTCCCTGAATATTCACATAATATTCAGGGAGGGGAATGCCAGAGGTGTATTCAACTCTGGCAGTAAGTGGACTCTAGGGCAAGGGTACTTAATCCGCAGTACAAGGACTCTTAGTAGGCATATGGATGGGCTTCAAGGGAAAGTCCGCGAATGGGGCGCAAAAAAATATTTTTTATTCGATTTCCTTTCTGTTACTTTAAAGAGTGTCTTTGTGAGAAAAAAAAATTATTTTTATGTAAAATTGTTATTACGCTATTGTTTCACTTCAAGTGTAGGGTACCTACTGCACATGGTCAACTAACGTAATGGTTATCGCAACAATGTCGTAACGTCTAGAATAGTTATTCATTGATATTAATTAAAGAAAACGTACCCTGCAGTGAAAATTAAGGACATCTGTCTTCGTTTACATTGGGTCACGGTGAATTCTATATTTTGTACATATACCGGTAAATTTTAATATCTACAAAATATAAATAAATTTTAATATATAGGTTGTTTCGACATTTTGTCTATGCGAAGGAAATCAATTTCCAATGGAATAAAATATACCGTACACAAAATTTTGTGATGTGCCTACGTGCATTTTTTTTGGAAGAGGGGTTCAATAGCTTTCATCAGCTTCTTAAAGGTGTTCGTGACCCCTGAGACTACAGAGATAAAGTGAGAGTCATCAACCACTTCCACAAACTTTACCTAAATTATTTAGTGCTGTCAGATTGCTCTTTATTATCACCAGGATCCTGGAACACTCTTATTGGCATCGTGTAAGGCTGTGTTTCCTGGCTGCCAGGGGTAATCATATTCCTCTGTAAAAATTACAATCTTCTCTGCCGGATAGTCATTTTAAGATAGGCATGAAATGATTTGTGCATTTCAAAATGGTATGTTTTACTCATAAGTACACGCGCGTACTTCGCTGGTACTGTGTAATATAATGTACTTCCATACCAGATTTCGTGGACTTGTATCAATTATTGCGTCAGCTATTGGAGTAATTGAGTTGTAAGCAACAGCAATTACAAGATCATCCTGAGAAGCATAATATCCTAAATTTATTCACAACACAGCTTTGTAAATGGGGGGGGGATCTTCCTAAACAAACCTAATAAACTACTATAAATTGGTCCCACAGGAGCCGAATACAAGAAACAATTTTGACATCATACTCTTATCCTTAGATTTCAGCAAAGCATTTGGCATGGTTCCACATGGAAAGTTGCTGTACAAGCTGGAGTGTAATGGGATTACTGGCAAGATCCTAATTCAACCTCAGGGATGGCTGAAGAAGAGGAGACAGACGGTTGTTGGTAACTTTTCGTAGGGAATCAGAGTTTAAGTGAGGACCCTCAAATTTCAGTGCTGAGACCAATCCAGCTTCTGGTTTTCTTGAACAAAATCAAGGAACGAATTCATCTTGGCAGCGAAAATGTTCCACTGCGAAGGTGAATTTATGCAAGCTATAAATTCTGTCCAAATAGCTTTGCAATGGCAGAATCTTAATAAACGGCTTCTTTAAGAGCATTAGAGTGTTTTTCACAAAAGATCTTTCAATCTTCCAGCCATCTCGCCAATCTAGTATACACCCCCCCCCACCCCACTCAATTCGAACGTTGCACAGAATAAAACTCTCGAGGTTCTCCATACTGGGATTTTCTCATGTGAAACAACTGTCTGCACATCACAGCAGGGGCCACATACGGCTGTTTCTGCGGTCAGGGAATAGCAGGATTCTGAAGTCAATAAAGCACAGCCAATTCTTATTTCTGCCATTTAAAAACATTGTAAAACGATTTAGTTTTACAATTTTTTTTAAATAGCAGATATCATTGGGCATACGTCAGTACTGAATTTAAAATTTTGCCTATTTATAACTATTGCTTTTGCTTAAAATCTGGTCGAAAAGTACTTTTACGTAATGAGAAACCAACGTTGCTGCAAGGCTACAGTCATCTTATATTGGCTTTCTGACATTCAATCAGATAAACAAGTCACGTTGTTTTTTTTTTAAAAAAAAAAAATCATTTTCAGAAGAATTTAAATCATCCTATATTTTATACCAAATAGAGAACTAATATTTTCTAATCGGATAATTCAAGGAAGCTGAAATGACGTAGTATTTACCAAATTATAAAATCCTGGTGGTGCAACAATTCGCACTGATCTTGTACTCTAGGTAACTGAAGAGAAGCCCTACACAGCAATATATCAATATTCGCCTACCATTCTGAATTAGCTTTGATATTATGCTTTACAGTTAATTAATAAGGTGAGTTAACTGGCCTGCAGAATTTAAAAATACTAATACTGAGTTATTTAATACTCAGACATGAAATTCTCTGAGCATTGTAAACAGGTTGCAAGGAAGGCCCATGGTGTCCTATCGATGATCTATCGAACTTTTGCAAGTAGAGATAGGGACGTGATAATCCCATTATATAAGGCTTATGTTAGACCACACTTGGAATACTGTGTTCAAGTATGGAGACCGCACCTGAAGAAAGACATCGAGCTTCTTGAAAGGGTGCAAAGAAGGGTAACTCGCCTGGTGAGATCGGCAAAAGGGCGTCCTTATGAAGAAAGACTTCGAATATGTGGGTTGCAGAGTTTGGAAACTAGACACCTTAGAGGAGATTTGATTGAGGTGTTTAAGGCTCTGAGAGGCATCAGTAAAATGAATGAGGACGAAATTTTCAAGATTATAAATGATGCTAGAACTAGGGGACATAAATTCAAGTTACGGGGGGAAATGTTTAGATTGGACTGCAGGAAGTTCTATTTTAGCCAGCGAGTTATAAATTACTGGAATAAGTTGCCTTCATGGGTGGTAGAGGCCGACAGTTTGGGGAAATTCAAAGGTCATCTGGATAGTACTTTCGGGTAAGGGAAGCGCATAGGATGATAGGTTTAATTTCCTTTTTATTTATTTTTATTTTATTATTATTTTTTTTATTTATTTTTATTTTATTATTATTTTTTTTATTTATTAATTATTATTATTTAGTTATTTATTTATTTATTTATTTATTTTTTTTTTTTGTTTTTATCATTGTTTTGTTCGGATTTTTTTTTTTTTTTTTTTTTTTTGGCTGGTGCAGCATAAGCCATAGGCTTTCTTGCACCATGCGGCCGTTACTAATACTAATACTAATACTAATACTCCAAAAGATTTAGATCTGTAAACAGATTTACAGAAATGTGGAGATGTTAGTAAACAGAAAGAGTACATATCTCCATTGATTAAGGGCAATGTCCATAGCAACATTGTGAAATCAAGGGAAGATAAATGGATCTGTTTAGCATAAGAAATAACTCGGTTTACCGCGATATCCGGTGAATAATTTGATATGATAGTAGCAGCTAAAAATCGTTGACTTTTCTGTGTATGAATCCTGAAAGCGGTTTACAAATTAAGATAAATATTTAAACCTACTTTATTCGTTAAGTATGGAAAGCAACTCAGAGAGCAATACACAATTTACATTACTCAAACAAACAATTTATTTTCTAACTTCAAATTCAAAAAAACTAACTTTTTTTTTGGTATTTATTTATTCACTCGCTCTGTAACCCCCTTTCTCTAAATGTTTATTTTTATTTTTAAAAATTGGTTCTTTGGACTATTTTTCTCCAAATGCATTCCTTAAAAATCACAATCTCTAGAAAATGTAATCTGATATAATAGTAATAAGTTCTTATTATGATTCGATACTATACATATCCACAGTACTAAAAGTATCATATGTCCATTAGCCTTTGGTCAGTTTGGGACATTACATAAAAAACAGGACGGGCTACTACAACAGCTATACAGACAACAAAACAAAAGTTCATTTTAGGGAGGAAAATGCAGAACTTCTGTAATCAGAGATTTAACACTCTATGAGGTCCATAGAGAAGATTACCCCCAAGTCAGTGAAGCAGGCCCAAGCCCCACCAGAGGGGGAAAAGATAGGCGTAGGAGACCAGAGGTCAAAGGACAGTGGGAGCAAAGGACCATTTAAGGGGCGTGGCTAGGAAGGTCTGATGGCAGCACCTTAGCTGTGCTGGTGGGGTGCAGGAACTCATATAAATACTCCTCTGGGAGTGGGACTGGCATTTGACTTTTCAAATGCAGGATCATGCTATTAAGCAATCTGACTCTGTGGGTCACTTGACCTCACAACCTTTTCTCTTCTTCCTGAGGTAGGGTGGGCTCCCCCCAGGGGGGAGCCCACCCTACCTCACCCTCTCTCTTCTGCTTACCTTCTTTCTTCTCCTCAATCTCTCACCCCTTCTCTTTTTGCAAAAAAAAAAAAAAAATTTATATACAGGGTGTTTCAGTTAAACGTTTCAGAACTTCTAAGAGGGGTAGGGTACATCCTGACAACTCGAAATCATATAGCAATGTGGGGTCGGAAATGCTTTCCTGAAGCGGTGTTGTACACAGAAGCACCATAAAGAAAAGAGACCGTAAGTGAGAAATCGTTTTAATAATACATGAAAAGAAGCAAAAGGTACATGGATTAAAGTAAGTGTTCGAAGTTTCTTCCACGGGCTACAATGCACGCCTCACATCTCCGACGCATGGACATCCGAACATTCTGGAATACTCCAGGCGAATTTCGAATTTCTTCGGCAGCTACTGCGATTCTTGCAACCAGCTCCTCAGCATTATCAACAGGGGTGTCATAAACTAGCGATTTCATATGACCCCAGAAATAAAAATCAAGACATGATAGGTCGGGTGACCGAGCAGGCCAACGCACGGGACCACCACGTCCGATCCACTGTTGACCAAATGTGACATCCAGGTAGTTACGAACATCTCCGCTTTAATGGGCTGGGGCTCCATCGTGTTGGAACCACATTGTCTGTTGCGTCGATGCAGAATTCTGTTCATCTCTCAAAAGTTGTGGCAATACTTGCTGCAGAAAGATCAAGTAGATAGGTCCGGTTAGACGACACGGTAACAGGTAAGGGCCGATGAGGTGATCTCCCATAATACCGGCCCATACATTGACCGAAAATCGAATCTGTGCTGCACGACGTCGTATTGCATGCGGGTTCTCGACCGCCCAGATATGGTCGTTATGCGTTTTGAAAATTCCTTCCCTTGTGAAGGAATTTTCACGGTCATATGAAATCGCTAGTTTATGACACCCCTGTTGACAATGCTGAGGAGCTGGTTGCAAGAATCGCAGTAGCTGCCGAAGAAATTCGAAATTCGCCTGGAGTATTCCAGAATGTTCGGATGTCCATGCGTCGGAGATGTGAGGCGTGCATTGTAGCCCGTGGAAGAAACTTCGAACACTTACTTTAATCCATGTACCTTTTGCTTCTTTTCATGTATTATTAAAACGATTTCTCACTTACGGTCTCTTTTCTTTATGGTGCTTCTGTGTACAACACCGCTTCAGGAAAGCATTTCCGACCCCACATTGCTATATGATTTCGAGTTGTCAGGATGTACTCTACCCCTCTTAGAAGTTCTGAAACGTTTAACTGAAACACCCTGTATATATATTTTTATTTTTATTTATTTATTTATTTTTATTTATTTTATTTTATTTTTTTATTTTATTTATTTATTTTTTATTTTATTATTTTTTTAATTTATTTTATTTTATTTTTTTATTTTATTTATTTATTTTTTATTTATTTTTTTTATTTTATTATTTTTTATTATATATTTTTCTATTTTTATTTATTTTTTTAATTATTTTTTTATTTATTTTTTTTATTTTATTATTTTTTATTATATATTTTTCTATTTTTATTTATTTTTTTTAATTTTTTTTTATTTATTTTATTATTTTTTTTATTATTAATTTTTTTATTATAATTTTTTTTTTTTATTTATTTTTTATTTATTTTTATTTTTTTTTATTATTTATATATATATATATATTTTTTTTAATTATTTATATATATTTTTTTTATTTTTTTTTATTATTTATATATATATATATATTTTTTTTTTTAATTATTTATATATATTTTTTTTATTTTTTTATTTATTTATTTTTATTTTTTTTTTTATTTATTTATTATTTTTTTTTTTTATTATTATTATTTTATTTATTTTTTTTTTTTTTTTCGGCCCTCCCTGGGAAGCTCAGGCTAACCCCAGGGTCGGCCAGCCAGAGTTCTCTTTCCACATACCTGGTTCGGCTCCCAGTGCCAGTGACGGTAACTAGCAGTCTGTGGTGTTCCACAGACCCTAGACTAAGTGGCCAGATGAACAACATAACCCGCACTAAGCAAACATGAACATACACTAACATATGATATCTGGCCTTGACAGTACTGTACTGTCTTACTTCACAAGAGATTCAAATGCGGAGTTGTGCGAAAGCACCGGTGCCGCTTGTCAAAAAACACTATGTCACTATGTGCTGGTGGGGTGTCAAACCTAGGACGCAGATTCCCTTCTGGCCAGTGTCAGCATGCCACACCACGCCGGCTAGGAACAGCGAACAGCATTGTGTCAGCATGGATGACCTTGGGGTCCATAAGGTTCCCATGGCCATCCATTTCTCTGGTGGAGAGGCTGGAATAGAACATGCAGTTTATATCATTTGCTCACACACCATTTTCTTTTTAATATTTTATAAAATTACCGTACATTTCAAGGCAAAATTTTATATTTTTTACATTTTACAAGTTTTTTATACTTTTATTTTTGTTCCATTCATCCATCATTCTCATTCATACCAGGAGGTATGCTGTCAGTTTAAAACAAGGCGCCTCCATAGCCAGGTGGGCAGGAGCAGCAGTGCGTTACACACGCTTCTTGATTAGACCCGGGTTCGAGCCCATGACCACCAAATACGGAGGATGCGGAAAGGTCAAGGAATGACCACCGCATATCCCCGGAGCAATATGGTCTTAGTTGCTAATGCTCCTAAAAACCAAAATAACAACAACAGTTTAAAACAATGCAATAATTTCGAGAAGCAAGAGCCCCGCCCCATTTTCTCCCCCACTAGAAGGCAACCAAAGAATTCCAACAACATTAGTCAACAAGCGATTATCAAAGACTCACCCTAGTAAACAGACGCTCGCAGAGAAATATGACATCTCTGTCGCTTTGCCCAGAACCAAGATATTTGTCTCCCGGTTTGGACCCTCAACAAGCCCCGATTCCATAAAGAGAATGTTTCTTGTGGAACACAATGTCCGCATCGAAGTAAAACAGCTTAAAACTAGGCAAACTGGCTACGCCTCATTTCTAGTAAGATGTTCACCCTCTGCCTACGAAAAAGTTCTGGATCCCGACTTCTGGCCTCCAGGCATACTTATCAGACCTTTCTCTGACGAAAAAAGGCCATCCCCTCAGCAATCCCTGCTTACTCGTCCTCTACAATAGCAATCATCTATTCCAAAAAACCTCCATCCATGCCACACAATCAGGGTCTTCTCGCAAAATGTGCGCAGCATTGTTAACAAATTGGCCCCTCTGCAATCTCTCCTCCTGCTCGACGAATATGATTTCATCTGTATCCAGGAAACTTGGCTTAACCATGGAAGACAACTCACCCACTTGGCCACTCCTCACCATTACAAAAATGTTTGCAACGGCAGGGACCTCAAACGTGGAGGTGGCGTCTCCATCATTTACAAAGACATCCATCACCTTGTGTGTGCACAACTCAGCGACTCCCCTGCATTTGAAGCCATTTCTGCAATTTTTACAGTTAAAGAAGTGAGAACTCAAGTTGTAGTGGTATATTTACCTCCTGACCATAATCCCGACACAAGGGATGAGCTAACTACCTGGATTATAACCCACCTCAAGCCTCACATGCTCACCTTTGTTTTAGGAGATTTCAACATGCCCTCCCCAAGACACGAAGCTGCTTTGAAGGACGTCGTACACTCCTTCTCATCTCTAGGCCTTAGACTAACCCATACGCAACCTACAAGACGACATCAAAACCTAGACCTCTTATTTCATAACCTTGACCATCTTACTCTCACAACGCCGATTTTTAAGTTTGCATCAGATCACCTCCCAATTTCCTTTGATAGTGAATGTCTATGTTCTCCCCGACAACTTGAACAACATGACCATAAAGTATCCCAACTCAAGATCTTCTCATTAAAATATATGCAACCTCAAATCATCCTACAAAGACTAAAAGCTACAGACTGGAAAAAAATTGCTGCTAGCCATCCTGATCAAACGCTTACCAATTTAGCAAACTTGTTAAAAGACATCGCCTGTGAAGGAGCCTCCAAATCTGTACGCCTGTCTCCAAGGACCAAGAACTGGTTTACCAGCGACGCAAAACTCGCCTTCATCATGAAACAGAAACTATACAGGAAATGGCAAAAAACACGGGATCTTGCCGACTACCAACTCTATAAAAAACATCGGGCACGCTTCCTACGCATTCGGAGGAAGGCGCAGAATGACTGGATTGCACACAGAATGAAACTTGGGAAAAGAATCTTCACCAACAAGAATCAACAGTCCCCCATGTCCACTGACACCTTCCTTGCATGGGCTAACTCGCTCGCAACTAAACCCCTATCTGCCCCAAACCCCTTTATTCGGATTAATCCACCAGCTAACCAGACATCACTGGATAAAATAGCCATCACAAAAGAACGCCTTACTGAGGTCATCAACAGTCTTTCCAACAAGTCTACCACTGGCCCGGATGGATTCCCTATTTTCATGGTTAAACTGTGCAGTGTATATATCATTGATCTCTTGCTTGATGCATTCAATTCCGTCCTCGTAACAGGAGTTTACCCTGCTATCTGGAACACATATTATGTTTCTCCAGTTCCAAAAAAGTCTAACCCAAAATTGCCTAATGACTACAGACCAATTTCTGTAGGATGCACTTTTCTCAAAATCTTGGAAAAAGCCATACTTCCTGCTCTCATCCATCACATGTTCGGCCACAAACCTCCATACCTCCATAGTGTACTACCTGGACGTTCCACGATCACCAACCTCTTGGACACACTGTTCAGAATTGAAAGTACCTTAAGCAACAAAGAGCAACTGGATATTGTGTTTCTCGACATTAAGGCGGCCTTTGACAATCTGTCCACCCATGCATTATGTACCATACTGTGCAACTATTTCAAAATCTCTGGCAACATCTTAGTTCTCCTTAGGAAACTCCTTCAGTCCAGGATCCTATGGATCAGAAATCAAAACCATAATCACCACATTCTCTGCTCCAGAGGGCTCCCCCAAGGGGGCGTTCTCTCTGCCGCCCTCTTCGCCGCATCTTTAGAACCCTTCCTATCAAACCGTACTAATTTTACCACCTACGCAGATGATATTAAGTTCTTCGTCATCACAAAATGCCCCCAGTCTCTCCAGTCTATTACTGTGAGCTCCAACCGACAGCTACATGAACTGGAAAACTACCTTCATGCGATTGGGCTCTCCATTAATAAAGAGAAAACTGCACAACTCTCTATCACCAAGAAGAAAAATACCAACGATGTGGACATCATTATTGCGAATTCTCCAGTTAAAAAAGTCACCCAACATAAAGATTTGGGTATCATCTGGGACAAAGACCTCACCTTCTTGCCTCACTTTAATGCCACTCGAACGAAAACATATTCGGCTCTATGGGCAGTAAAACAAGAGATCTCCAACTTCCATAACCCGGACCTTATCATCAAATACATTCTTCGTTGTATTTTCCCAATTCCATTATATGCCTCGACTATATGGTCCTCAGCACCCTCATCATACCAAGCCAGGTTCCTCTCCCTGGAATTCTGGATCTTGAAATGGCTAAATAGGGTTGCTGGGCTAACACCTACAATCTCAAAATCTGTTCTGGTCACCAATCTTAATACGCTTCCTTGGAGGTATCACATCATCTCTAGGAACCTTCTTACCCTCTCTCAGCTTCTATCCGGAAAACTGAGGTCACCAGGCGATGATATTTGGGATATCATCGCCAGACCGTACGACAGGAGAAGATGCCAGTCCAACACCTCCCCATACAGATCGAAGCTGCGTAGCATGTCCTCCTTGGACAACATGTTTCCACACAACTCCTTCCAAATATTTAACAGATTAGCCATAGACGCTGAGAAACTTTGCAAGGACAGAACCTACAGATCTTCCATTCTTGCAGACATGTATGCCTTAGTCATGCTCTAGGTGGACTCTCTGTGATACCGCAATATCCACGCTTCGATGTATCCGGATGCACTTTTATTTGTTGTAACTTTATGTTTTTGTACTTGTTGTTACTTTATGTTTTTGTATTTGTTATAACTTTATGTTTTTGTATCTTCACCAGTGGCTGTTTAAGGCCGTATATTGTATCTGGCTCTGTATGCAATGCATATGTCTGTATTTTATGTTTTTTTCTCTGTATATAACTCATGTCCTCTAGCTGCATAGCTGTAAAAGGACATTTCTTCGGAAATAAATTGATATTAATAATAATAATAATAATAATTAAACAAGTAAATAATTTAACAATGGGAAAAGAAGGAAATCTTAGTGAACAAACCTCAGAGAGTGGTATGGAGGGAGAGGAATGAAGGACTAGTTGTTATTTGTTTTTTTTTAGGAGCATTAGCAACTAAGGCCATATTTGCTCCGGGGATATGCGGTGGTCATTCCCTGACCTTTCCGCATCCTTCGTATTTGGTGGTCACAGGTTCGAACCCCGGTCTAATCAAGAAGCGTGTGCTACGCACTGGTGCTCCTTCCCACCTGGCTACGGAGGCGCCGCTACCTAATGGTTTAGTACCTCTCCATAGAAGAGTGCCGGGCTGCCTCAGAGATTAAGAAAAAGACGTACTGGTGCATAACTCCTTAATCACGGAAACAAGTTCACCAAAAAAAAATGATAATAATAAATAGTACAGTAAAGAACGGCAAAGGTAAGAGACAAGAGATAGTCCAGGTGACGTTAAAACTAGACAAAGAAAAGCTCGGTTAAGGGCAACCCGGTAATGCCAAATGTCCAGACGAAGAATATAAAGATACTTCAATTGAGTACATAATTACATTACTTACAAAACCCTATCCCTGTACATGAAAAGAAGAATGCTGTAGATGAAAGCTGATGGTAACGTTGTACAGTTGCTAAAATAAAAATTGATAGCTTCATTGTACAGTCTCTGAAGAGAAATGATAGCTACATTGCACAGTCCCTAAAGAAAACAAACGAAGCATCTGAAGTTGCATGGGGCGAACATTGTGCAATAACCATCACAATCCTAAACAAATTCCCATTAATAAGATTCAGATCAGTTAAGAAAATTGTGACGATTCCACTGTGCTACCCGCGTAGACTTCAGTACTATAGCTTAGTGAAAACAACACTAAAAATTTACAATACACTTGTCCGTATATGTAAATCCACAATTTCTAAATTATGCTCAGCTGATAGAATCGTCGTCCTCCCCACACCGGGTGGAAAAGACCCGACTTCGCGTATTTTCCACCCGGTGTGAGGAAGACGAGGGTAATATGGTTTTTCCACCTGGAAATCAGGCGACGGTAACATGGTTTTTTTTTTTTTTTTTTTTATCCTGAAAAACTCAGGTTTTTCGTCCAGAAAACGGAAAGTCGACCTCAGAACACACGCAATTTACAAACAGTATACACGGAGCAATATGGCCGTAGTTGTTGATGCTCCTAAAACCACATTAACAACAACTAAAATTTGCTAACATCCGTTGGCCATTTAGCGTACTCGATAGCTTTAAAATGTACTTCGAATGGAATGAGAAGAGATTGTCTACTAGGACAGGGTACACAAACAGGATTTTCGTTTTTTTTATTTCCCATTTATGACATGAATGTCTCTCATCATTTGCATGATGCTGGCAAACTATCTCCTTTATGTAAAAACCTTCTGCAGTATGCCTCTATGAGTAACACATACCTAGTAATGATGTGTTACCAGGCATCGGTAACACATCGTTACTGGATAATGTGTTTTAAATTTATGAATTCCTCAACCAATAAAAAAATCTGACTTCTTCAATAGACCTCTAATCTTAAATGAAGTTTTCAATACCCAATTACGCCCTGAGCGATATCTGTTCAATTTTGGAACACTTACAAGAGAATCCCGATAAAATTATTTTTCACTTCCGAAGTCAGATATATTCTGAATACAGTATTTATTTATTTATTTACTTATTTATTGTATTAGGCAGTGCCTGCCAAAGTTTGGCATCACAACTGTCTAATATATCCTGAAATTAAAGTGTCCAAGTCCGGGTTATAAATAATTGTCAGCCCATTTCAAAATCCATAGCATTATCAATTAAGATGGCCACAACAAAACATACCAAATCGAAAACCAAAAGCAAATCACAATAAAAAACAGGATCTTCCAACGCTTGTGTACACGACTCAATCTACATCTTTTTATCTAAGCGGCAGCACAAGGAACCGCTTTCCACAGACGTTGAATAAGGAAATCCTCACGACGCCGAGGATTCTTTAAGAATTTACATCCCATAATCTGTAGAAACCAGGTACAATACTCTACTGAGAAAAATTATCTTACGCTTCCACCAGAACTCTTTCATAGCCCCCTACCATAACACTGCCATTACATACCAGAAATAACAATTCAGCTCTCAGATCATTATACTCCTTACGGAGTCATGTTCCCATGACTCCGTTTCATCACAATGGCAACGAGTTCTAACAGTGATTCCTAAGTTAAGCAACTTTGCGTTAATCGAACGTCCAGTTAAAAAAGACAACCTGTATAATCGGCGTAAACCAATTAGATTGGTATCGATGCTGCATGTTTTATATCTGAAAAAAAATTTTGGGTAATGAGTCTTTTAACGCACACTGTCTAGCGCTCCTGCCAAACATTTAGGCCTGAAGTAGCCAAATGGTTAAGAGCGCTCTTTGTGTGGACCGGGGTTCAAGCCCGTGACTGCTAAATACGATTAACACTTGTATTGATTGATTTATTGTAAATTTCAGTGATCTGATGGGCGTGCCGGAGTATAAACAAGAACATTTATAACTGCTTCCCAGATTCTTGTCTTTTCTCTCCGCAGATTTTCCGAGATGTCCACTTCTAAATAAAAAAAAAAAAAAAAAACCTCATAACACCACGGCGCACAGAATGAGCTAACCCACTGTACACCAAGCTTTGTCCTCCCTTTACTTCCCTCCTTCCCTCTACTCTACTCTACTTCGTTCCTTGAGTCCGGCGCCTCCGTAGCCAGGTGGGCAGGGGCAGCAGTCAGTAGCACACGCTTCTTGATTAGACCGGGGTTCTAGCCTGTGACCACCAAATACGGAGGATGCGGAAAGGTCAGGGAATGCCCACCGCATATCCCAGGAGCAAATATGGCCTTAGTTGCTAATGCTCCTAAAAAAAACAAATAACAACTAGACAACTAGTCCTTGAGTCCTCTCCCTCCATACCACTCTTTGAGGTTTGTTAACTAAGATTTCCTTCTTTTCCCATTGTTAAATTATTTACTTGTTTAATTATTGCTTTGTTTTAAGCTGACAGCATACCCCTGGTGTGAATGAGAATGATGGATGAATGGAACAAAAATAAAAGTATAAAAAACTTGTAAAATGTAAAAAGTCTAAAATTTTGCCTTGAAATGTACGGTAATTTTATAAAATATTAAAAAGAAAATGGTGTGTGAGCGAATGATATAAACTGCATGTTCTATTCCAGCCTCTCCACCAGAGAGATGGGTGGCCATGGGCACCTTATGGACCGCAAGGTCATCCATGCTGACACAATGCTATTCACTGTTCCTAGCCGGCATGGTGTGGCATGCTGACACTGCCCAGAAGGGAATTTGCGTCCTAGGTGTGACACCCCACCAGCACAGCTAAGGTGCTGCCATCAGACCTTCCTAGCCACGCCCCTTATATGGTCCGTTGCCCCCACTGTCCTTTGACCCCTTGTCTCCTACGCCCATCTTTTCCCCCTCTGGTGGGGCTTGGGTCTGCTTCACTGACTTGGGGGGGTCATCTTCTCTATGGACCTCATATTAGTCTTTTGCTCCCATCCTTCAGTCTCTCTCCCCTCTCTAACTTACAACTAGCGTCCAAATCATCTCTAAATCGCTTGAGCCCTACACCCAAAAACTTAATAACACCAAATTGCAGCTAACTAGTACTCCTTTTGGCTGACCCCTATCTATAGCGTTGTTTTTGTGTGTGTGTGTGTGTGTGTGTGTGTGTGTGTGTGTGTGTGTGTGTGTGTGTGTGTGTGTGTGTGTGTGTGTGTGTGTGTGTGTTGTTGTTGTTGTTGTTGTTGTTGTTGTTGTTTTTTTTTAAGGTCCTAGCCACTGAAATCTCAGGAAATTAGGTAGCAGGACCTGCCAGAGTAAATAACTATAATACTTGTGTACCCGGTCTGCCTCCACGGGGCGGAGTATGGGCAACGTTGGGTCCCATTAAGGATCCAGCGGCTAAATGACCAGATGAACAACGGTACACGACACTACACATATGTACAAAATCCATATACCTTTAAACCTCTGGCACTGCAGTGTTCTGTTTCACACCAACAATGTATACTACGCGGAGATGGGGGAAACCCCTGGTGCTGTTTGACACTAAACACACTCAACACTCTCCTCTCCCTCCTTTCTCTGCTGGGGGAAAGATGTATTGGACTCCGACTGTCGTTTTCATGACCTAATCCAGCTCCTTGTGCCGTGGACGGAACGGATGCTGGAATTCTCCTTTCTGCTGAGGTCCTTCCAGTAACCAAGTGGCCAGATAAACGACACTGTATTTGTGATACTTACACTACTCACGCCATCATCTGACCTTGGCAGATTTAGCTTTTTCACGGTGACAATTTACGCAGCTTTGTGGGGCCCACTGGTACCGCTCACACACACACACACACACACACACACACACACACACACACACACACACACACACACACACACACAGTCCTGCATGCCATTTCGCCTATAGGTGGGGCCATAATCTACCCCATCCCGGTATTTCTTCAGTCGGTGGGAAGCTCAGGTGATCCCAGGGCTCGAATTCTTAATTCAGTCAGAATTCTTATTCTTCCTTACTTCCTGGCTGGCTCCACGCGCTAATGGACTGGCAACAGGGTGTCGGTGGTAAAGTAAAGTGTAAAGTGTAAAGTGTGTTTGGGGTCAAACGGCACCAGGGTTTCCCCCATCTCCGCGTAGTTTACATTGTCGTGTGATACAGTACGCTGTAAAGGCCAGAGATTTAAAAGTGTATGGATATTGTACATGAGTAATGTTGTGTACCGTTGTTCTTCTGGCCATTTAGCCGCCAGGCCTCTGCTGAGGCCAGACGTTGCCCACACTTCACCCCGTGGAGGCAGACCAGGTACACCAATATTTTAAATAAGTACTCTGGCAGGTCCTGCCACCTAGTTTCCTGAGATTTCAGTGGCTAGGACCTAAAAAAAAAAATAAAAATAAATAAATAAAATAAAAAAATAATAAAATAAAATAAAATAAATAAATAAAATTAAAATTAAAAATAAAAATAAGTAAAAAAAAAAAAAAATTGAGAGGTTATCGCGTGGTAGTTGTGCTAGAATTGTGAGGCCGAAAATTGTGGGCGAATCTAATTTGGCTGTAATTAAGTTTGGATGTGTGGGGCATTCGCTTGCGTGCAGGTAGAGTGGAAGGGAGACTGAAGGCTGGGGGGGGTGACAGACAGAAGAATGGAGTCGATAGAGAAGGTGACTCCAAGATTTGGTGGGGCATGCCCATGCCCCACCAGAAGGGAAAGTGTGTGGATGGCAAGGAGGGAAGGAGACAGAGGGACCATCACCTCCCCCCCCCGGCTATGGAAAGGGAAGAAAAGTGGACCAGGCAAGGGCGCCAGGTCAGATCGCCAATAAGGCTAGTGTGCAGAGAGGCTCTGCAGTTTCTTCAGTCGGTGGAATGTCATTTTTGGGACATTGTCCCATCCGAGGTTTACAAAGTCCAGTTTATTTTGTGGCCATTCATTGGTTAAGATCCCATCCGAGGTTATTTAGTCCAGTCAGCTTGGATGTGCATTTGCGATTTCATTTTGTTCCTTCTGTTATGAAGTCGGATCCCTGCGGGTTTGATTTGTTCTGGTGGTTCTTAGTGGTGTCGAATTGTTTTTCAGATTATGGGCAGCTTTGATGGGTACTTGCATTCTCTTCATTGCAGTGGTTGGTCTTCTGCTGAAGAGGCCCTGAGCGAATTTTGTTAGCGCTTTGTAGCTGTCTTCTTCTTCTAGGATGAGGTGTTCCTGGTTTTGCAGTGTGAATCGAATTTCAGTGATGAGCCGGCAGCGTAGATCTTGATACAGGTGACAGTGATACATGAGGTGTTCCCATGTTTCTGTTTGGCCACAGTGGCAGAGAGGAGTGTCACTGAGTCGGAAGCCTGACAACTTGTGTCTGAATGCACCATGTCCGGTGAGTAGGTATGTGACCAGGAGTCCTGGAGACAGCCAGTGGGGATATTTTGGATATACTGTCTGAATTGTCGGCACGAATTTCCGGGTGATTTCATCTTTGATTGAATTTTCCCAGCGGGTTTGCCAGGTCTGTTGGAGATGCAGTGTGAGTCGCTTCTTTTCCATTTTAGGGTCATTGGCTAAGTCAATCGTGTAGTTCAGGCAGGCGGACGTTTTTCCTTTGCTGAGGTGGTGTAGGATTCCGCGACGAACGATCTCCAGGTCCAGGGGGAGGGCACCCATAAGGACCTGCAGCGCGTGAGTACTCACCGTCCTGCAGGCTCTGGAGATCGTTAGCAGGGTATATCTTTGTATCGTCTCGAGTTTTCTCCTGTTGACCGCGGTGGTCGCTTTGTGGTACCAGACTCCGGCGGCATATGAAATGGCTGGCAGGAATACTGTCGTATAGAAGAGGGCGAGGGTCCTTTTCCTCAAGCCCCAGTCCTTACGGGTGACTCTTGCAAAGAGTGCAGAATAGTTTCTGATTTTATTCCTGATGTATGTCAGGTGTCGGTGGTGTTCCACGGAGTCCCCCCAGCTAAGAGGGCAGATGAACAACATTACAACGCAGCCTATCACTAACACTACACAAATACACACTCGCTGACGTTTACAGAGTTTGTATATGACTTCGCGAGTTCACGATGTGAAGTTGGGGTAGATACCAGGTAGTGCATGTCACGTAACACAAAGACTAAAAGTCCTGCATGTCACGTAACACAAAGACTAAAAGTCCTGCATGCCATGCACATCCTTAGCAGCATTATCCTTTGAAATGAACTGAGCTTCCTAGTAAATACTGTTCGATTTACGCGCTGAAAAAATCGGGGCACTATACGTTACTATCGGGATATATACGTTCATATAGTAAGTTCAGTCCCTTACATTTATTGCCCAGCCAACTCTAAGTGATTCGAGTAATCATCCCAATAAATTTTCTTATCTTTTCAGAAGCATATATATGCAACGTGCGAGCTGAATGTTAAAGAACCATCAAGCATACTCCCAGATATTTTAATTGCCTTGCAAATGTAGGTTAACCCCATTCATTCTTAACTGGGGATCTTCCACTTGACAAAAATGCCCTTAAAAACCATTGTCCTTGTTTTAAGTCTTGGTATAGCTAATTTGTATATCCTACACCACTTACTAAGCTCATGTAAAATCTGTTGTGACCTGATTTCCAGTTGAATCTGTGAATTCCCTTCAATAAGTAGCAAAAGGTCATTAGCATACACCTCCATCGCTATATACTCAATGTCCTTACTCAACCAATCCTCCAGAACTAAGTTCCGCATTAATGGTCAAAAAACCGATCCCTGTGAGTATTCCCTAGTCACTTCTCGTATAATCGAATCGACCGATGATTTGACAGTTACCGCGTGTTGTGTAAAGTAGTCATTCACCACTCTAAAGATCTTAGTTGAGCAGTCTGCTAGTCGCAACATCATGAGAACACTGAATCATGACGCGTCATTGAAAGGAGTCAAAAACTCCCTCAAATCAATAAAGACTCCAAGGACAATACTTACTATTCGATCTTAATATATGGTTTTGTAATATCAGAACCGTACCTTCTGTTCCACGACTTTGAGTAAACCCATGCTACCTGCCAGACCAGCATAGGTTCCTTTCTGTACAAAATAATTATTATATTAGGGTTACCCGTAACTGATTACATAAACCCGCATTTGTAACTGTAAATTGGATGTGTTCCCTGGTCGATTTGCCAGTTTTGTTTGCTAGACGAAAAAAACCCAGTTTCGGGGGGAGGGGGACCTTGCTATCTAGGCCTGAGATCGACTAACCCGGCCATGGAGTGAATTCCTTTCTTCTCGCAAGCTTTCTCTCTCAAAAGTGTTTCCTACTCCGGGAAAGATGGCAATAGGCAGGGGGAAAGATGATCGCGGATCATTTTTTGGCTTACACAGTAGAAATAGAAAATAAACAGTCCAAACAGAAAGATCACGTAGACAGCTATTAAAGACTTCAAAGAGAATCCCCGGTACCAGCCGATGAGCCCGTTTAATGAACTCTCTTTCAATGAGGTCCATCTCCAAGCATTTATTATTCCTTATAGGCTACATCGCATCAGTGAACTCATACAAACCGAAGGGATCTTCATCCTTCATCAGCCTTCTCATCAACACATGTTCCTCTTCATCTTGACTAGAGGCAGCATCCCAATCAGATGATCCAAAATCGAACATATACTTTCCCTCCATGTCGTACTTTCCTCCTTAACACTTCCAATGGAGTACAACGTGTCCCCCATTAAGTATACAATACATTAAGTATTGTATACTATACCCTATAGGTTCTCATTACCTACTGATGTGAGCAACGATCTCCAAGCAGTTAATTTCGCTTTTGCTAAACTAATCACGTATGCACGCCGTAGCCTCTGATATTCTACTCGAAGCACATTAACCTCTTCCGCTCCACAGTTACGCAGACTGCTTTGGTACTTTTTCCGCGCTTTATTGAACCTGCCTCTGAAGTTGACTTAACTCACTCGACCACCATTTAACTGTGAACCTTTTATAGCTCTTCCACTTCATAGACGCATGGGAAGCCTCAATGAGAGAACGCTGCAGTAATTCTACTGCATCCTCACCAGACATCTGTATAAATGCCTCAATCTCAATCCAAGCCAGAGTTGAATGCGTTCCTTAAATCTAGCCCACTTTACACAATTGACAAAAAATCGTCGTAACCGTTGCTGAGCAGGAGATAGCCTCGCAATACCCTGAGAGAAAAGACATTTGCCTGATGATCACTAGATCCAGTCTGCTCTTATTCGCCAATCAATTCACAATACGAGTTGCACTTATGTTACAAATTGTTAAGTCAATGTTTTATTCTACATTAACAGTGAAGAAAGTACTATCTGGCCCAGGTAGGTTTTGTATAACCCATCCACAAATAGCCAAGAATTCTTACAACTGACGGCCACGGTCATTCATAACTCTAGCAAACCATGCATTAAAATCCACTGCGAATATTATAGAATTTCCATCTAAGCGACACTGAACTGCACTGGTGGGCAAAACTTAAAAGCCAACTCTATCTAAAGGTTACAGCCAAAAATATCAAACGAAATAGCCTGTGGCGATTTGCATAACCGTGGCCGTTCAATAGAAAGCTGGTGCACATGCAAAAATTTGAATCGTGATGAGAGGGCTCACATAAACAGATAAAAGCAGCAGTTCAGCAGTTATGTGCAAATTACCGAATGGTGAGCACGATTTTTACAGACGTTACGTTCGATTGGTTTCATACAGTGCTCAGACAATGAAATGGCCAGTATACAACAACTGCATGACTTTATCGGAATAATGGGGGAAGCTCGAGGAAGATCGAAGAGCGAGGAGTGTGGCTGCAGAGTTTGGTATCACCCATAGCATCGTCTCACGTGCGTGGTCGGCCTTCGGAAAGACAGGTACAGCTGTTCGAAAGAGCAGTGGTGGTCGTCCACAAAAAGCAACGCCCAATGATGACCGCTATATACTCCTACAGGCCAAGAGGAACCGACACAAGACAGCGGGATCCATTGAAAACCAGCTGCACAGGACGCAGAATATCGCGGTTTACTTTGGCTAGGCGACTCTACAAAGGTGGGCTGCTTCCCGACGGCCAGTACGCTATGTCCCTTTAACACCTGCCCATCGGAGACACCGTTTACAGTGGTGCATCGAACACAAGGACTAGACAGCAGCGCAATGCGGTAAGGTACTCTTTACTAATGAGAGTAGATTCAGTCTCAGCAGCGATTCTGGACGTCAGCTAATCTGGCGAGAGGTTGGCACACGGTATCACCCCGCAAACATCAATGAAAGGGATCGTTATGTCAGACGAGAACACGTCGACCGCCATAACGATCCCTTTCATTGATGTTTGCGGGGTGATACCGTGTGCCAACCTCTCGCCAGATTAGCTGACGTCCAGAATCGCTGCTGAGACTGAATCTACTCTCATTAGTAAAGAGTACCTTACCGCATTGCGCTGCTGTCTAGTCCTTGTGTTCGATGCACCACTGTAAACGGTGTCTCCGATGGGCAGGTGATACTGGAAGGCGGTACTGTAACCAGTGCACACTACTGTGCTGAGGTAATACTTCCCCATGTGCATCTGTTCGAGGTGCCATTGGCCCCGAATTTGTGTTTATGGATGATAACGCTACACCCCCATCGCCCTGCAGCTCTTGATATGCTTTTGGAAAGTGAGGACATCGTTCGTATGGATTGGCCTGCCCGTTCTACGGGCAGGCCAATGGGACGTCTGGGGAGAAGCATAGCGGCACGTCCATACCCACCAGAAAACGTTCACCAGCTGAGGATGGCGCTGACAGAGGAATCGACGATGTTACCGCAAGAACTTATCAACAACATTATTCTAAGTATGGACAGGCGGTGCAAAGCCTGCATCGGCATTAGGGGTGGCCATATCTCCTACTGAAGACCGCCTCTTCCCTTTGTTCCATCTTTGGCAGTGATGCATCTGTGTCCTGGCAGCCAGTGCTTATGTTACCATTTTTGAATAAAATCCCTCTGTACCGTTTTGTTTCCAGTGTTATTTCCTTCATTATTTCTGTATCTCACGAGGTTCCTTTGGTATGCTTTTCCCATATCCAGGCCACTCCTATGAGAAGCTATAGGTGAAAATCTGACTGGTCCTTAAGTTTTGCACACCAGTGTAGTTCCATGTACGTAATGAAGATAATATCAGTTGAGTGATGACAATACATACAACAGAGATAAAATAACGCAAGAGCTGACACTACTCCTATGCACACTACTAAGAAGAGCATAATGAATCTAAAACAATCATTACTATGTCCTTATAAAACGCCACAATCGCAGCTAGTAATTCCGGTTCATCTGGGCAAAATAAGCGTTCTGAGAGTGAGTATCCTACAGGCCGACCTTTCAATGAGTAGGGTTCTTGAATACACGCTATATCATTTTGCTCCTTGTGGCATAGTAGTTTGACTTCATCTGCTACTGGTCAGGATCTCTAAGCATTAATCTGCAGTATAAGTAGGTTACCATTCGATTATGCATTGTACTGATTAAGAAATAAGCGATTATTGCGTAGCAAGAATTTGGTAGGAATGATCTTCTCCAGGAAGGATGTGGAGATCGAGATAACTGTTCGTTTTGTAGTGAAAATAAAGCTAAAACGGGAAATAATTGTGTGCTTGAGGTGTCAAGGCATATTAGGAATCATTTGTTACTGAATAACATGAAAATCATGGTCTTTGCAGATGACCTCTGCATGTGGGGAGAGAGCATATGCAGAGCATGCGCAGAGAGACAGCATATAACCAGGGAATAAGTGCAACAGCAAGTTGATATATGGGCTAGTATGGCCAATGAGTTTGGACTTCTTTTCAGTCAGGAGAAGAGTGAAGTAATGTTTCTAAAGACAAGTGGCGAGCCTGACGTATACATTACAATGGTAGGAAAAGAGCTAAAATGGTTAACAACTTCAAGTATCTAGGAAGAACCATTACAAAGACTGGAGTGATAGATGAAGAAATAAGTAGAAAGATACAAGCGGGCGAGAATTTCTATAGGCAGACAAGAGATCTAATCTGGAACATACCACTGAAGTGTAAGAAGGCTATATATCAAACCTATTATGTACCAATTCTGACGTATGCATCTGAAGCTTGGACTACGAGGAAAAAGAATGAAAGCAGAATTCAGGGGGCCAGAAATGATATTTGTGAAGAGCATAGGCGGAAAGACAAGACGCGACAAAATCAGGAATGATGTGATTAGGGAGAAAATTTGGGTTTTTGAAAAACTCCAGAATATGATTGAAAGGTCCCGTTTGAAATGGTTTGGACATATCAAGAGGATGAACGAGGCGTTTGCCAAGAAGAATTTTTGATTTATAATTAAGGGACAAAAGACCAAGGGGAAGACCAAGAATGAGGTGGCAGGACATGATAAAGACCGATGTCATTAAGAGAGGAGGAAACTGGTGTGAAATCAACGATGGAGAGAAGTACGCGGACAGGGCATGGTTGCGAGGCTTCATACGTCGACCCGTGGAACAGCGGAACGATGACAGATTATGATAGTGATTATTACTGAAGGGTAGGATTCCATTGGCTTCATTTCCTACTTGGAACAGAGAGTCCACGGGGCTCATTGCGAGTAAACGTTCTGGACATACGACCAGAACTCGCAATGAGCCAATTTGCAGTAATTGCGCTGGTACAGGCCACTCCTACAAGTTTTTCACCCACCATCGGGAACCGATCTGCTCAAACTACAAGGGTTCTTACACATAGAACGCAGGTAGCCGCTTACCGGAAACCAGCAGCGACACAAAGCGGAAGCTTCTCACTGTCTACAAACACAGAAAACATTTGACCAGTGCAACTTCTCTGTATGAACACATATAAAACAGTTAACCAATGCAAACTTCTACGTGTAAGCATCCTAAGGATGCTTACACGTAGAAGTTTGATTACACTCTACATTTCTTAGGAAGTTACTTCAATTTTCGCGGCGATGTTCTCTGGTTCCTAAAATTCTCCCTCTCTCCTATCCAAGAGGACCCTTGTGCTAAAGATCGGAACGAAGCCCTTAGTGCATCACATAACTGCCGGTGTGCTTCAAAGTGGGTTCTGTCTGGTGTTCTCTTCACGGCAATCATGGTGATGTCAAGCTCCTTACTAGGATGTCGTCATCCGACTCGGCAGCCGAAACCACTCAGCAAATCAATAGGAAACTACAGGACATGGCTGACTACCTTAACGCATTCTACCTCCAAATTAACCCCCTGAAATCAGTACAAATCATTTTTTTTCACTAAAGGGTAGCCCAAGAATATTGGAGCCTGTGATCAATGGCTCCTCAGTTCCAAGTGTTCAGACGCACAAAGATCTGGGGGTCGTTTTCGACTCCAAGCTATCCTTCAACGATCATGTTAAACTCATACATTCGAGGCTGACTTCACTACGCTGGGTCGCTAAGCAACAGCTGCTCCATACCAACAACCCACACCTGGTAAAAATATACATCGTATCAAACTATACCCGACAGTACTATATGTTTCAGAGATATGGGCCTCGGCTGCCGAATCCAACCTTAAAAGGATATTTTCTGTATAAATTCTGGCTGTTAAAATGGGCAAACACCAAACTCCGCCTTCCCCCAGCTCTCAGAACTACACAGTTAGCAGACGCCCTTTAACTGCGCAGGATCCGATCCAACATCGGAGAAAGGAGGCTGCTATTCGCGATCAAGATGGCCACCGGTAAAATTAAGGAGCCGAATTTCTGGGATCACTGCTCTTAGCGCATTCCTCCCCCTTATATCCGGTCTTCACACAGCTGCTAGCAGACCATAACCGACAGATTCATGCCAAAGCAAATGTTGCCCTCACTGCAAGCGATCGAAGGCGACCTCCAAGCGGTCAACAACAAAAAATACAGGAAGGGAATCCTCATCGAACTGAAAATGTAGAACTGTTCTTTTGCCTTACAATAATCTGGATGTATATCATGTAACATACATGTTTTTTTTCTTGTGTATCATTTTTGTAAACATATATTGTAAACTCTTGACACCACTATGCCGTGACGGGACTAATTGTATGTACGTCATGTTGCAATTAAAGATTCTATTCTATTCTATTACACGTAGAACGCAGGTAATCGCTTACCTAGAACTAGCAGCGACATGTAGGTGTAGTTTCTTACTGGCTATGAGCCCAATAGAAAACAGTTGACCAGTGCAAAACTTTACCCCATCGCATACCGAGAAGTTGCATTGGTCAACTGCTTTTTGTGTGTTCATAGCCAGCGGGAAGCTTCCGCTTTAGGTCGCTGCTGGTTTCCGTTAAGCGGCTACCTGCGTTCTACGTGTTTAGCCTTAGCACCCTAAGGCTAAAAACTGAGCGGCGAATCATTCTGTAAAGAGTAAACGGTGTCCTGAATGTTTGACCGTGCTTAAATTGATGAGACAAAGCACGACAGTTAGATAATGGCAATGGCAGCCAACAATCATCACTTACTTGTTAAGCAGTACGATATATTCCGAAAATATAAACATATATATGTACATACTGGTGATGGTAAAACTGCAGCTATTATCAACCCACTGCAGGATGGAAGCCTCCTCAGCAATTCATGTTGAGGGAAATGGACCATAATCTGCCACGCTGGTCCAGTGCGGGTTGGCAGATCAACCGTATTTAGCAGTCAGGGGCTCAAACCCCGGTCAACTCAAGGAGCGTGTGCTACTGCACTCCCGCTCCTGACCACTTGGCTACGGAGGACTTTTTTTTTTTTTTTTTTTTTATGGTACTCAACAGTAATTACTTGTTACTCATATAATATATTCCGAAAATAAAGATCAGAAGGGGACAAGGACCTCTTTTTTCCCTCCATATATACGTGGTCGGGAAGACTTTTTCATAACAAATCTATTCTTTTAGTGCACGGTTAGATTCAACTAAATATACATCTTAGAACTACTAAGCTCGACGACAATTGCTCATCACGAATTTCTCGAATATTTTTACTTGATCGCTCAAATGAGAACGATAGTTTGATGTTATGTGCAGAAAATACCTGTGTGCATAAGAATTAAACATTCCCAAATCGACAACTAGTATTGCACCGAAGAAATGGAAATCGAAGGTGAGCCCAAGATATCTTTCAAATAAAGTTTATAAACACGAACTACCAAACAATTCCTCTATCAGGTACCTGTAGTAAATAAATAAATCATGGCAGCGATATTGGCCAATACATTGGCAGACGTAAGAAGGAAGCTTCTGCTTCTCCACGTAAACTTTTGGGGGGGGGGGGAACGATTATTTTTAGGCCACCCGAATAATTAAATTCATCTGCGGTGCTGTCTGTTTGTGTGTGTATGTGTGTGTGTGTGTGTCTTGCGTGTGTTCTATGGTCGATTTGTCTGTTTTGCTAAACGAAAAACCACAATTTCTGGGGGGGGGGAATCTTGCTATCTACGTCTGAGAATAAACTTTTAGGCAGAGTGTCCGCAGAAACAAGAATGACTTTTGACGTGTTCAAAACGCACGCGCGCACACACACATACACGGAGCCTGTATCCAATTCTATTGCCTTTGGTTATAGTTACCGTTTTTTCACAATGAGGATAGGCCTGGGTTCGAATCACAATGACGCGAGGAACTTTTGTGAGCTTTTTTTCCACACCGCGGCCACATTAGTTGGTCGGGTAAGGGGGCCATTTTTTCTACTAGACTTGCTAAAATACGCATTGAAATATACTACCACACCATAATATCCAAGTGATCATGTCTTATTCAATTACATAATTTACTATTTAAAAATTTTTTTAATTCTGAGTGATATCTTAAACTCATTTTCTCATCAGTACTTTTCGAATGATATGTCTTTATATACGCAAAACTCTTGGGCAAACCATCATCAAATATATTCAAGAAAATAGACTCTTCTACCAACTGTGCTACCCACGAGAGCATACATCAAAACATAGTGATATATTGATAATATGTATATAATACATTGATTATGAAATAAATTTGGACGAGCAAGTTTGGTTTAATATTTCCCCCACGAATTAGTCATTATATCAGTTAATAATACTCTTCACAAGTTGTGAGTGCGAAAATGAGCACATAATGAGCTCTCACTGTCATCAAACAGCCGTTAAGTGCTATCACGGACATTTCACATTATTACATGTCACCCACGCCTCTTAAATCCGACAATAAATTACGCAAGTTAACGGCGAGAGGTTTATTTCAAGATTTAATATTCTAAGGGAAGATGCCTATTATTAATTGTGATTATACTGCAAAGATAACATCCATTGTTTTCCCTTAATAACGGCCATATAAATTAACTGTGGCAACAAAGCGCAAAGAGGTTTACAAGAATAATCAGCTAAGTTTGGAATAATTCTCTTTTAAGAATTGGATTGAGTTGCTAAGAATAATTGGCGAAGCAAATATGGCCATAAAGTGTAAATGCAAACTGAAATTAGAATTAATATTAACAAAATGATACAAGGAAAGAAAGATTATACAATGTCACAAAAAAAAAAAAAAGAAGAAGACTTCGTTTGCGTTCTTTCTGTTTTTTTAAGGAGCATTAGCAACTAAGGCCATATTGCTCCGGGATATGCGGTGGTCATTCCCTGACCTTTCCGCATCCTCTGTATTTGGTGGTGACGGGCCCGAAACCCGGTCTAATCAAGAAGCGTGTGCTACGTACTGCTGCTCCTTCCCACCTGGCTACGGAGGCGCCGTTCTTTCTGGTAATTTGTTTAATCCCTCTTTATATAGTTTTTAAACTACACACTAGTGAAAGCGAGTAGTTTGAAGAAAATTAAAGTAGATTTATTCGAACTGTTGTTGTTGTAATACGGCTTTAGGAGCATCAGCGACTAAGGCCATAGTGTTCCTTATATGCTGTCTGAAAATTGAGTGTGTTCTGTGGTCGATTTTCTATTTGCTGGACAAAAAACGCAAGTTTCCGGGGAGAAAAAACTATGCTCCCATCGCCTGCGACAAATTAATTCAGCCAACGTCGTAAAAAGGCCCATAAAAATTCTTCCCATCATCGACAGGACTCGAACTCGGGTCTTTTCCACCCGGTGTAGGAAGGACGGCGATTCTACCAACTATGCTACCCACAAGAGCTTTTATTCGAACAACTGCCTTCGAGGGTTGCACGATTTTTTCTCCTGAAAACATGTAGTACTGTACTGTATCCTCGTGCTTGATCACTTGTCTACGACAGCGGTTGTATAGTGATTTTCATAGGCATTATATGCGGAACTCGGTTAGTTAAATAGTACATTATTTTAGCAATTAATTAAAAATATAAAGTTCTTCCTATGGGATCTGCGCGACAGCACAGTGGTATCGTCACCATCCACCCCACACTGGGTGGACGTCAAAAGAAAAGGCCCAGGTTCGAATCCCGTCGATAACGCGAGAAACTTTAATGAGCTTTTTTTTTTCACTCCTTGGCCGAGCTAGTCGGTCTCAGGCGCAGATTGTAAAGTTTCCTCCCAGAAACTGGGGTTTTTCGTCCAGAAAAACAGACAAATCGACCATAGAACACACGCAATTGATATACATAAGACACACAGCAAAGCAGATAAATTTAAATATTCAGATCAGTTAAGAGTTAGTTCTTCCTATGGGTGCCAGATATTGCCCATTTAGGACAGTACTTGCATAGTATGGTCAGCCTCCTCGTGGCGTGTCCGGGTACTGGAAAGCAACCTTCTTGGTTTCCCCTCGGCAGAATGGCCAGAAACACACACACACAGCAGTGCAATCATTTCTGGACATTTTGCAGCATTTAAAAAATATATATATATATTTCATCACATGGCGGAGTTGAACTACAGAAACAACATAATACACAACACGTTTCCACATAAAAGTATAAAGTAAATAAAAACAATGAGCACGCTGGATTATTATGCTCAGCACTTCTGAGTGATATTCTCATTTGAATAAAGACACACGATTCTTAAGATAATTTCAGATATGAATGACGGTATACTGTAGGATATATGATGTTCTCAGAGACTGTTTGATCATGAATTTATATTAAATGATTAAAATATGTTAATCCTGCTGAAGTTCTGAACTAAAGTTTTCATACGACTAGGCCTTAGTGACAAATAAATATTCTGTTTATATTCCGGGACGACCAAACGGTCAGAGGAGTTCACAAGATAGACAGAATACAATAAACAGCACCGTATTCAGCAGTCAAGGGCCCGAATCCCGGTCACTCAAGGCACGTGTATTTATGCACCCGCGCGCCTGACCACTAGGCTAAATCTTGTACTTTTTATATCTTTTAAACACAGTAATTCCTGCCACTAAGAACGGAGTTCTCTAAACTGAATATTTTGGAAAATTTTCACGACAAATGAGAAAGAGAAGCAGTAATTCTGTTTCAAGTAATTTAATCAGTGGACTGTGTAGCATAATTGTATCCTGGGAAAGCAAAATTGGTAGAGTGGTTTCCGTAGACAGTATTTCCCAAGTTTGGGGGGGGGGGGGAATAGAACAATTCCTTTTTAAACTAATTAATATGTAGAATCTAAGAAGCTGAGCTATTTTATAAATAAATAAAAATTAACCACTCAGGAGAATAAACATCTGAATTATTCGTAAAGAGACTGGATTTCTAAGAACTTTCAGTATTTCCAAGAACAAATGAATATACAAGCGGGTCACTGTGCTTCACTGCTTCGATGGCTAGATCGATAAATCCACTTATCTGATGAAAGACGATACAGAAGCCTAGGCTGCGTGAAATAATGAGAACGCGCAAGTGTTGAGACGCTTCACGGGTATATCAATTCCCAGTGGGGTCCTTTCAGACAATAGAGGGGGGATTGAAATAAGACAAAAGTGACAACTGACTTAGTGAACTCGGAGCAGGAAAAAATGTTTTGCTTGTGATTCTGAAAAGATTCCATAAACAAATAACCTTGATATTTTTTAGAAAACAGGCTTTGTTCAACTTGATATTTTTGCTATATATTCATTGCATAAAATTTTATCCATGAATATTAATAAATAAATATTCATGGATAAATAAAGAACATTTAAGAGAAAAGGATAAGCAAATTTCATCAGTCGAAACACACTGACCTAGATGAAAAAACTGCTACAATGTACAATAATCGAATTTAACTCTAAAAGCAGAGTCAAGTATTTTATCCCCATACATCTATTACGGCTAGTCGACCTTGTCTAGCTCCTCGAAACATTTTCCCTGTCTCCTGAAACTGATCTCCAAATCCAGATATCTCATCTGGATGGATATTCAGAGCCCTGCTACCTTGGCATGTGGCCAGCCAGTATTGTTGCTTCCATTTTGCCTATAATTGTGCACTGCAACGAATCACTCGTGAGGTGTCTTGGTACCACTGGACGATGACACATAACTCAAACATGCTTAATATCCGTGCGCAATCGAAATGAATTAGGAAAAGCCACACTGCTCTCGCTCCGCGTTACTTAGGCAACGCGGACAGTCTCCTAATTTTTTATGAAGACAAATCTATTACGAAACAAGAACCACTTAATGAAATTATCTCACGAAACCCAGCAGAATACATGAATCCTGTATATGTAAAAGAATCGGCCAGAGTGCTCGTTTCCACCCGGTCAAGAGCATCAAACTCCTGCAACTGGGTTATAGCGGTTTCTAACGCCAAGAAAAAATCCTTTTCTTTTCACAAGATAAAATTTTTAATTGCTGGGATTCGTACAAAGACTTTTTCCAGTCAAAAAATGTTGCAACGGCCTTGAATATGGGTACACCTCTACCTGGTGTCTAAGGAAATTTATCTGTAGGCACTGTGTAGAAGAGGGGGCACTTTTACAAGGATTGCCGAAGCAGAGCTCTTCCTTCACAGCTCATCAACAGTAAATTTATGAGGCGACCGCACTACTATTCAGTCAAGGACAGGGCATATACAGCATATAACCGAGCAGTAGAGAACCCAGAGAATATCACCAATCATGGCATATAACTGTCACATCAACCAACACGGATTCAAAGTTGCTCGTCGACTCCCAGAAAGCATTTGCAGTCGCCAGACAACTGCACCAAGTTATGGAAGAAAATTTTATATCTCCTCCTCCTCCTCCTCCTCCTCCAGGAACCTTACTGAACTGGAGGTCGAGTGGCAGGTAACCCCAACACCTATATAAAGATATTCCAATGAAAACAGCTCTGCATCAATAATCATAAAAAAACCCGGATATTATTGTTACAAGATTTCAGTCTCTTTGCTTAAAACAGCCCCAGAAGAAAGGAATCTTCAACAAGGTAACGCTCATGTCCACATATTTCCAATAATTGCTAGCATCGCCCCTCACCTGGCTGAGCTCGACATAATTATAGACTTCCTTAGGAACAGCAATATCCTCATCACTGCGATAGACTCAAATGCAAAATCCACCCTGTGGAATAACCAGACTACTGACCTCAGGGGCAACATGATCAAGGATTTCCTGGCTTCTCATGACGTCCTCCTGCTGAAGAAGCCGAACAGCCTCACACATTTTCCTCCGTCATGGGTCAGTCAAACATAGAACTTACAGGTGTTTCTACCTCTTTGGTGAGACACGCTGAAAATTGGACAGTTAAAACGATCTCACCACTAGGACTACAGAGTGATCACATTCACCATCTCCAAAGACATCCATACTCCTCCGCTTCATCACTATGTATGACACAGTAAGATTCGCTGTAAAATCAGGCAAATGGGATGTTTTCGACCAAACCATGCACCAGCTTCTACAACAGCATTCGCAAGAACAGTTATCAGCCCTGTCAGCCACACAAAGCTAATCTTGTCACCGAGATCCTGCAGGGGGCGTCACAAGATTCAATGAATAAAAGAAAAAGTCACTCCAAAAGTGTCCCATGGTGTATGCCAGAACACTGGTTAAATCCATCATAAAATGCTTTCAAAGGCACTGCAGGCGCGACCAATCCAATCCAATCTCGTCGATGAGCTCTTTGAGAAATTTGGATCACAGACGTAATTGTGTCAACAAAATATCACCTAAAGCAGGACTGATGACGCAGACTTGTACAAAGGGAAGGTTACAACGATCCTCGGGGACTCATCCATAAGATGATGAGGCAGAGGTTGACTACCCCCAGAGGAATCACAATTCCAGACGCTGTTGACGATAAGTAGCGATCAGGGACAATAAAAGGCATGCAAGTGGTTCCCTTCTTCCAGTCGGTGTGCAATGGTTCGACAAGTATGGGGTGACAGAGAGCTGATGTCACAGCTCGTTGGATGGTAGCCAGCATGGCTGTATGTGCGATATAAACCTCTCGACGGATAAGACAATCCTCCCATTTTGTAGTCCTCCGTAGTGCTCCACTACCCATTCGAGGAGCAGTCGTGCCTTCCTGCAGCCATTGTTGCCAACATCTGTGCACTGTAGTATTGTCACGGCCCACATGTTCCGCTGCACGACGAAGCGACCATCCAACCTTTTGAAGGTTGACAATTCGCATGCTGTCGAAGTCGCTGATATCAGTGTGTTGATCACTGCATCTCGGCATTCTCTACAATCTCCTTTCACTCTGAAGTCGGTTCCTGCGAGACAGAAGCCTATTAATTGCATCGCACACGCATTGCTTTGAACTCCAAGGTCTATACGCTCGTTTTTATATCAGCTGAAACTTCGGCCCGATTGGCCCCGTCGTATTTTAATCATTTGTATAGCTTGGTGCAACTCATCCGCCTGCTGATTTGGATGCATTTCCAATCATTCCTCTGGGTGCGGCCATTTCATTATCACAGAGGGTATATTGGAAGGACAGTCTACTTATCTATGCTGATGCATACATCGAAGTGCCGAGAATCAATAGGTAATATATTAGGTGTTGTTGGTGTAGGAACAGGATGATATAAAAAATCTCCAAAAAAAAGGATAAAATATAGAAACAATAAATAAACTTAAGATGTGTTGTAATGATTAAATCACAATTATCTAAGAAAAAAAAAATACAGAACTACGAACAAAAAAGTTAGTACAGAATTGTAAAAAGAAAAACACAAATCCAAAAGGTTTCAACTGAAATATTTACATAAAGATAAGCTTTTACCTATTACACAAAAAATGTCCTCCCATTTTGCACAGTGTGTAAAATCACCATTCTTCCCCACAACGAGCGTAAATTTTAGACCAGGTTCTAATCCCATCACTGACACTAGATATTTCTATGGCCATTTTAATCATTTTTATAACAACTAACCGACTGAGTTAGTCGATCTCAGGTGACAGTTACATGTTTTATCTCCCGGAAACTCACATTTTTCATTCCAGCAAAGAGACAAATCGACCACAGAACACACGCAATTTACAGACAACATGCACGGCGCAATATGATCTAAGTCACTGATGCGCATAAAACTCTACTACAGCAACTATATATAAAAGGAAAAAATTAAGTTTTTAATTTCTTAAAAAAAAGTCATAAAATCTATGTTCTGCTCCGAGTAGTTTAGGTGGTTAAACAAGATCTTCAAAATTCCTCTTCACCGTATCAAGAGACATTCTGTATGCGAATATGGAGTGGATACCTTGGATGTTTATTGTATAAGGACTAATATTCATATCCTGGCCAAGCTACTGACGCGCCAGTACTATCAGGTATCATCTCACACCCACACAGTCAGAGGCATACATGCAGTCTGTAATAGAGGTCACTTCGCTCCAGCCTCATCTCCTCGAAATGTACCAACAAGATGTTCCCACTGAATACAATGGAAATCTAAAACCGATGCCAAGTCAACTGTGAAAAATTATGCTCCAGTAAGGTCTACAGAACCACTATCTTCCAACAAACAACTGAGTCTCAACACTACTAACCGGAATCCAGTCTTTTGCTTGCAGTGCAAACAAAAACTGAGCTGGAAGGTAGGTTGGAAGAGATCCCCATGTGCAGTCCTCTCCTAGTTGTCAATCGTGGTCGAGGATGTCATGTTGGATGTTGAGAGCCTCGGAGAGCATTTATGTTCCTCAAAGCCCTGCTGCAACCAAGCAGTCTGATTGCCGCCGTAGCCTAGTGGTCAGGCGCGCGGGTGCATAAGTACACGTGCCTTGAGTGACCGGGGCCATGACTGCTGAATACGGTGGTTTCTTGTAAACTCCTCTGACCGTTTGGTCTTCCCGGAGTATAAACAGAAAATTTATTATTATTTTTTTTAAGTGTGTATTGAGAATGGCTGCTCCCCTTCGAAGTCAACCAACAATAAAGAACAACTCATTTATGTATACAAATTTGTCTTTTCTCTCAAATCCGAAAATACTATTGTAAATATAGCTAGCGATCAACTGATTAAATGAATAAATCATAAATAAATAGTTATGTACTCGAACGCAAAATGCATTACGAGATCGAGCCGGGACGCTTCTGTGAGATACTGGTTGTCAGAAAGAGTTACAATGAAGACGTAAACTTTTCTAGCCAACTTGTGGAGTATCGGAGTATACATATACGAGAGAGAGAGAGATTTTTCCAGTTTACCTATTTGCAACAGATTATTATCTGCTAATGGATAGTGGTGCCATCTGCTGCATCTTGTACGAGTTATTTCAAGGCAGAAAACTTTAATTTCTTTCCCAACGTAGCGGTAGCGTGATGATGTCAATTTTTGCCATTTTGTTGTCGGTCCATGATCTTGGCGTAGTCTGATGTTAAAAACTTCACAGTCAGGAGATTACAACAACAAAAAAAGTCATGTTTGTATATTAAACGCAATACATAGATAAAAATTTCCACAAAAGTGATTATTTTTGAATTTCGTTTGGCAATCCCGAGCGTAAATATCGCAAGTAATTCAATGTCCGTAAGTTTTCATTTTTATTTATTTATTTATTTTTCTGACCGAGGTTTACAGTTACCGAACTGATTATAAAACAAGTTCAAGAGGTAAGATAAGATGAATTACAGCTAAATATAGCACGAGATGAAAAACAATAGTTTCCAGGAAAAATTATGCAGATCTCGCCACACATAACTGGATCAAGATATGAGGGGGGGGGGGGAGCCGTAAAAATTCCTCCCTTGATGACATTAATTATTTCTTAGTGTTATCCATCCCTGGCAGCATATGAGGCGCATTGCTCCCTTTCGCTCTCTCTAGTAAAAATTCATAGGGTAATATTTCATTTCAAAAACAGTAAGGGATTAAATTCTAGAATAATATATCTGTGGGTTTAAACGGGTGTCAGTCTCAGTACTACTCGGGGGCCGCAGAAACTTCCCAGAACACGCGGTTCACGCACACACTACTTCTATATATATATATATATTGTATACTGTAGTATATATATATATATATATATACTACGCACTGCTGCTCCTGCCCGCCGTAGCCAGGCGGGCAGGAGCAGCACTGCGTAGCACACGCTTCTTGATTAGACCGGGGTTCGAGCCAGTGACCACCAAATACGGAAAGGTCAGGGAATGACCACCGCATATCCCCGGAGCAATATGGCCTTAGTTGCTAATGCTCCTAAAAAACCAAATAACAACAACAACGTTTTTAGCATAAATAACACCATACTGTCAAAAGTACGGACACCCCTAGGATTTTGGGAGAATGACCCATACCGAAAGCCACTGCTGGGAATATATAATAAAAACAACTGCATTCAACTATAAATAAGCAGATAAATGAAATACAGCAGTTGGTCGAGTTGTTGAAATTAGCCACTTCCAGTGGGAGCCATCATGAGATGCCACATTAGCAATAAATTTTTTCGTGCTATTGCATCCTCTGTGACAGTGCAGTGGTTTTGCCACTTTTCACTCGTTTGAAGAGATCTGGGTTCGAGTTCTGCCGCTGATGGCTGGAGAAATGTGCAAAGTCCTCTTCAATCGAGGCTGCAGTTAGCCGATCTCAGGCAGAGGGAACAGGGTTTCCCTGAGAGTAATGCAGGATTTTTCAACCGAACAAAATGCAAACAGCCTGCGAACACATTTTATGTAAAGACATAATACACAACAGCGCGAAACGATCTAAGTGGCTGATACGCCTAAAACCCAACAACAATGGGCTATTGCAGCAAAGCTGCAACACCTCAGAATAACGGTAACTGACGTAATCACCGAATGGAAACGTCAAGGTGCTAGTACAGAGACGAAACATTCCAGTAGAATGCAGACATTAACGGAAAAGGAACAAAAGAAAGTGTTCGAACAATGATCAGTGTATCCCATCAGAGTCCTCATTGAATACAACTTGCATATCCTCATGTCAACCTGCAGTTCAGGAAGGCCACAGGAAATATTATTATTATTATCCATTTATTTAAACACGATTTTCCCCTACACAGCCTGACATCAAGGAGGATTTAATACAAGTTACAATGCAGGTAAATAGTATTTACAATTTACTAGCATTAAATTAAATAGTATTACAGTTCTGCTAAAATGTATTTATAGGACCATGGCAACATGTAAGTTTCACAGATTACTCTATCACTATCACCGGGATAACATGAAAACTTATTTATAATCACAAATTCAGCTAATAATTATATACACTCCTTCTGAAAGCGCAATGAAATCTTCTTGCGTTTAACACACGTAGTCTGTCAGAAGTATTCTAAGTTTTTTATGAAAAAAATGGCCCTGAAAATCAAATTAAACCGATCCCACATTAGAAATAGACAGGTTCCGTGTTATAAAATGAACTGGTAGCTGTTCCTGAGTGCGTGCTTCCAGTAGCTGTTGTCATCACAAAATTTGAAGGGATCTATGTCGAGAGCATTACAGAGACCCATTGTGTTAGATGGGAACATGTTCTTGAGACACACTAAATTGTTGACAGAAAGCCATAGTGAAGATCCCAAGCGACTGCGTGTCCATCTGTCAAAGTTTGGGTAGCTGATGATGTTTGAAATCGATGGTGCATTTATCTATCCTGGGATAAGTTTTGCCAGAAGCTAGAGATCTGCGTTTGCGACCTGTATTTTCCATGGGGTTAGGCGGAGACTGGTATGGAGAACCGATCTGGAAATCGTGAATGATCGTCCAGTTAGCCAGTTGACCCACCTCAGAATCCAATAATTCGAGCACATAAAATCTGCTGAGCTGTGCTTGAAGAGCTGAGGACCAAATAACAGAAGCATTGAGCGGGATCGGAAAGAGGCATCTTTTGATGTACTGTGTTATTAGAGTGAAGTCCACTATACCCGCTAGCTCCTGCCTAATAGTCCAAGCTCCGTATGTCTTGGTCATCATAGTGTCCAAACGCCGCCCAAAATAGAGCCCTTCATTCCAAGTGAGATCAAGATCCGTGTGAAAGAAAATCTTAACTAGGATGCCACCTATTCGGATATCAATGTTGTTTTTCTTTCTTTTTTTGGTCACTACTAGTTGGGCTGATTTGATTGTGTTAAGCTCAAGACCTATTCACGTTAAATAATTTTGAAGCATCTCTATTTGATGTTTTGCCCGTTCCTGTAAGCATGGAATTTGCTCAGCATCTTTTGAGGTGTACAGTGTATTTAGGGTAAGATGGCACCAGGGGCTTCCCCCATCTCCGCTTAGTTTACCTTGTGGTGTGATACAGTTCGCTGTAAAGGCCAGAGATTTAAAAGTGTGGATCTTGGAGTGTGTGGTGTAATGTACCGTTGTTCTTCTGGCCATTTCGCCCCCAATTCTCTGCTAAGGCCCGACGTTGCCTGCATTTCGCCCCGTGGAGTCAGATCAGATACCCAGTCATTTGTATTTACTCTGGCAGGTCCTGCCACCTAATTTCCCGAGATTTCAGTGGCTAGGACCTTATAAAAAAAAAAAAAAAAAAAATATATATATATATATATATATACTGTATATATATATATATTTTTTTTTATACACATACATATAAATAATATTGGTGGAAACACACCATAGACAACGCTTAAATAAAAAAACTACGTTAATAGAGTGAAGGGTATCATTTTATCTGCATCTCATATTGTACTTTTCCTTCACAACGAGTTGCCATGTATTGCACTACCTCGAATAAGTAACGCTTCACTAAGAGAGAAGACTATTGTTATTGTTCTCAGTGGGCATAAAAAACTACGTTAGTAGTTTTTTATTTAAGAAACACACCATAAACAAGCTCTTAAATAAAAAAAACTACTAACGTAGTTTTTTATTTAAGAGTTGTCTATGATGTGTTTACACCAATATTATATAGATTATTATACTCTTAAAGATATAATGTCTTGTTGCATTTAATTTTACTTAAATATTATCACGTACACCTTCTGGCATCTCTCATGTTGTGAGATTATCTTCACAATTGGATTGTCATATCTGCAATACCAGGTTACCTTACCTGCCCACCAGCTGATGAAAGGCCAACAAGCCTTGAAACGGCCACCAGGGGTGCCTGATATTCGAGGAGTTTCCTATTCACGGAGAATAGGTAACAATAGTCTTCTCTACCGGGGAAGCGTTGCCTATTCGAGGAGTTTTTGAGTGGTGTGAGTTGAAGGAGTTACTGTCCCTTTCATTCTTCTACACCGTTTCTTTTCTTTTCTTCTTCCACTCCTACTAAACTTTCCCTCTACTTTTTGCTTTTCTAAGTCTAATAGGGACAAGTGGATAATAGAGTTATTATCCCACACACATATACAAACAAGTCTTGAAACAGTGCTGTCTGGGTGATGGTGCCCACTGAAAATAAGTAACCATAGTCTTCTCTTTTAGTGAAGCGTTACTTATTCAAGGTAGTGCAATATTGGCAACTCATTGTGAAGGAAGAGCACAATATGAGATACAGATAAAATGATGCCCTTCACACTACCAATGTAATTTTTTTATTTAAGAGTTGTGTTGTATTGTAGTGTGTTTACACCAATATTTGTATATAGATTATTATACTCTTAAAGATATGATATCTTGTTGCATTTAATTTTATTTAAATATACATACATATATATACATATAATAATTATTTAATAATTGATCGATTGCGTGGGGAGAGCGCTGGAAGTCTGAGAGGCTAAAATGTGAGCGAAAAGTAATTTGGACAAAGTTAGATTTTGACGTGTAGGGCGTACGCTAGCGTGAAGATAGAGAGGAGAGGGAGACTGAAGGATGGGGGGGGAGAAAGACGAGGTAAATAGTGAAGACGACCCCAATCTGGTGGGGAATGCTCATGCCCCACCAGAAGAAAAAGAGGGGTGGTGAAGAGGGGAGGAGACAGGAGATCCGTCACCTCCCCCCGCCAGGGAGGGGAGTAAAGGGAGCCAGAGCAGATCGCCAATAAGGCTTGGCAGCAATATGCCTGCTGTTTGGTCAAATCCTTGGGTCGAGTCGGTGGGTCAAGTCGGTGGTTATCACATCCAGGTGTTTGGTCCAGTCCGTGATTGTCATGTAGTAGCAATATGTCTGCTTTTCGTCAATTCCTTGGGTCTAGTCTTTGGTTGTGACATCCAGGGTCTGGCCCATTCCAATCAGTGTTTATCTTTCATGGGATGTGGTCCCATCCTAAATAGTTTGGTTCAGTCGGCTAAGTGTCCGTCCATGGACATTGCGTAGTGGTTTACATGGCCAGGTTATTCATGATCAGGCTTGGTAGATTCCGGTGATCTTTGGTGGTTTCAGATTTTGTGGTTTCATTGAGGGAGTTAGCCGGGGTTTACGTTGGTTGTGGTTACTGGGATTGTGGCACAGGGAAGGTTCGTCTTCTGTCGAAGTGGTCCTATGTGCATATTTTGTTAGGGCCCTGTAACTACCCTCCTCCTCCAGTATACAGTCCTCTTTGTTCTGTAATACATATTGGATTTCAGTGGTAAGGCGGCATCGAAGGTCGTCATATAAATAACAGTGGTGCGTAAGATGCTCCCATGCACTAGAGTAGTTTCCCTTTTTCGAGCCCGGAGGCAAAGAACACGTTCGGGCCGGGCCCCTACTTAATTAATGAAAATTGCAAAAACAGGAGACAGTCAAAGACGCCGGACCACTAAAGGGCCGGCAAGGCAATTGCCTTGCCTGCCTACATGGTAGCTACGCCACTGTTCCCATGTTTCTATTTCCACAATAGTACAGGAAGGGGGTCACTGAGTCCAAATTTTGATAGTTTATATTTGATGGCACCGTGACCAGTAAGCAGTACGTAACCAGCAGTCTTGCGGAGAACCAGTGCGGATATTACGGGTAGATTGCTTGTATTGTTGGCACGAATTGTCCTTTTCATGAGTTCTCCCAGCGTATTTGCCAGGTTTGTTGAAGATGTAAGGCGAGTCTCCTCTTCTCTATTTTGGGGTCATTGGTTAAGTCTAGTGTGAAGCCTTGACAGGTAGCGGCTTTGCCTTTGGAAAGGTTGTAGAGATGGCATCCATTGCTATTACACTTCTGCAGTGGATGCGGGATTCTTCGTGGTATTCACCACCGTACGTGATTATACGAGACTATTGCACCCATATGACGCGCTTATTTCTATGATTGCTTGAAACATTACATTTAGTTTAGTACGTGTATAGTTGGGCCCGCCTCTACATGGCGTGGACGGGTACTTGGAAGCAGCCTTCTTGGTAGCAAAGCGGCCAGAAACAGCTAAACAACACACACACACACACTACGCATACATAACAATACACTCATTTCTGGCCATTGTATAGAGTCTTGTATATCTTCACAGAGAACCATGGCGGAGATAAACTAACGTTTAGGGGGCCGCCTTGCGTAAGACACAACACATGTCGAGGAGGCCACAGCGAATTATCTCGAGGTCTAGGGGAGGGCACCCGTAAGGACCTGGAGCGCATGAGTGCTGACTGTGTTGCAGGCTCGAGAGATCGTGAGCAGGATGTATCTCTGTACAGTTTCAAGCTTTGTTCTGTTTGTTGCGGTTGTTGCTTTTTTATACCAGACTCCGGATTCATACGGGATGACTGGCAGAAAGACAGTTTTGTGGAAGAGGGCGAGGGTCTTTTTCCTCAGGCCTCCGGGCCCTTTAGGGGCCGGCGTCTTTGGCTGTCTCCTATTTTTGCAATTTTCATTAATTAAGTAGGGGGCCCGAACATGTTCTTTGCCTCCGAGTCCGAAAAAGGGTAGCTACGCTACTGGCTGGACGTTGATCTGCTCCAGTTTGCTGTGACAAACAGGTACAGGAGAACAATTCTAACGGAAGCACGTGATTTTCTCCCTACCCAGTAGTGTTGAATATGAACTATAAAAATCTATCTGTGAACTCTGAAAAAACTCGATCTGTGCCATTGTATTCTGTGAACCACGAATCCTGTAATCTAGATGTATGGAGAACTAGTTCACATGTCTTCTCATGAATATTATTTTATTTATTAATTTTGTTATATTTCATTATCATTATTTATCTTATCTTATTTAGTATATTACTATCCAAGTGAAACGCCTAAGAGCATGCCGTGATGGGTGCATTGTATAGTGTCCTTACGTACAATAAAGATTACTTTATCTCAATCCGGTGGAGGAGGAGGTCTGGAATTATTCAATTTGCAACAACTGTGGAAAGCAATTGAGTGAACATGGACTAGCATCCCTGTCGCACGTTTGCGACTTGGCAGTTCTAGGTGTAAAAGGGACCCTATTCACTATTAGATAAGTGTACCTGATAAAGTGTCCACTCAGTGTATAACACAAAAAAGTAATAAAAATTACGGTTAAAATAAGTTTAATGTTTTTAAAGTATTCAAAGGAATTTCACTTATTAGACCAGTAAAATTAATTTTGACTGTAATAAATATACACTGGTGTTCAAAGGAAGTGCATCACCCCTTAAAATTGTAATTGTCGTCCGAATAACGTAAATATATGGCAATATTTCTTACAGATTGTGTCAGATAACATTGATACGCGTAGGTGATGACGTAATATTGCATCAGCTGTTACTTTCAGCTATATAAACACGCTCTACAAGAGTTGCAGTCATTTCTTGACTGTGTCAGGACTGGCGTCCTGACACAAGGATGTTTGTTCTTCCCGTCATATTGCTTATACAGGGTGTTTCAGTTAAACGTTTCAGAACTTCTAAGAGGGATAGGGTACATCCTGACAACTCGAAATCATATAGCAATGTGAGGTCGGAAATGCTTTCCTGACGCGGTGTTGTACACAGAAGCACCATAAAAAGAAAAGAGACCGTAAGTGAGAAATCGTTTTAATAATACATGAAAAGAAGCAAAAGGTACATGGATTAAAGTAAGTGTTCGAAGTTTCTTCCACGGGCTACAATGCACGCCTCACATCTCCGACGCATGGACATTCGAACATTCTGGAATACTCCAGGCGAATTTCGAATTTCTTCGGCAGCTACTGCGATTCTTGCAACCAGCTCCTCAGCATTGTCAACAGGGGTGTCATAAACTAGCGATTTCATATGACCCCAGAAATAAAAATCAAGACATGATAGGTCGGGTGACAACTTTTGAGAGATGAACAGATTTCTGCATCGACGCAACAGACAATGTGGTTCCAATATGATGGAGCCCCTGCCCATTATAGCGGAGATGTTCGTAACTACCTGGATGTCACATTTGGTCAACAGTGGATCGGACGTGGTGGTCCCGTGCGTTGGCCTGCTCGGTCACCCGACCTATCATGTCTTGATTTTTATTTCTGGGGTCATATGAAATCGCTAGTTTATGACACCCCTGTTGACAATGCTGAGGAGCTGGTTGCAAGAATCGCAGTAGCTGCCGAAGAAATTCGAAATTCGCCTGGAGTATTCCAGAATGTTCCGATGTCCATGCGTCGGAGATGTGAGGCGTGCATTGTAGCCCGTGGAAGAAACTTCGAACACTTACTTTAATCCATGTACCTTTTGCTTCTTTTCATGTATTATTAAAACGATTTCTCACTTACGGTCTCTTTTCTTTATGGTGCTTCTGTGTACAACACCGCTTCAGGAAAGCATTTCCGACCCCACATTGCTATATGATTTCGAGTTGTCAGGATGTACCCTACCCCTCTAAGAAGTTCTGAAACGTTTAACTGAAATACCCTGTAGAGTGTCTTGTAATCAGTCGACAGTGAGTAGATTTCTTTCCAAACTCAAGAATACTGGTTCTGCTGATAGGAAAAAAGAAACCGGACGCAAACGAGTCTCTACGCCAAAACAGGGAAGTAACTACGTTCTGAAGCGCATATGCCTTAAAAACCGTAAAGCTTCTCCGTCTGAGCTGAAAAGAGAATGGGAAGAATATACAGCAGTGGTAGCAAGTGCAGTAACAGTCAGAAAACGACTCTTAAAAAATGGACTTGTAGCCCGTCGTCCTAAGAAGAAGCCCCTCCTCGCAAAAAAATGAAAAAGAAGCATGTCATATGGACCCTCGAGGCAATGGAAGTCAGTTATTTTATCGGATGAGAAGAAATTCAACCCGTATGGCTCTGATGGGAGACAAACGATTCGCCGTAGACGTGGTGAAGAATACCATCCAGACTGTTGTAGTAGTAGTAGTGGCATGTGATACAAGAAAGCAAGTGTATGAGCTTATTGCAGCATCAGCCAAAAAAAAATCACACCATTCCCTCGAAATGCCTGTCCAGTTCCTCCTTAAATTTATTCAACCTATCAACTTCCACAACGACAGATGGAAGTTTGTTCCAGCAATTAACCACCCGCTGGCTAAAGGCAAATTTCCGCATATCTATTCTATCTGTCCTTTCTTAATTTGAATTTATGCTCCCTTAGGTTCGTAATCTGAACAAGTGGAAGGATCCCATCAGAATTCAGCGTGCTCAAACCATTCAAGGCTTTATACACCTCTATCAGATCACCGCGCAGGTGCCTAGTCTCCAGCCACTGCAATTTTCAGAACTTAGCCTTTCTTGGTAAGAGTATCCCTTCATTACCCTCACCAATCTTGTTGCCCTTCTCTGTGCACGCTCAAGTAAATCTACATCCTAAAATGAGGCCTCCAGACCTGTACGCAGTACTCAAGGCGTGGCCTGACCATTGCCTTATACAGAGGGACAATCACCTCCTTCTCCCTGCTAGCAAAATCCCTATATATCATTGACAAAACCCCATGACCTGCCCTGGCAGCCTGTCTACATTGCTCAGAAAACTTCATATCTGACTGCACAATTACTCCCAGGTCTTTTTCATTTTCTACCACCTTAAGTGTAGTACCACACAGTTGGTACGTTTCTCTGGGGTTACTTCTACCCATAGAAACGTACCAACTGTCTGTATGGTGTCAACAGTGAAATTCCCTACCAGCCAAATGATATGGGGTACATTTCGTATCGCGGAGTAGGTCACCTGCAGTTTATAAAAGGTTCCGTAAATGCCCAGGGATACCTGGCTATATTGAAAGGTAAATTGCTGCCAACCATTAGAGCATTTCAACCTGCCAAGTAACTGCATCTTTCGGGACGACTCTGCTCCTTGTCATCAGGCGAAAAGTGCAAGTAGGCACTTCTGTAGTTACTTTAGCTTCATTTCTGCATTAGAGGTTCGACAGTAATGTGTTTACATTTGTTACAGGTGAAAGAATGGTTGGAAGAATGGTCCATTACAACTCTTAGTTCGCCAGGAAATAGCAGGGATCTGAATCCTATAGAGACCTATTGGCATCGTGTGGAATCTGCAGTTGCCAGAAGGAAACCAAAGACCCCTTCGTGAACTTCAGGAAACTATAATCCGTGTTTGGAACTACGAATTATCGGTTAATTATCTTCAGAAAATGATCTTGGCAATGCCTCGACGGTGTGCTGCTGTCATCAGGGCCAGAGGCGGTTCAGCTAAATATTAGTTTGCATCTGGTGAACTTTTCATTTTCTTTTCCATTTAAAATGATAAACTGAAGCAAATTGAGGTCTTCTGATAACCATAATTTCAGCCATAATTGTCGTGTTTATCAAAACTGTTGTATAAAGGTTGCACATGCTCATTTTGGAATATTTTGAGACCACCTGTCAAATGTTACTTAGTTTGCCTTAACTATTAATAAATATCTTTTGTTTATATTTCTATATGTGATGCTAGTCACTAATGTACATACACCATGGTGAAAAAGGGTTAGAAATGTGAAATTCCTAGGTGATGCATTTTCTTTGAACACCAGTGTATTTTATGCGTTCAAACTGGATTTGAATTGACACGTGTTTAACTGAAACTACTTCCCAATAGGTAATTAATATTGAAACATTTTTTCTCAGTTGCATTTGAAAATGCAACATGCTTTTTACACCATTTAAATACTATATTTTAACATAATATAAAATGACATTGGTTAATAATTTTGGTTGGTATAATGTACTGTTATTATGCACTGTTAGTATGTGACATTATGGAATAATACACTGATACAGATTAAAAATGAAAAATATAAAATGACATTGGTTAATAATTTTGGTTGGTATAATGTACTGTTATTATGCACTGTCAGTATGTGACATTATGGAATAATACACTGATACAGATTAAAAATTAATTATGCATTTCTTGTTATCTCTAAGTTAATAATGACAAAATAAAAATAAGTACATGTACACTGAGTGGACAGAAATCATAGGATACCTACCTAGTAACGGGTAGGCCCACCTTCCGCCCGGATAAGGGCAGTCACACGGCGAGGCATTGAGTCCACTAGTCCACGAAAGCGTTCCACAGGTATTTCCATCCATGACTGCTGCACCACTGTCCATAATTCCGTCGCATTCCTGGTGGAGGATCCGATCCAAAACTCAAACGGACCTTTCCACAGCATCCCAAAGATGCTCCACAGGGTTCATGTCCGGTGAACGGGGAGGCCATTCTATCGTGGTAAAATCCGCGGAATGCTCTTCAAACCATGTTCTAGTCACCACGGTTCTGTGGGGAGGCGCACTGCCCTGCTAAAAGAGTCCATTGCCCTGTGGGTGCACGATGACCATGAACGGATGCAGATGGTCTGCAAGGATGTACACGTAACCTGGACCGTTCCGACATGAATCTAGACGTACCAGAGGTCCCAACGTGTGCCAACTGAACACGCCCCAGACCATTACCGACCGTCCACTTGCCTGAGCAGTCCCTTGTAGACATGACGGGTGCATAGCTTCCTGCTGTTTCCACTATATACGCGTCCGCTCGAAGTAAATTAATTTTGCTTAAACAGTATTTCAGGAAATTTTGTAAATTTGTAAATAGCGTTAAAAGAAGGAAGTCTACTGGATGATAGTGTGAGAAACACCGTACATTGTACAGGAAGGGTTGAGTTTTGTAAAAATAATTTTAAATAGTCAAATAAATCATTGCATAATGTATAATGTAAATAAAGTATTATGTATAATGTAAATAAATTGTATATAGATACGAATATTATAAATATGTACATATAGTAATTTAAATTGCTGTGTACTGTAAATGGAGTTTAAGCGATGTACAATTCACATAGTCTTTAACTTTTGTGTTAAAGCAATATATCAGTGAGGTCATCTGAATAATGCTCAAACTACATCCAGTAGGTTTGGTATTGAAAGGTCCTTGATTTCAAGTGCATGCAAAGACTAAACTTTACAATGTGATGCGGATGATTAATAACATCGATGTAATTGAGTGCAAAGTCAGTCCAGAAAGCATTCTACTATACAGTTAAATAAATGAGGGGAAAAAAAGACCTCACAACGAAGTTACTGAAGAAATAACTCATTCTGTTAATCAAGTGTCTTGGTAGTATTGAAAACCGTCAGGACAGAAGTTCGAAACTCATAGGGCGGGGGGAGACGAAATTAGCCTACCAAGAGCATCCCTAATCCACATCTAGTGGGATTCATTTCCCAGCAATTAACAATGAATATTACTCGGATAATGGACAGTTCCGTTCCAAATAAGTAACTATTGTCCGTAACTCTATTTTCTTATATATATTTAAGCTAACCGATCGCGGGGTTATTCAGAAACTTAGCTCCAACGGTGGGCAAAGTCCTACTGCGATCAAACAGGAGCATCTACAGATATTAAGAAAGTTGATCTAGTCGTTTTCGGTTTCTACGTGCATTTCAATTTTGATATTTTGCTGCGTCATACATTAGGGATATTTTCTAACTGCAAGAATTTTTATTCACCCAACACATACAGTGACAGCATTTGTACAATGAATTTATAACTTGAGACAGATTTAACTGACGATTCAATCTCTCAATGCAAGTTCATGAAACAGATTCCAGTTATTTTATCTTGTCGAAAAAATAATAACAATAATAATTTTCACTGCAGGAATACAAAATACTTTAGCAATTTATTTTTAGCATGAGCTTAGCAACGTATAATAGGTACAATGCGGCATACTCTCATATGCAGTTTAAGTTGCTTCCTAATTTAAGAAATAACATTGAAGATTATTTTTTAAAATTTTTTTCAAATCTCGAATTTCATTTATTTTATGCGAGGATGAACTGTTTTGTTGTTTCAGAATTAAAAAATATATAGACATGGTATGGTTATGGTATGCATGAGCATATCCCCTTTTTCGAACTGCGTATGAAAGTTAGACATCCAGGAGAAACCAAACTTACATAATCGGCGAGAATCGTGCAACACGCTGCTACCACTGAATAATACTTTTAACACCTCTGTCCAGGAGTATACAGTATCTATATCTGTATTACAGAGTAGTGTTTCTTAAAGTGTGATCCGCAGCTCGGTACTAGTCCTCAGAAAAATAAAAAAATAAATAAATAATAATAAAAAATATACACACACTAGTCCTCAGAAAATTATCAAATACACTAATATATTTTGTAAATATTGCGCAATAATAATAAACGCTGGTATTACTATCGCGCAATATTTACGAACACGACAAATCACGATATATATATAGGAAACCAGTTTTTCGTCGTTGGTTTTGTTCAAGAACAATTATAGAAACAGATAAAATGTCGAACCTGATTTAAGGATAACACTGTCTTCTTTTGCGCTTGACATAAAAAAAGCTGCTATGTGAATATTAAAGAACATCGCTCACATTAGTTTTCTTCTTAGTGATTTAAAACTATAAAGTGCACACACAATAAATGACTTGTTTTTATAAGATTAAATAAAGAATGAAAATTAATTCGGTTTTTTTTTTTTTTTTTTTTTCCCGTTTATATTTTTACGGCACAAAAAAAAAAAAAAAACCAGTTCCCTACTCTAGATTGCATTAATATCGATTAATGCAAACACACAAGCGCGTCCCTTCCCTATGATATGCAATTATTCGCAAGCTCAACTTCGTCTAAAATATACATTTGCCTTGTTTTAACTTTTAGAACAAAACTAAATGAAAGACAGAAAAGTGCTTTCAATGGTCCATAGATGGCAGTACTGTATAGCTAAAAATTTTGTTTGTGATGCAACCTTGCTTGGAGAAACGCGTTTAGCATAGCTGAATGCTATTAATCACTAGCGACACCTTTACGTTTGCTTTGGGTTGTGAAGACAAGACTAATGACACGCGGCTCTCAATCCTTTATCTCCTGGGTCCAGATCCACAACTAAGACACCGGGGTAGTGCGCTGGCACGCAAGCCACTTACGGAGAGTTAGATAAGGTTGATAAACTCGCTCGCACCGTGCGGTTCGACGCGGAAGGTGTTATACTACCTGATAAACTAGGTGGCAGCACAGTGCAGGACATTCATGTAATTACAGGCAGTTTTCTTTTCTGTCGTCCTCATGTCAAGAGGAGACAGTACTGAAGACAGATGGTGTGTTCAGGAAGTAACTCTGTGGCTGAAGTCAGCTCCACTTTGTGTCCAGAGTGATAAACGTTACTTATTTGCATTTTAATTTCGTTTGACTAACAGTAACAACACGTTCTACACCGCCTCCGTTTCGTCAATGACGAAAAGGAGTCGTGACCTTTATTGCGCTTGCTGATAGATTGTTAGTAACTAGTGTTGCGTAAAGAAATCTTTTCGTGGGGCAGACTCATCCCTTAACTGATCCCTGGCACTGTTTGGGAGGGATTGAAACAAGTGGTTGACACTCGCTATGGAAGGGGAAAATATTAAAGCACCACAGATTGACAGACAGAAGAGAAGATAAAACGTAGTTCTGCATGGAAGAGTTTGCGTAAGTGCTTATGTCCCGGCATGGTTTCGGGATGGGGGGGGGAGAAGAAGTAAGTTCAGAAACAAGTTGGGCCATAATGAGGTTGTGCATTATGCCTGTAAATTGCATGCATTCTAAAGATCGGATATTTCACTAAAAAACAGCCAGGTGAAAACCCTATTACCTCCTTAAATCAGGCGGCTTGAGTTCTCAGTTGAATATGTATGCGTATGTTAAACCGAATGATTTAATAAACGTAATAATAATATGTTGAAGTTAATAATATTCTACAGTTAGATATCTTCATACTCTGCAGATAATTATACAGATGGATATGTTCATACTCTAACAAGTGTATTATCAAAAAAATTAGAAGATTCTGAAACCTTTCATGTTCCAGAACAGTGGAAACTGAATATTGAACGAATTTACTATTAAATCATTTAAACGGAGGTCATTCTGTCTGACTGGACTTCAGCAACTATTTCTCTTACCATTCGCCTTTGAGAACAGATCGGCGTTTTATATACGAATTCATAAATCAATACAGTTATTTCTCGTTTAAAAATACGTGCTAACAGTTTGCGCATAGTTACAATCCTGTGAAAAGGACCCCTGGGTTCTGCCAAGACATAAATTTTGTGTGTGCGTGTGTGTCCATGCCGTAGCCAAGTTGGTGGATTTCAGATGAAGGCGGCACGAGTTTTCCTCCGGATATTTGTGGTTTTCTATCCAGCAAAACAAGTAACCCGATCATCGAATATACTGATAACTCATTTGTTTTTGTGTCAAAGCAACTAAGCTTTGACACAAACAAATCAACAAAAACCAACTACTTCGAGGTAATACAGATAGAATAAAAATAGTGATTTTGGTGCACATGATAGACAAGTGGCGACGAATTAACGAAATGACGAACAACGAGGACTTCCCGTATTGTGGAAGAGAGCAACCGGGGAAAATGAGAACCAAATATTCTGTCCATGTATTGTTGAACGTTGATTAGAAAAGCTTCAGGTTAGAGAAGATGTCAATTATACTCTTAAAATGAAAGAAATGAACAAAAATAATCTGTACTTAATTTGTTACATTATTGGCTAAAATAAAATATCAGTCGTGTACATATAATTCATTACCTTTTTCCCCTTGAAAATCGTGGTTGATAAAAAAAAAAAAAAAATTGCATTCAACTTTAGATTTAAATTCAGCACATTCAAATAAGCATTTAGCAATGCACTAGGTCTTACAATAAAACTGTTATGTTTCTTATATTCAGATTAATGTTCAAATCGAAATACTGTATTTATATATTTTTACACTGCTACTTTATGACCCTTATAGGAAGAAAAGTTTACTTCTTTTCTATTACTTACCCTGTAAGAAAATCGCATTCCCGGCAGAATTCCCAAATGCGATTTTCCTGATTTTTTAAATTGTAAACAATATTGAAAACATGAACTGAGTATAGCATTTCATCATAAATTGTGCATAATTTGTTAAGAAGAAAAGTAACGTTTAAGTGTATAGTGGTTAATTTATTTATCATAAACTGTACAATATCCATACTTAATTTTTTTTTTTTTTTAATAGATTAAAAGAAAATCTTAAGTGATTTTTAATCCTATCTATGAAGAAACCGCATGTGCACACTGAACTGATTGATTTACGCAATAGATTGTAGAAAATGATACCAAACTGGTTAAGACACTCATTGCTATATGGAGCCACAATATTCAACGACTAATTTATAAAACATGTAAAACGATCAAAACAGCTAATACGTCTCATCCAACCGTTCAATTTCGTAATTGAAAATAAACTTTTAATTCTGGTTAATATTATAAATTTGATTTCTTGTGAATTTCATATGATTTCTCTCTGTAGAAATAAAACGTGTGGATTGCTGAGCTGACTGACTTCTATACTCAACAAAGCTACTTTTATTTTTTAATAATAATTATTATTTTAAAATTTTATCTAATTAATTTATTATTATTATATTTTATTTATTTATTTATTATTTTTTATTATTTATTTATTTATTATTTTTTATTATTTTTTTCTTTATTTTATTTATTAATTTTTATTTTTTGAAACGTAATAATATTTTGTCCATTAATATATATATATATATATTTTTTTTTTTTTTTTGTGCTAGCCCCTTTAGGGGGCTGGATTCGCTGGTCTCCAGTTTATTAGAGACGGGATTTTAAACTGCTTGTACCCAGATTTGGGCTTCCTGGGTACGGCTTCCATTGCTATTACACTTTCTTCAGTGGATGCGGGATTCTTTGTGGTATTCACCACCGTACGTGTTTAAAGGAAACTGCTGCACCCATGACTTGCGCTTATTCCTATGATTGATTGAAATATTATATTTAGTTTAGTACGCATATCGTTGGGCCCGCCTCCTCATGGCATGGACGGGTACTTGGAAGCAGCCTTTCTGGTGATCGTTGCTTCCTGGTAGCAAAGCGGCCAGAAACAGCTAAACAACGCAACAGACACACTACGCAAACATAACATTACACTGATTTCTGCCCATTGTATAGTCTTGCATATCATCACAGAGAACCATGGCGGAGTTAAACTAACGTTTAGGGGCCGCCTTGCGTAAGACACAACACATGTCCACATGTAGAAATAAAACTCGGATGAGATCGAGGACAAATATATACACTGGGTGGACAGAAATCATGGGACACCTACCTAGTAACGGGTAGGCCCAACTTTAGCCGGATAAGGGCAGTCAAAGGCGAGGCATTGAGTCCACTAGTTCGCGAAAGAGTTCCACAGGCATTTCCATCCATGATTACTGCACTGGTGTCCACAGTTCCGTCGCATTCCTGGGGAAAGGATCCAAAGCTCGAACGAACCTTTCCGCAGCATCTGAAAGATGCTCCACAGGGCTCATATTCGGTGCACGGGGAGACCATTCCATGGTGGTAAAATCTGGGGAAAGGATCCAAAGCTCGAACGAATCTTTCCGCAGCATCTGAAAGATGCTCCACGGGGCTCATATTCGGTGCACGGCGAGACCATTCCATGGTGGTAAAATCTGCGGAATGCTCTTTGAACCACGTTCTAGACACCAGGGTTCGGTGGGGTGGCGCATTGTCCTGCTGGAGGAGTCCATTGCCCTGTGGGTGCACGATGACCATGAAGGGATGCGGATAGTCTGCAAGGATAGACACATAACCTTACCATTCAAAGATGCGTCTAGACAGACCACCTAGAATGCTACCATCTATGCCTAGTGAGAAAGAAGGATGGCATTCCTCTGTGTAGTGTAGTGTGGACGCCACACCTCGACCACTGCTTACGTTGGTTCACATCTGGGTGACCATCTCCAGTACTACATTTAGTATTTCAGACCTAGCACATATGGTTGCTAAGGTAGCAAGCCCTCGCTGTCATATACGAAACAATGTCTGTGACACACTTCTAGGACGAAAGGTTTAAACAAATGCATTTTCTGTTTATACTAAGGGATGACTACATACGGCCAGAGGAAGTTTCATGGCTTGACCAATGGGATATTTGGCGTTATATCAATCAATAGCTGCACGCATGACACCGTTCAAATCGAATCTTTGTGAGATGACTTTTTTTTCTTTTTTTTTTATTATTCAAAGAAATCATAAATGTATTTTACTAACAAAAATTGTGGTAATGGAACGTTTTCAGCAACGTTATCGAAATCGGAACATAAATTTTGTTAAAATCATCAAACTTATACAAAAGAGAAAATCGTGTTATATGAGTATTTTATTGCCAATATGAAAAATAAAAATTTGTAGTTATACTCCGGGACGGCCCCATAGGGTAGGGAGAGCTTACAAGATAGAGCGAATACAAAGGCAACAACGTATTTCGCAGTCACGTAGCAGAAAAAAGTGTATTTATTAATTAATAAATGGTATAAAGAATTCAACGTGTTGTAAATATTTTACTCTCAACGCCAACGCCTGTACTCCTACACCCCTGTGTTTGACTACTCGATTATGGCGGCCGTGCACTACAGTATATTAAAAATATATAATTATAATACTTCAGAATGGGACGCAATCTGCACCTTTGAATGTTTATTTATTAGAAGAATATTCTATTCGACTACTGAAAAATATAACGTAAGGAGAGTACCTCGGTATTCTCCTTTCGTTTTCCTCCATTTTCAGGGTGTCCCTTCCATTCTGTAATATTTGTTTGGTGACAAATATTTATAATATATGTCACAATTCACAGGAATTCCCTTCTGCCGTGTCTAGCCAGATGTTCTCTAATATCACCTGTCTCTTCCAACGGTCCAATTGTTACCGTTCTGCCATTACTCTCTCATCGGTTATTTCACGCCTCGAGGACTTCACCTGTAGGGAACAGCGTTATACTGTATGCATCTCATCACTACCACAACCTCTGCCATAAACAACGCCACATAATAAAATACTGTGTATGTTGACAGTTTTATCCATTCAACAGACAGTAAAGTAAGTAATCCCCTCCCCAACAAATGCCACAGCATTGGTAAGTCTGCTTGGTAAGTCTGGAACGAGAATTAATTTCGAAATGAGAACACAAAAAAACGTTGAAACACAACAATCGCCACCGATAAGAGTAAAAATACCACCTTGTATATGTAGTGTGTTAAAGAATATTAGACTTATAATCAACGAACTAACTCTTAATATGTAGCAGCACACATTATAAACTATCTTTCATTACAGTAGACTTTTCAAAAGTGTTGTATTACCAAATTAAAGATAAGAATAATCAATATTGATATATAAAAATGGACAGTTAATTTTTTAATTAACTAACCATTTTTACAATAATAGTAGCAGCAGCATGTTTGAACATGATTTAACTTGTTTGTTTTCTTGTATAAAGAATTAATTCGTTCAGAACAATTAAAGAACACGTATTAGGAATGCCAAGAAAAGCCACGGATTATAAACCAGGAGAGAGAAGAAAAGCCACGGATTATAAACCAAGAGAGAGTGTGAGCAAGATAAAGAACGACTGCTGAAGAGACGGATAAACCAGTTTCGCATTTTCTGAGGGATGTAGGAACAGGCCCCCACATAATCCTAAAATCTAATAAGTCTCACAAATGATACGCAGTCTTCATTTCATTTCAATGTGAGATACTTCCTTTATTTTCATTTCATGATTTTAAAAATATTGCCTAGGAACAACACGGATTCCGAATCATCTGCATGTTTACATAGAAGCCACTTTATTTAACTATTGCATTGAACTTCAATAAGAACTGACACCAAACCACAGAATGCAGATCTGTCCCCATTATGTAAATACCGCAGCCCTCCCGTTTCCACAGTACTTTTCTCATGGTGACCATCTGTCGGGTTACTGCGGTAGGCTCCCTGGTGTGACATATGGCAGTACACAGTTCGACCTAATCTCACAGATTAACCGCATCGTTATTACCAGCTTCGATAAAGAAGATCTAAAAAAGTGGAGAGGGGAAGGAGAAGGAGAAACATAACTGATAGCAAATAAATTCTGTCATGGAAATGGGATACAACCTGTGCAAAAAAAGTACCGAAATGGCTTCCATTTATCATGCATGTATACAGGTGGGTTATAAATACAATTTCAGGTAAAAGTGGGAGAGGAACTCTTGTGTTTCTGCATAACCCCAAATTTTCCTCTAACATAACTGCAACTTTGGATCAATGAAGTGATGTTAAAGTAATGAATGGTCTCTTCACCTTCCCTCACGTCCATGTTTCAGGGAAGTGGCTCTTTGATCAACAGAAAGAGAAAATTATTTATGCTCAGTTATATTTATAAAAAATATCACAATTAGTGATTCTTTATCATATACGTTGTTTGTTATCAGGGATGGAATTTCATTACAGTGAACTCCATCATATACAGTTCTTGTTAATCGATTCTCCGATTTAGCTGTCTGCTTTCTAGGAACCCGCTCCTTGTTCAGCAACTTTAAAATTACCAGATCTTCATAAACAATTATCCTACTCAAAATCATTTTGAGAAAGTCATATACCCATATTATGTTTGCGTAATCTGATTATAAGAATGTCGTAAAATTATTTTTATTGTCGGAATGTTAAGTCGCTTGTGAAGATGTGTCGAAACAGAGGCGTCAGTTGTTTTTCGACTTATTATTTCCGCATTTCAACATCCGTTTTTACCTGCAATCAAGTATTTATTTTACAAGAGCTTAGGTGGTTGTTTCTCACTGCTATCAGTACAAGTACAGTATATTCAAACTGTGTACTCCGGGATAATAGTTTTAATATTAAAAAAATGTTTACACAACTTTTTTTTTTTTTATTACAATTCATCCGTCCATCGGAACCGACCGCTTTTAATATTCAGTAGTGTAGGATTTGGAGACTGATATTACTGTATTCAATTTGCTCAATTATAAGCCTTTGTTTTAAAAAAAAAAAAAAAAGTCACGTGTAATTTATGTGCAGGAGACTATAACAAGTATCTGTAGTTGGTTTATATCTCTAGTTGTATCTATAGGGTAATTGTAATTTAAAGTGCGTCACTTTGGCTGCCTGCAGCTTGTAGACGATGGAATCGTCCATATATGAAATTGGACTAGACAGTGTCTAGACAATGCGGAAAAGAAAGAGACAAAAGTTCCAAAAAGTGGCACCAGGGCATGTTTGGCGTTGTATGTCGGCAGTCACGCGACTGACATACAACGCAATTTACTTGATAAGGTTACAGTACAATATGAGGAAATTACAGGTTGTGAACATAAATATGGTCAACTGTTGCCCGAAGCACATCACAAGGAATTTGGGCAATGTGCTTTATGATGATTCCCTGCAGATTATCCAGAGACTAAGTATTGCCGTGATAAACCCTATCCTTAAGTTATACCCATAACCAGAGGTCAAAAAGTTGAGATCTAGAGAACGAGGTGGCCAAGCATCGACAAAATGCGAGGGAATGATTTGATCACAGCTGAAAGCAACTGTTCCATCGGCCGAAAAATATGTGATAGAACTTCACAGCTGTTAAAACATTCTCTCTTAAAGTGAAAAAAATCATACGGTGTCGAAAAAGAGCATAGTAACATTCACATAAAGCGGTACACGTTTCGAGACCACATGCTCAAACCTTATCGAAGAAAACCAATCTAAATTGTGAAGTTTGAACTGCTGCTTAACGGTCCAAACTTAGGTTTAACGTAGTTGAGCGATAGTACACGCATTTGAGTTGACCGTAGTTGCAGTCCATCTTTTTCTTCCAGTCACATAGCTCCCTGAGGAGTCGTGGCCATTAACAATTTCCTCCAACTGCATCGATTTTTTGCTATACGAACGGCGCAAATAGTCATGCCCAGAAGGTCACTGATCCCATCCTTCCACCTAGTTGCAGGTCTTCTTCTGATCCTCTTCCTCTCGATTTTTCCTTCCATTATATTCATCAACAGAAAGTTATGCCTTCTTGCTGTGTCCAAAATATTTAAGTTTTCTTCTGATGATGGTAGAAGAATTTTAGGCCTGCTTGTTTGTTATTTGGTTTTTTTAGGAGCATTAGCAACTAAGGCCATATTGCTCCGAGGATATGCGGTGGTCATTTACTGACCTTTCCGCATCCTCCGTATTTAGTGGTCACGGGCTCCCAGTCTAATTAAGAAGCGTGTGCTACGCACTGCTGCTCCTGCCCACCTGGCTACGGAGGCGCTGAGGCCTGCCAATTTTATTCAACACCCACTCATTTGTTCTTCGATCAAGGTAAGAAATACGCAGTATTCGCATGTAACAGCACATTTCGACCTCCATTTACATAGAGGAGACGCAGCCAAACCCAGAGTAAATGAGTTTTGGCTGCCATGCCCGGATAGACGGAAAGTTAGGTAAAGACCTGGGTTAAACGAGGGCCAATGTTTTTTTGTCAAATTCAGCAACTTGAGGTATAAAAAGGGTAGTAATTCTTCCAGTGTTGGCATTAGTCCATCCATTTTTCCATTCCTGAAGGAACTGGTTTCTTAATCTAGTGTTGTCTTCTTTCACTGGCACGTCCAGGTTAATAGAAAACTGGTTGAACTGTGCTGCAATACCCTTCCTTCTACAATACTGAAAGTAATTGTACAGTACTTCATATTTAATTAATAGTTTGTCGTTGATTACCTGTAGTGCCGAAGTTGAAATCGTGCAACAAGCTCTTGAAGTTGAAATCAAGAAGAAGCGCTGGGCTTGAGTCAAGATTTTTTTCCACCATGACTCTGCGTACACTCGTGCCCCAAGCGCCCGCAGCATAACAGACAATAGCAATAAATATGCATTTATAGTATAGATTAAGTGTGTGTGGGGGGGGGGAGCGGGGTTTCAGACCCCAAGAACCTTTGGTAATTCTGATTATTTGGCCTGTCAAAGTCTTGATTTTGCTCAGTACATATTTGCATGGGTAATGAATTGAAGTTTATCTAACATAACTGCTATCTAACATAATTCCTGATTTTATTGATTGTTCTTTAATCTTAATACTTGGAAGTCTAATTGGGTCTAATTTTCTTTTAAGAAGAATTTGTTTTGTTTTGGGAACAGAAATAGTTAATTTATGTGTACTACACCACTTATTTAGGTCTGATAGGACTTCATTAGCACGGATTTCAAGTTGTAGTCTGGAGTTTCCAGAAACAAGGATAATTAAATTGTCTGCGCAGTAGTGCAATTATATTCGGTACTAGGTACTGGTTCGGTCTTATGTACTAGGAGAGACTAAAAAAAAAAAACTATTATTTTTAGGCCAACCGAATAATGAAATTCATCTGCAGTGCTGTGTATCTTATGTCTGTTAATTGCGTGTGTTCTATGGTCGATTTGTCTGTTTTACTGGACGAAAACCGCCGGTTTCTGGGGGAAAACCTTGCTATCTATGCCTGAGACCGACTAACTCAGCCACGGAGTGAGTAAAGCCCATTAACGTTCCTCGCGTCATCGACGGGATTCGAACCCGGGCCTTCTCCACCCGGTGTGGGGAGGACAGTGACGATACCACTGTGCTATCGCGCAGACTACTATTAGGGGAGACGTTTTTGTTTTTTCATTTACATACATTTTTATTACATACAGGGTGATTCACTACCAGTGCGACAAACTTGCAGGAGGTGTAGGGGGCACAAAGACGAATCGGAATCACATAGCATTGCAGGGTCCGAAATGCCTTCGTCATGCGGTAGAGGACGTGGGGAGGTCGCGTGAACAGCGATCCCGCTGGAAGTCAGCATTTGCGAACCGGTTCCCGAGGCAGTAGGATGGAAGAGTATTCAAACGTTGAACTGGCCGACATGCACCTCGCGTATGGAGCTGCGGACTGTAACGGGAGCGCCGCTCTGCGCTTGTACCAGGAACGTTTCCCGCACAGGCGTGCTCCTCATCATATGATTTTCGCACGTGTGCACAGAAGATTACGTGAGCCTGATTGTCTCACGAGAAGTACCATGAATCGAGAGCGAACGACGAGGACGCCAGACAATGAGGAGAATGTCCTACGTCTTCAGATGGCAATCCGAGTACGAGTATTCGAGCGATAGGCCAACGATTGGGTATTTCCCAATCCACTGTATGGAGGATACTGCCAACAAACCAAATGAGTTCATACCATCTGCAACGCGTCCAATCATTCGAGCCTGAGGATTATCCACTCCGGAGGTCTTTTGCTACTTGGTTTCTTCAACAGAGTGCGGAAGACAGCGCATTTGCTGCGTCCGTATTGTTCACGGATGAGGCAAGTTTCACAAGAGAGGGAACCTTCAATCAACATAACGCCCATTTGTGAGCTTTGGAGAAGCCCCATGGTACGCGAACACGTGCAACTCAACGCCGTTTCTCTGTCAATGTTTGGGCCGGCATTGTTGGAGACCACCTCATTGAATCGTACCTTCTGCCCCCTTGTCTCCATGGTAGGGCATACTTTTATCTTTCTACAGGAAGTCCTGCCCGAACTTATTGAAGAAACACATGTTCCTCAAGCGCCGCTCAGTGTGGTTCAGGCATGATGGGGCTCCCCCACATGTCCGCCAACACCTAAACGTTATATTTGGACAGCATTGGATAGGTCGTGGTGTTCCGGTTCATTGGCCTGATAGATCGCCGGACCTATCATGCCTGGACTTCTTATGCTGGGGTCGAATGAAGACATTGGTGTACGAAACCCCCGTTGATTCAGTTGAAGACCTCGTCGCTCGCATCTCTGCAGCTGGCGGGGAGATTCAAGACACGCCAGGAATCTTCCAGAACGTTAGGGATTCCATGCAGCGGCGCTGTGAAGCCTTTGTGACTGCTTCTGGTCGAACTTTCGAACACCTTCTGTAGCATGGCTTTTTGCCAATGTAAAACTTGTCATTAAAATGATTTCTGTTACACTAACAAGTTGCTGTTTCTGTTCTTTTTCTTTGCTTCTTTGTTCACGTGACCTCCCGCATGACGAAAGCATTTCGGACCCTGCAACGCTATGTGATTCCGATTCGTCTTTGTTCCCCCTACACCTCGTGCAAGTTTGTTGCACTGGTAAGTGAATCACTCTGTATATACAAATATACATAGATACAAAACACTTTCTATTTATAATCATCGCATTCTGCCTAAGAAACAACTTTAATTATACAGCTTTACTTTCATGGGTAAAAAAGTAATAAAAGATATACTATGTATCTATGTAGGCATGTGTACAATTTGTACTTGTTTTGGGTGGCACCTAGACGTTTAGTCGAACTCCACCTTGCAAAATCTGTGTTGAAAAAGTAACTCTGATGTCTACACTCTACAGCGATTAACACCTGGTCAATCACTGCCCATTTCTAAGCATGAGCAGTTGTGCCTGGTTCTTTGTATTATCTAGTGCTGCTGCACCAATTTGTCGTCCAGTGGAAGGAGTGCAATACCAAAGGACAGGAGCCCTCAGGCTGCCCAACCCGGGGGAGAGAAAAAATAAATAAATTAATTAAAAAAATTTTTTTTTTACTAGGAGAGACTAGGGGTTGAAGGGTAGATCCCTTCCACTCACGTGCTCCACCATCTTCATTCCAATTGCCCTCTATGGTGCAGAAGTTTGTTACCGCCAGACCAACAAGCGATTCATCTAAGTCCATCTTGACCAGTCACAGAATTATCCTACTCCTTATGACCCGCGCTTGCAGAACAACCTCTACCGGAGCTCTCCAAGTAATCTTCCCTTAGATCTTCATGCCATTTTAAAGGGTTTGATTTACTGCATTCACAAGAATCCAGTTGCCTCCTTCCTTGGTATTCAAACGCAGGTTGACACCGACATCAAAGCGGAGAAAAAGCATATTTGGGCTGAACTCATCTCCATCTGGCAGACTCGTTGGTCAACTGGAGTCAAGGGTCACATCATCAGGAACTTTCTTCCATTAATTTCTTCTCTATGTTAGTGCACTAATCACTATATCTTCGATTGATAAGTGCCTCCAATGGTTTACACCAAACCTAGAGACATATCTCTAACTGGACATGGCTCCATCAAAAAAAAGTTGCATGATCTGGGCCTTTCTGAAGATGATCTATGTTTCTGTGGAGAAACTGAAGACTGAGAACACTTAATCTCTTCTTGCACCATCTATCTTGACCTCCGGCACCGACTACTCACAGTTCTTAAACTGACTGCCATGCAACCTGATAGTGCACTAATCAGTTCCAAACATGTTTTCACAGAGTTTTCCACATTTACTACTTCTCTCCTCAAGCAAAGACGCCTTATCCTGGCATCAACTCCTCCACAAACCATCCAACAACCAGCTACCAGTCACGTATAATGTCACAGCCTGCTTCTCTGAGTCATCACTTTATGTGTTCCCATTCTCTTCTTTTCTCCTTGCTGACCTGGATACTTCCTTATCATCCAGGTGGAATTTAAGTGCAAACCTTGGCAAAATACAAACTCGGGCCGCCTCTCCCGAGTAGGATCTGCTGACGGCGAGCTCTCCGTTGAGGGATTTTTATGATGTCATGCTAACTCCTTCTGGGGTTAGGATTGATACTTGCCATGTGGGCTTCATATGGCACTCCCACGGGAGCATCTGTCTCCCATGACTTTCTCCCCCTGGGACCAGTCCCCTTTCCCGCTCTTCCCTGTTTCCATCTCTAGCAGGCCCCCTTCTCTGTGACCTGCTCTTTTTTTTTTAATTACTTTGTACCCCACATTTCTTCACTATATCCTTATTCACTCCTTCCAAACTTTTTTTTTTTTTTTTTTGTTTCTGTCAGGGAGCTCAGGCCACCCAGAGTATAAAGGGCAGCCTGGCTCAACTCCCAGCGAGAAACTTGGGTTTCCACTAGGGGACCCGCGGCCAAACAGCCAGAGACAAAAAAACAACAAAACAAAACACCATTCTGACACAAATCAGACACTAAACTTTTCTGGCTTTTACAGAGGTTCTGTAATTTTTTCACAAAGTACCATGGCGCAGATGTGGGGAACCACTGGTGGCGCCTTACACAAAACACTATGCCACTGTAGACCTCACCAGTAAACTTTTGGTTCATACGCACCAGAGTTCTAGCCAGAAAAACATGCCTCATATATAAAGTAACCACCGCCACCTGCCTGGAAAGTGGACACCATACGCGATTGGTCCATGGACTCGTATTGTTTTTGCGCCACACATGAAAGCGTCCGTCGGCGTGTAGCACCAAGCATTTGGACTCATCCGACAGCACACTCATTTCTAGTGCTCCAGTGTCCAACTAGCGTGTTATCGAAAACCACGGCACTCCCGTCGACGATAATCAGCGGCGAGTAGAGGATGTCGCTCGGTTCGTCTGTTGTGGAACCTCGTGTGTCTAAGTATGCGTCACATCTTCATTTGGGATTCCGTCTTGCATTCCCTATATTGTATTGCCATGCCAACTGTCGCACAGTGACCTGCCGTTGAGCCCATACAACGTTCTGTACCCTTCACTTACCACGAACACCCACCCAGCGTAATCCTTTACAGTTCTGTCGGCGGTAGTTGGTCTTACCCGTTCGACACCATTCTTTGTACATCTTAACCACAGTTGGCAGTGAGCAACCGACAAAACATGCCGTTTCCGATATGGAAGCATCCGAAGCACGAGCTCCCACAATCATGCCCTTTTTGTAACTTTGTGATATCTTTACTACCCTCCCATAATTGCAACTTTATCAGTTTGACTTGCACGACCAGGTGCAAATTACCACTGTTCTAGCGTATGAAGCTGTTCTGCTTTTTATACTGAGAGCTATGCGGCATTATGTATGGGGTGGTCATAATTCATGCAAATTAAAAATAGGTTAACAGAATGAACAAGCTCTGCGAGAATAACAACGAAAACCAGTAATACAAATATAGAAACATTGAAGACACTCGGGGATGTGTGCTTGGAGGGGGGGGGTATTAAGAATAAGAGTGACACTTGTATTAGTTTAGCGAAAGCTTATAGTACCTTTGAGTTATCATCATCCAGAACAGCAAATACCAAAGCCTACTAACACAATAACAGCCTTCGGTCAAACCATTCCGTAATTGAACTCGGTCAACAGGCACAATCTTGCAATCACACTCCGTTAATCGATTCTGTAATAACCTTAGTTAAATTAAGTTCCACTTATAAATTATAACAACACGAAGCTTTGGCCATTGAATGGTTCCGACACAACACATTATACGAAGTTTTGAATGCCAAATTACTAATGAATCTCTCTCCAATATGGCGCTTAACGCATAAAATTTCCTCCACGTGATACGACAATACATCCTGGGAGTTCAGTTTACTATAAAACGTCTGTAACTTCTTTCGCCATTAGTGTTAGCATTAGTAGAGGCATATGATGCAAGAAAGCAAGCATATGCAGCATCAGCCTAAAAAAAAAAAAAACTTCGACCCTCTGTTCGTTCGAAATATCTGTCCAGCTGAGCATTAAATTTATTTAGGCTATCAACTTCCACGACACGGGATGGAAGTCTGTTCCACCAACCAACTACCCGCTGGCTAAAGGCAAATTTCCGTACGTCTATCCTAATCTGTCTTTCCTCAATTTGAAATTATGCCCTCTCAGGTGATTATTCTGAGCAAGAGGAAAAATCCTACCAGCATTGAGCATGCTCAAACCATTCAAGGCTTTATACACATAAAACGAACTGATGATGATTTCGAAAGTCTCGTGTCTAGAGTCTTGGTTTTTAACCTACATCCTCGATTCATTTATAGATAACAACCTGGGGAAAAGCAGTACACTTCTTCTCTTTCTTACGGCATGTTTTAATAGTTATAGTTTTTAATTTCTTTCACTCTTCACCTTAATGAATCCACTTACTTAACTTTACGGATTACAAGGTGAGTACCGCAATTATAAGCTCTTGCTAAAAATTTTAATAAGAGTGTAGTGGAAGGAATATGTTCCTAAAAATTTTGGCAGAATTTCTCTAAATTTTGGAAGATTTAGAGACTGGCATCAAAATTGGAGGACTGAAGATAAACAGCCTTCGTTATGCAGATGATACTGTGCTAATTTGTAATTCTAAGGACATCTTAAAAAAACTCTGAGGAGAGTATGAGAAGCAAGTAAGAAAAAAGGATTGTTTCTGAATGTGTTAAACTAAAATTATGGTGATTGGCGATAATCTCGATTCCAGTAAAGTGAAGGTTAATGGACAAGATATCGAAGAAGTTGATGAATTTGATTACTTAGGGTCGAGAATAAATAAAAATAGTGACTGCTTAAACGATGTAGGTAAAGAGAAGACAGGCAACTGCTAAAACATTGGTCGCTGATCTGATAAAATTATGGAGGTATCATGATCTGACCCTAGAGACGAAACTGAGAATCACTGATTCGTTAATTTTTACAGTTGCCACTTATGGATGTGAAGGATGAAATCTGAAAAGAGTTGACAGGAAGAAAATTGAGGCATTTGAAATGTGGTGTTACAGGAGAATACTGCGTATTTCATACTTGGATCGAAGAACAAATGAGTGGGTATTGAATAAAACTGGCAGACCTCAAATTCTTCTTCATAGCATCAACAAAGTTTTTTGGTCATATAGTAAAGAAGAGAAAACTTTCTGTTGAAGACTATAATGGAAAGACGGTGATTCTACCAATTGTCCTACCCACGAGGGCCATCATGAACTGAAAGGTGTCCAGATATTAATAGTAGGTAGTGTGAGTGTTTGTATATATACGCATACTGTACAGTATATATTTAATAAATGTACCAAATAGATGTTTAACTTATTGCACTCACTTTTTTTATTATTTTTTATTTTATTTTATTTCTTCAAGTCGAAAATATAACTCCGGATTTAACAGGCTTTGGATTAACCGCTCCTATTCTCCGTTTACGTAGGAACTTACTGCATATTCCTTAAAACTGATTAGAGATGTAAGAAGATATTAATGGAAAACAATCGTATAGATACAGCTTTATTTTCTTTGAAAAACTAAAATTAAAAATATCAATTTTTCGCTTTCAATTAATAAATTAAACAGCTTTATTTTCTTTGAAAAACTAAAATTAAAAATATCAATTTTTCGCTTTCAATTAAATAATTCAAAAATACAAAAATGGGATTATTGGAAACTACACACATATAAGATTATTAGCTTCAAACTTTTCTTCTCTAAGGATGTTATGATTTATTCTAGCGAACCTTTGTCTAGCCTACCTTGCCTTCTTTTAAATTTAAGATGACGGCACTTGCAAAACATTGTGTTCGACAATGGAACTTACAAAGAAGGTGATGGTTATGTAAACTGAAATGTATATAATTCATTCTCGATATGTTCTAACGGATCTCGTGTTCCTTTTCTACATATTCACACATGAAAGATGAAAACAAATGAAATCAAAAGTACTTGAGAGAGTGTGGTAATGAAAGAAACACTAGCGAAAGTGATATGGAAACCATCTGTATGCGTGCATGCATGTGTTTTAGTGTTATAGGGGGGGGGGGACATCTTCATTCATCAAACCAAACACTGAGGAATGAAGCGTTCGTTCTGAATCCCCAGTCTCGTGCTTCCTGGTGCACAAGTATTCGTCACACATACAGAGGCATTGGTCACGACACAGCGCAAACACAGCTGGGGTTGCCACGAAGGGAGCCTCCTGATCTGTCAAATACACCTGTGATACAAAGTAGGTACACACTGGAGCTCTTTTCTCTTCCCTGGACTTCCACGAAGGATTTAGATTTCAGCCAACCAAATGACTGTAATCTCAGTAAATATAAGAATAATTCAACTGTTTCTTGAAAGAAAGTTTCACACGTGGAATTCCTGTCATACTTTCTCCCCTCTTCACCAGTGTCAGAGAGTTAAAAGCGGGGAGGGCGATTGCAATAATCCAGGACTCGAACCTCTCCATAGATACATATTACATAAAAGTGAACGTGCGGAATCATAAAATAGAGAATAAATAACTAAGATGTGAAGACGTAAGAAATTAATGAGATGTAACTTGAACAGGTGACACTACATGTTAATTTTTCAAACGCTAATTATAAAAATTGTTTTATCAATCTAGCAACACTCCATATATAAAATATTGGTTTCCCTTTATATTTAAAGTATGTACAGTAAAATATTCTTACATTCAATGAACTAAAGATAGAAAAGGTATCAAATGAGAGTCAGGCTACAGTAGAGACGTAGGACTCTTATCATAAACCAACATATTCTTTATCATCATCGTTTTTCTTTAGGAAATCCTTTCAGACGTTTACTATGAAAAGTTATATATTTACTTTCATTTCTATAAAATGCTTCAACACTTAAACTTAAAATAAATAACATGCCAGAGAGAACAGAACACCAAGTAAAATGCTATTAACAAGTTAGTCAGAGGTGATAGAAAACTAGCAAAAAAATAAATAAAAGAAATGGGTAAAAGATGATGAATGAAGACTGACTATGGGAATGCTCGCACTTGAAAATGTGATAACGCCCATATACAGCAATGCCTGATGCATCATCCTGTTCGTTGCTACTCTTGACGACTGAAGTGAATTCTTTAAACCAAAGTTGTGGTTTGTTGTGCCGTTTGAGTACCAATTTCATCCTTTTCGGTCGATAAATACGCTGGTTGGTCCACTCAAACCTTATTAGAATTCCATTCAACACAATCTACAATTAAATATGGTTTGTGTACTAATTGTAAGTATTGAGATACAGTCTGAATTCAGTGACGAAGAGCACTTCGCAAGACGCTTGATTAGCGTTATTCCAGAGAGGCAGCACACGGTACAGGGCGTCGAGAAGGGTGGGAGAGGGGAAGGAATGCAGTAGGAGAAACAGAGACAGAGGGAAAATGTACAACTTATACGGATTGGTGTGATGAGAATGACAAGTAGAACAGTTCGCACGTGCGTGATGCTGGCCTCGTTTTAGCGGCTCTCTCGACCGGAAAATCGCTACGGCAAGTTCGTCAGTTAAGTAAATAGATAATTAGGAGGCCAAACAACCAATTAGCAGTGGAGAGAGATGCCCCTGTTCCCTGTAACCGATTATTGTCAACACCTGACCGATATCACCGAAATAAGGAGTGCAGAGTGGCCCGCACTCAAGTGTGGAGTGAATGCGAATATTAGTAAGTAAATTAGACGCCAAAAGAAAGCACAGACTAGTTATTCGGTATAGGAAGTACCAGAATACTTTACTGAATGACTTTAACTTCTAGTACAAAATTAATTAGAGGCTTCGGTGGCGTAATGCAGGTTGGTACTCGTTAAGTAAGGACTCTAATTCGATTCCATTCGGTTTTCCGTGAATTTTCAGCCAATACGGAAGTTGGTTTACAGGCGGTGGTCAGCAGACTTTTCTTCTCGAGTACTATCTCTTTTAATTCTTCTTCTTCTTCCCAACCTTATCCATAAATTATATAAATTGCCTCTCGTAAGAAAACTTTTAAAAATCGTATGTAATTCAGACGAGTAGATGAATTGGTAAACTGTTGTGAAGAAAGCAACGCATTCATTTTGCAAAATATAATAACGCCTGAAGTTGATAGAAAGTTACAAATCACATTCATAATATTTTTCCAAATAACTTGAAACTGTGTGTTGTTTAAATGGGAAATGTTATAAACTTTCCAGAATCCTAATAAGTCACTAAAATAGCTAATGATCTGAAGGTTTTTTTTTTTTTTTTTTTTTTCAATCATTTTCACATCATAAGTGTTACATTGTCTGTGTACGTCACCTGTTGCTATGTTAGCGGCACCATTTCAAAATAGATAAGTGTTGCTAGGCCACCACACGCCTAAATAAACAATTTTTTTATTCATTTGTCATTAGATGCAATGGGAAATGGTAAAATCCCATCAATAATGCTGTCCTCAAGCCGCCTTATTTTAGTTCGTGATCTCTGATTAATGTGTTTTTATCTGTATATATGACAGTGAACGAATGAATGAAAACACTTTAGCCTAGCCATTAAAGTAAAGTTAAACACGGGATCACGCGTTCAAGAACCTCCAAGGATCAGGGAAAGAACAGATAAGAAATACTGTATATGCAAAACAACACGCGATAAGGGACATTTTTAATACTACAGTTATAGCTGATCATTGTTAATAATAAAGTACTGTTAACTAGAAATGTGATATTTAATAACGGCATATATATGAAGAAAACCTATTTGATGAGATAGTTGTATTTCATAATACTTCCCAAAATCTGTTAAATTTTTATTTTTATCGATCTTATAATAATAATTATTATCATTATTATTGCTCTTATATTATTTCTCCCTGATTGGGGGTTCCACCTCGTGACGGGTATTGCTACCAAGTACACAGGGTGGTTGCTGTTATGTCTGGTGTTACTGTTGGTCGAGGAACTCTCTGACTATCCTAAGGTGTTCAGGATTGCGACTTTCTGGAGTTTCTTGTTGGTGTTCTCTGGGAGACCTATTGCTGCTAGGCTGTTATGTAGGGTCTTTGGCACCATACCTGTGGTTGACACGATGATCCGGATGGTTGTTACTTGTTGCATATGCCACATCTCTTTGATCTCCTGTCTTAGGTTCGTATACTTCCTGATTTTTTCCCCATGGGTTTTCTGAAGGTTGCCAGTGTTAGGTACCGCTATGTCAATCAGTAGGTAGCTTCTCCTTCTTGTCCACAAGCGTTATGTCCAGTCTGTTGTGCAGGATTGTCCTATCCGTTATTATGGCGCGGTCCCAGTAAAGCTTGTGGGTTGGGGGTCTCTAGTACTGCCCTTCGATCAACTGGTATTTCCTTGCTAGCTTCTGAAGTATTATCCTGGCTACTTGGTCGTGTCTATGAGTGTACTCAGTCTTAGTGATCACCTTGCACCCTGCGGTGATTTGTTGGATCGTTTCTGAGGTCAGGTGGCATCGTCGACATGTGTCATCGGACACAGCATAGTATATTGATGTATGTAAGGTAGCACCTAGACTTAAAGCTAGAGCCGGGTCTGGGTCAACTATTCCTGTCTGTGCACAATGCACGAACTCCACACCCATCGGATGAAGTGCAATACCGATAGATGTCCCCTTCCCCCACATTCTGGCTGCCCGCACCAGGAATACAAAAAAAAATAATAATAAATAAATAAACAAATAAATAAAACAAAATATTTAAAAAAAAAACATATGCAAGCAGTCACGAGTAAATCCCGCATCATCAGTTTGGGAGATGTTGCTCTTCAGTTGACATATCTCGCCTGAACCGAAGAAAGAAAAAATTTCTCTGTTCATCGTGTAAAACCAAGAGAGAGAACGATGGGAAAGAGCCAGGAAATAATAAATCTAAGGAAGTGTCTAGCGAAGGCGAGTCAGGTGTCGACGACTGCAGTGATCCCGAGCCAACGGACTTCTTGCAAGGTAGCTGCTTTCGGATATCTGGAGAACGAAATAATATCATTAATGACACGATAATAGAAATCCTCGGGTGTGACGCATGCCCAGATGACTGCGAACATCAGAGACGTGATACAAGAACCCAGGACGGTGACAGAAATTCAAACTTCTCAGTACAGGCTGATGCAAAGAGACTAGCGTCCGATGCAACGGGGGAAAATGAACTCTACAGCTCGGAACCGAACATGAACAGACATGAATATCACTTAACAGAATTCCTCTCTCCGGTGTACAAGGCCCTACGGGAGATCCAGGAGGAGAACGACGAACTAAGGAAGCAAAATATTAAGATTATTATAAGTCAAAAATTATTGGCGGAAAAATTAAATACAGTACGGCGCAATTACAATTAACAGATAGAAGAAATGACAAACACAATGCAGTATTGACTATAAAGAAACAACAAAATAGGGCAATAGCCAATGATGCGGACGCGATCAAGACAGAACAACATAAACGTATACAGAGTGATATAGAAGGAAAAACAAGGAATGATAGAAGTAATATCTTACATAACGAGGGTGGCGAGACACTTAAGCGACAAAGAGTATCAGTAGCCGAAATATCTACCAAGAAAGACATCATGTCTAAGCCAGGAACAAGAAGAGACCCTGCCAAAAATTTTCCTAACCCCCTACCAACCCAGAACCCAAAGACGATAGAAATAGATATTGGTCTCACTAGACAACCTACGTTCGCGCAAATTGCAGCCCTCCCTCCGAAGTCACCGCAGGAAAACGCGTCAGGTGAATCTGCCGCATGGATGCCTTCCCACACACAGCAAATCACTTTACATAGCAATCCTGTAGGCTACAAGCATCAAAAAACATCACAAAGCACTGATGAGCACAACAGACCTGACACCGCAACGAAACGTTCGTTAGGACACAGTAAGAGACTAGCGGACAGATTTTCAACATAACCTCTGTACAAACCAGAGGAAAAATATTTATCTCAAGACTCGACCCGCAGACGAAGCCAAATCTCATAAAAGAAATGGTGCAACAGAGGAATAGGGATCGACGTAGAAGTTAAAAAAATTGGCACAAGACATCCGGTAATCACTTGCCCAGTAAGCAGCGAAGACCGTCTCTTGGACAGAAACATCTGGCCAGTAGGATCGCTTGTGAAACCCTACAGAGAAAGGGCTGGGAAGCCCACATGTAGGAACAACGCAGCGAACTTGCGAACTGCCCAAAAGCAGTCAGCAAACGAAAAAGAATCTAATGGGATCATTATTTTCCTGCAAAATGTAAGAAGTATTTCGAATAAGCTGCACACATTACAAAGTTTATTGCTTAACTCGGAGAATGATTGCATATGTTTAGTAGAAATAACATGGCTCCAAAATAACAAGTACCTTGATGCCCTTGCACACTCCTCCGGTTACTATTGCCTAGCAAATGGAAGAGAAAGTAAGAGAGGAGGCGGGGTAATGATTCTGTTCAAAAAAAGGATTCTCGGTAGTCAGCGAACATGAATCGCAATCAAAAATTTCGAGGCTATCATTGCCATCTTTGGTACAGAAATGAAGAGATTTCAATTATGTTTAATACATCTACCCCCAAGTCTGCGCGGTAGCACAGTGGTATCGTCACCGTCCTCCCCACACCGGGTGGAAAAGGCCTGGGTTCGAATTCCGTCGATGACGCGAGGAACTTTAATGGGCTTTTTTCACTCCGTGGCTGAGTTAATTGGTCTCAGGCGTAGATAGCAAGGTTTTTCTCCCCAGTTACTGGGGTTTTTTCGTCCAGCAAAAGAGGCAAATCAACCATAGAACGTACGCAATTTACAAACACAAATACGGGTTAATGTATTTAATTACGGGTAACCCTAAAATAATAATAAATAATAATACATCTACCCCCAGAGCATACTAAAGAAAACAGAGCTGAGCTTTTTATGTGGCTTGCCTCAAACATGAGCGCGAATACAAATACAATAGTAATGGGGGACCTCAATATGCCGTTACCAAATCATCGGGAGGCAAAAACTGAATTGGATGGTACAATGCAAGCCTTAAATATGAGTCAACTGAAAACACCAGCAACAAGAAGAACTCAGTGCCTCGACTTGATTTACTATAACACTTCGGATATAAGGTTGAAGGAGAACATTATGAAATTCGCGTCAGATCACCGACCACTCACATTTGAAGCCACATTAAGAAGACAACGAGACATCCGACAATCTGGTTGGCATTCGAAAAGTATAACAAAGGTAATCTTCTCAACAAAATATATTAAAAATTATGTAATTCTAAAACACATTACCGAATACAACTGGCAAAACCTATGCCTTTTGAGCACCGATGCTGCCTTAACAACACTCTCGCAATCACTTTTTCATATTACATATATCGCAAGAAGGAGCTTCTAAGGAACTAAAAGTGTCAAAGAGGGCAAACCCTTGGTTCAGCCCACAATTAAAAATAATTTTCAAAAATAAACAAAAACTGCACAGGAAATGAAAAAGAACAGGGCATCCAGAGAATCACATCCGGTACAAGCATGAAAGAGCACGTTTCACGAAGGCTAAGAAACAGGCAAACCTTAAAATGATTACAACAAAATTAAAAAAGGGCAAAAGAATTTCCAACAAAAAAAGCTACATGCATAAAATGACTGAGAAAACCTTTAAAGATTGGGCCGAAGCTAAGTTCGGGACACCCCTCAAGGAAAATCAAGGTAACAGTGAAGATAACGTTAACAAAATGCAGGATGTAATCAAGAAAATTAGAGACATTATCAACACTAATCAAATTGTGACTAACAAGGAAGAATTGAAGGAAATCAGTATCAGCAGAGACAACTTAAAAAGAGTAATCAACAGTCTCCCAAATAAAGCTACAATCGGGCCAGACAAATTCCCACTTTTTATGATTAAAATCTGTGGCTGTTTCATCATCGATATATTATTATATCTATTTCAGAGAATAATGGTGGAAGAGGATTTCCCCGAGCTGTGGAAAAGCTATTACGTAAAACCTATCCCCAAAATAAAAAACCCTAAATCTGGAAAAGTCTTCAGACCAATCGCTGTTGGATGCTCTTTGCAAAAAATCTTCGAAAAAACAATCCTGGACATCATTATCCAACATTGCTTCAAACACAGACCTGAATACCTGCACCTGCAACTCGGGTTGCAGGTGCAGAGATCCTCAGAGGTACTTCCTCAGAGATCGATCATCACCAACCTCATGGGAACACTACTAAGGATCCAACAAACGCTAAATAACAAGCAGCAACTGGATGTTGTTTTTCTAGATGTGGCAGCCGCATTCGACAACATATCCATCCCAGCTCTAATGTTATTCTGAGGAACTACTTCCTCATTACGGGAAATGTCCTCCATTTTTTAACGAACACTCTTCTGCGCAGAGAAATCACAATAACAAACGGGAATGTGTGCGCTACCAAGTCGATAAAGGAGTCCCACGAGGCGGCGTATTGTCCGCCACACTCTTTGCCATAGCCCTCGAACCCTTCTTAGCTCAAAACAGGAAGCAATTCATCACATATGCGGACGATATGAAATTTTTTATTACCTCAGAAGACCAGAAATCTGGAGGCTTGAAATGGTGGAACCCATGTTTAGTCTCTAGAGCTAAGTTCCGGTCAACCTTTCCCTATCTCTTCCATCATGCAGTATGATTGATGACTTTTGAGGTTATGATGAAAGTCGTGGCGAGATCCAATATTCCTTACATTTCGAGGGTACAGCTCTAAAACGGTGTTCGCAGGCCGGCCGCTAGTTAGTACACCGGACTGAACCTATTGGTAACTCTCTAGGAAGCTTCCGGATCAGCTAGTGTATAATCTTGCTGCCTCTACTCTGCCAGATAGTGACTGGAGGGAGTCCGAGTAGTGTGTATGCGGGGAGCATTGTCGAGGCCACGTTATGTCAAGGATCTGGGTATATTCTTACCACATGTACGCCATATCCAAAAATTTCATTACTTCATACAGCATGTCCCACCTACTTTTCCTCACTATTGAATACACCATGAATTGTCAAACTAATAGAGCAAGCTTATCTGCGAAAAGATCTAAACCTCCCAAGGACTTCCTAATTCATTTCACAAATATACGTGGTCTCAATTCTAATCTCAACGATGTCCATTTCCACTTGCAGTCTGCCAAACCCCATGTACTTTTTCTGACAGAATCTCAGTTATCGGTTGATTCATTTACTGCTCATCTCAGATGCCCAAATTATTCGCTGTATGATTCCCTTCGCCTCAAAGGTGGTACTTGTGCATATGTCTGTTCTGATATTCCCTGTCAGAGACTTGGCAATTTGGAATCTCCTCTCTTTGATCTTCTCTGGCTTAAAATCTCTCTACCTCATTGTGTCAAATTCATCTGTTGTCTCTACCGTTCTCCCAACTCCACTAATCATTTGGAGTTCTTTGACTTCCTCTCTTTGCAACTAGACTTTCTCCAGTCCAACTTTCCTAACAGTGAAGTAATTTTCCTTGGTGATTTTAATGTTCACAACTCCAGCTGGCTTCCGTTTTCTAGTCACACCGACCCTGCAGGTCGAGATGCTGAGGCTTTTGCAATTACTAATGACCTAGCACAGATTGTTCATTTACCTACAAGAATACCGGACAATCCTAATCATACAGCCAATACGCTTGATCTTTTTCTCACAAACAACCCTTCTAAGTAAAGGGTCGAAGTGAGAGGTCCTTTAGGCACTTCAGATCACAACTTGGTGATTGTCTCTTCTCCAATGGAACCTTTATCTCATGGCTATTCCCAACCACGTGTTGTTTGGCATTACAAGAATGCAAAATGGGATGACCTGCGAGACTTCTTTTCTTCTTTCCCTTGGTCGGATTACTGTTTCAAAACGTCTGATGTCAACGTTTGCTCAGATCGTGTCAGTGAAATTATTCTTGCAGGAATGGAATCCTTTATCCCACACTCCACTTTAAAATCTCGTCCTTTATCTAAACCTTGGTTTTCCAATAAATGTGCTAAGGCTGTCCAAGAGAAGAATGTTGCATATCGTAATTGGCTTGTTTCTAACTCTTCAGTTTCATTTTCTGCCTACACCAAAGCTCGCAACAGTTGTAAAGCAGTTATTAACCAGTCCAAACTAGAGTTTGAACAGGCTAAGAGTAGAAAACTTGCTTCTTGCCCTAATGGTAGCCGAGCATTCTGGTCTCTTGCCAAAGCTATTGGCCGCAACTTTTGCCCATCTTTACTCCCACCTCTGTCCAAACCAGATGGTTCTGTTGCCACTTCAGCCAAGGATAAAGCTGACCTTCTAGCATCCCATTTTTCTTCCAGCTCATGTATTAATGATCTTGGTAAAATACCTCCCACCATTCCCAACACGCTCCATTCAATGCCTCCTGTGGTCTTCCGTCAAAAGGATATCAGAAGGATTTTGATGAATCTTGATGCTAAGAAAGCTCCAGGTCCTGATGGTATTTCTCCAGTTGTTCTCAAAACCTGTGCTCCTGAACTTACTCCTATTCTTTGCCGCCTTTTTTCACTTTCTTACTCCAAAGTTGTTTTTCCTTCTGCTTGGAAATTTGCTCATATCCAGCCAGTTCCTAAAAAGGGTGACAAATCCCTCCCATCCAATTATCGTCCCATTGCAATTACTTCTACTCTTTCTAAAGTAATGGAGAAATCAATTAACCGCCAACTCTTAAACTACCTAGAAACCTTCCGTCTGATCAACGATCACCAGTACGGATTCCGTCAGTGTCAATCCACTGGAGATATTCTGGCTTATGTTACCCATTTATGGACTAATTCAATGGAAAGGTTCGGTGAAACACAAGTAGTTGCTCTTGACATCTCAAAGGCTTTTGATCGTGTTTGGCATAAAGGTCTTCTAAACAAGCTTCCATCTTATGGTTTGCCAACTGTTTTTAATAATTGGTTATCCAGTTTTCTCTCTGATCGCTCACTGAGGGTGATGGTAGATGGCTCTCTGTCTTCTAACTTCTCCACTAATGCCGGTGTCCCTCAAGGTTCAGTTCTTTCCCCCACTCTTTTCCTCTTGTATATCAATGACCTTCTTCCATTGACTGGAAATCCTATCCATAGTTTTGCCGATGATAGCACATTACATTCAACTTTCCATTTTGAGAAACCTTGTCCTGCTCAATCAGCTTCAACTTCTCGAAAATCTGCTACCAATTCCTTAAATGCCGATCTTCAGGTAATTCTCCAGTGGGGCAAAGACAACTTAGTTGATTTCAACCCTTCTAAAACTCAGTCTTGTCTTATATCTCGCAAAAAGGATTCTTCTACTCCTATGCTTATCTTTAATGACACTCCGATTTCTAGGCAGAATGATATATCTCTTTTGGGGATTACCCTGACTTCTAATCTCTCTTGGCACAAGCACATTACAAATATTGCTTCCTCTGCATCTAAAAAACTTGGTTTTCTCTTTCGCTCTCGGCGTTACTTTTCTTCCAAACAGCTGCTCACTCTGTATAAATCGCAAATTCGCCCTGCCATGGAATATTGTTCCCATATCTGGGGTGGTGCCCCCAAAACCTCTCTCCGGCTCCTTGATTCCATTCAGAAGAGGGCAGTTAGGTTAATTAATGATTCATCTCTAACAGAGTCTCTCCACTCGCTTTCTCATAGACGCACTGTTTCTGCTGCATGCCTCTTCTACAGATACTTCCATGGGCACTGTTCTTCTGAATTGGCTTCTATAATTCCTGCTCTCTCTTTCAAAGCAGTCCGAACACGTGCCGCCACCAGCCAACATCCATTTACTGTCCAACGTCAAACCCACAGAACCAACTTTTCATCTTCCTCATTTATTCATTCAACTGCCGTTTTCTGGAACAACCTTCCTTCATACGTATTTCCTGAAAATTACAATCTACAAAAGTTCAAGTGCAATGTCAACAAATATCTTCTTTCGTCTTCTTAACCTCAAACCCAAGCACGGTACTAAGTACTATAGGTCCTAATACCTCTCGTGTTTGGGGTTCACATAAAAAAAAAAAAAAAAAAAAAAAACCAAGTGGCCAACGCAAAAATAAAAGAACTACAAAAATACCTCGACTCTATCGGGCTACACCTAAATGAAGACAAGACTGCGCAAATGACCTTCACAAATAAAATAAATCCAAACAAAATAACAATATACGTGAACGATATCCTTGTCCAAAAGGTTCAGTCACATGTTGATCTTGGACTCAAGTGGGACGAAGGACTGAACTTCCTTCCGCACTATGCTTACATCCGTAGGAAAACATACGCGGCGCTCTGGACAACCAGGCAGGAGTTCACCGGTATTAGAAACCCCAATTTAATGATTCAGTATATTAATATATGTGTTATCCCTATATATACATGATTCAGTATATTAATATATGTGTTATCCCTATTCCTCTATGTAGTTATAAGAACCAGGCCTGGCAAGACTATGTTCGGATACAGGGAAACCAAGACCCCTGGAATCCAATATATAAGGTTATAACAGAGAAAATATATCTAGATGATATCACCTATAGTGTTGGCGAGGAGAGTCAGGGGGAAACTCTGACGCGGAGTCAAACTGTCAAAGAAATTTTAATAAACCTTTTTCCAAGAGAAGGTATTTTAAATGTTTACCAAGAAGATATTTTAAAAGAAAATTTGCAGTACATGTCTGATGATACTGAGAGTCCTTTCACTCATGAAGAGTTAGGTTTAGCCTTAGACCAGACGAAGGATGGTAAGGCGCCTGGATTGGATTTCTTAGAGGCTGCAGTCATAAAGCAGTTCTACTCCAAGCATAGAGATATTCTGCTAGACTTGTATAATACTTGTCTGGCAGAAGGAACTTTTCCCAAGTCTTGGAGAACAGCGGTCTTTAAGGTTATTCTGAAGAGTCCAGAAAAGTCTCTGAACGAACCTGCCTCATATCGCCCTATTGCCTTGTTGCCGATTCTGGGAAAAATCTATGAAAGACTTCTCTCTTTTCGATTGAGAAGGAATTATGAGGCTCAAGGGCTGAGTTCTGAAAAGCAATTTGGATTTAAGAAAGGTTCCTCAACTGAGGATGCCATCAGAACGATGATAACCTATGTAGAAGGGGCACAGGCAAGATATGTCTTGGGTTTGTTTGTGGACTTCAGAGGTGCGTTCGACACTCTGTGGTGGGGCAGTGTCCTCCACAGAGTTAGAGCTGCACTCTGTACAATGAATCTGTATAAAGCTTTTCGCAGTTATTTTTCTGTCCGCTGTGTACAAGTAAGAACGAGCTTTGAGCAAGAATGTTATGAAGTTGAACGTGGCTGCCCTCAGGGTTCAATTCTGGGTCCTTATATCTGGAACATGGTTTTAGATGATTTTTTAAATTCTGACATGGAGGACACGCAAGTAGTGGCCTATGCAGATGATATAGTTCTTTTGGTGAATGGGAATTCAAGAAAAGACCTTGAAATTAAAGCTAGTAGAATTCTAGAAAAATTATTAAATTGGAGTGAAAAGCATAAGCTAGAAGTGTCCACAAGTAAGACAGTTATTATGCTGTTGAAGGTTAAACTAAGTCTTACAAGGCCACCATTAGTGAGAAGTGGTGATGTCTCCTTAAAATATGTTAAGACCTTGAAATATCTGGGGTTGTTCTTGGAGGAGCGATTGTTTTTTACAGAGCACGCAAGATTTCTGAAGCAGAAAGTTAAGCTCCTGTACGCAAAGCTCCGCAGAGTTGTAAGAGTTAAATGGGGTATAAAGGGCCGAGCCCTCAATATGTTATATGAAAGTGTGTTCGTACCCATTATAACCTACGGAGCTGGAGCGTGGTGCAGTAGAGCAACAAACTCTGCAGTGATGAGACAACTGCTGTCAGCTCAGCGATTTGCTCTTCTGGGGATAACTCGGATATGTAGAACAGTTTCGACTGTTGCTGCCCAGGTCATTGCTGGAAAGTTGCCGGCGGACCTTTTAGTGGTCCGTTCTGGCTTATTATATTGTTTGAAACGGGGCATCACTAAAGAGATTCTTGGCATCCGGTCCTGTGCGGTTGGCGAGGCAGTGTCTGATGTACGACTGTTGGCGGTTGAACGGAGGAGGATTGAGAGTGATGTGGAAAATATCTGGCAAAATAGATGGCTTAATTCGGATAAAGGTAGAGAGACATATCATTTTCTCCCCTCCGTTAAAATAGTGAATTATAGAACAAGACCATGGCTTCAGTTCGGATTACAGGCATGCTTTGTTTTAACTGGTCACGGACTACGGGCCAGGCTGAGTGAGTTTGGATTATCAGAGACAGGCTTATGTGCTTGTGGACAAATGGAGACGGGCCTCCATGTTATGTTATATTGTCCGTTTTATTCGGATTTTAGAATTATGCTTGAGGTGGCTCTTGGTATCAATCAGAGTACTTTATATACTCTATTTTCAAATAGAGAGAATTTTAATGTTTTTAATGATTTTATTGAAAATGTGTTTAAAAGAAGGATATCTTGTATATAGTGTAAATGTAGAGGTCTTCCTCCCCGTGGAAGGGGCGGGAACTGAAGCCATAGGGAATATTAACTTATTCTCTATGGTGACAGGCTAAAGACCGAGCAATTATGAATCATAAACAAAAGAGTTAGAAGTTTTTAACTTTTTAAATGTCCTTATTAACTTACTAACAAAATTTGTTGTCGTTCAATAACACAATGTTTTTTGAGATGAAATTTTCAAAATTTTTAAGCATTAAATTGTGCATATGGGCACCTTGCCCAGGAGGCACTACTACTAACTCAGTTGTATATGATGATTCCTCTATGTGTCACAAATCTGGTCTTCAGCTCCCGAAAACACTATTAAGGCTTTTCTAGGAATAGAATACTGGCTCTTGAGATGGCTGAACAGAATTTCAGCTAAGCCTTTTACCATCTCAGGAGGTATACTATACTCCAATTTAGAAGTCACTCCTTGGAGACAAACGATCACTACAAAGAATATGATGGCGCTTGCTCAGATCTTAACGAGACGGCTGGATTCACCGAAAGCCCGAGACTGGACAGTAACACCAGGAGAAAAACAAAGATGAGTTGCAGGTAAGGAACAGCAACTCAAGCCCGCATTTACGCAGTTGGATAGTCTGGGAAGATTCTTTCCAGCAAACACTCTAAAGCTGTTTAATACTCTAAAAATCAACAATGAAAAACTTTGCACAAGCAAAACATACAGAAAAGAAGTTCTCGAAAACTGCTACCTGCAGATACAGATGTAAGAAAAAATAAACAGCACTAAGAACCGCCATACAGTAGCTGACAGGAATCCCGACCTCATCTGGAAACATTCTCCTGGATATGCCTCACCTACTCCCACAGAAGAAATAGACTGCTGAAAACAGTAAAAATGAACATTTTACGCTTTTACTCTGTATCATATTGTATTCTGTATACTGTTCTGCTGCGAATATCCGTGCTAATGTAAATATGGTGATATTATGCTTTAAACGCAGCATTATAAAATTTTTCTCGTTTATTTATTAAGTCTTAAACAGATTACAAGTTATTAATGTATTGTATAATTCTGATAATAAGTGCTACATGTATTGTATAATTTAGTAAAGAGTGTTACATATAATGTAAAATTGTATATAACATTATTCTCTGTTGCATAACAGAATATGTATCTACACTCCCTAGTCAATGGCTGTAACCGGGTGTAAGATGTAAAATCTTACAAATATATTATTTTATAGAAATGTGAGATTAATTTAAAGTAAAACTTATAACATGGCAATATGGGGGAGCGAAACCTTACAGGTCAAGAATATTACTAAGATCACTCGCAAGGGATTAAATTAGACAACGTCTATACAAGGGGAGCCGTAAGCTGAAAAGCTATTAGCAACCTGGGTACACTTCGACTCCCAGCTCACACAGACAAACCAAAACAATAGAAACGAGTAGCAACTGCTGTTAGTAATAGGTGTTAACTCTGGAAAACAATGGCGCGAAGGACCATGCTACTGTCGGGACATTTCTTTAATCGGTGACAACTGGATAAGAGACAGGTAGTAAATACGGAACAAATGCTGGGAATTAGATTTAAGACTGGCGTCTGGCTGTCGGCGATGGCAGGTTTGGTAGATCTTGGGAAATAAATCTGCTAAAGTATAACTATAGGCGGCGAACTTCAAAGGTACAGACAGCCTGAGAAATTTTACAAATTTCTTAAAATAAGATGTTAGATCGAGCAATAAACAGAAAGCTTGGGAAAAGATAACATGGGCGAATTAGGACAGAGTGGAAGTTGATAAAATGAGAAAGATTGGTTAAGACTCAGAACAAGGGCGAGTGTTGACACAAAGAGGCGGTACGTAGTTGAGATGAAAAAAGCGAGTGAACAGGGAGAGAGAGAGGACAGAACCCAAAGTTGAGATTCATGTGGGTGTTTATGGAAATGAGTTAGGAGGTGGACAAAGTTGAGATTCTTGTCGGTGCTTGGGAAAATGCGATAGTATAGAGAACGGACAGTTGAGATCTTGTTGGTGTTTATGAAAATGGGTTAGTGGGATTCTAAGTTGAGTTTTTTGTTGGTGCTAGGAAAAAATGAAATAGTCAGCGGACACAGCAGTCGAGATTTTCGTCGATATAAGTAAAATGAGTTAGTAACATGGACAGTTGAGGGTTCTGTTGTGGTAGGAAATATGTGTCAGTTAACGGTTGTGTTTGGTCGTGGTGGGAAAAGAGCAGGGTAGCGCCCTGGGAAGTTTTCTTCTTGAAAGAGTTCTTAATAGGTGGAGCGGAAAAACGAGGGTAGCACCCTATGAGTTTTTCCTTGTGATAGGTTTTAATAAGGTGGAGAGAAAGGGAGCGAAATCCGCAGAATTAGTACCTCGAGAGAGAGGAGCAAAAACTGAATTAGTAGCCCAATGAGAAGGAAGGAAGCAGTGAATGGAAGGTAGCCCGAATAAAGTGGAGAAAGGACACCAGACCCATGCAGCCAAGAGTTCCTGATAATTATCTGAAGCAGATTCAGGAGAAAGAAGATGAAGGAGATCCTCAGAAGGTAGCCTGAGAGCCTAAAATGGAAGCTTGAAACCTCCCTGAGAAAGAAAGGAAAAAGATAGAAGTAGGTGAGATATTGTTAAGTTAACAAGGACTGTTAGTGAAACAGTATAGTGATTAAATTAAAAAAAGGCGGTAGCACTAGAAGTAAATTGATAGATAAATTATCTCTGAAGTAAATTATATATATACTAACAGAGTTTAATTAATTAAAAAGGTTATTGTAAAATGCAAGAGAAACGAAGGATGAGTAATAGATTAAATTGTTGTTCAAATGATTATAATGTGTTAGAAGGGTAGTAAGGTTTATATGAGAAGTTTTGATTATGTTTTAAGGATAGATAATTGAATTATATGAGAATCTTTGAATGTTTTAAGGATAGATAATTGAATATAGTGTTTGTATTGATGAAGAATTGTTGGTTCATCTGAAAAACTAATAACAAATAGAGACTTTAGGAAAGTTAAGATTGGTCTTCAGTGTATTGTAACAGAATGGTGAGAACACAGAGTATAATGATGAAAGTAGCATATTGATTGTTAATATAAGGAACACAATTGTATCCAGAAGTAAGTGAAATAGGTATAGTGAAGGTGTATAAGTCTTAGGAGTTAGTTAGTTAGGGCAAGAAGAATGAATCAGTGTTTTCATATAATGGTCAACTTAGATTAGCTAGTGAAGGGAAACAGGAATAAGAATAATTTATGCAAGGTATCCTTGATTTAACTTTGTATGCATATTACATGTTTTTTTATTCAATTGTATATTATGTTGTATATATATATGTAAATAAACTTTGTTGTTTATTAATTTGTGAGTTTATTATTCCTAAACACTCAGGAATTTCCGAAGGGATTTATTATTCCTAAACACTCAGGAATTTCCGAAGGGAATTATACATAATTGAGAAGTTCCCTTGAATCTAGAATTCTCCTGTGAAGCAAAGTCAGATGTGTACGTGGGGGTGTAAGAAATAGAGGTCTATATAGTTATAAGGGAACAGAACAAATAAGAAATATTTAATAAAGCATTATTATTATATATATTCAAAATAAAAGGTAAAGAAGAGTAAAGACATATGTATATTTATAAAGGACTTTCATTTCCCCCCCCACACACGGTATCTCCTAGGAGAAATAAAGATAATAATAATCAGTTTTCGTGATGCCAGCAAAAAGAAATAAATTAATTAATTCAAAAATAATAAAAAAAACTTAATCACTGTCAATCAGAACATCAAGCTGCCTCCTCTTCTGAAAAGCTCGTCTGGCAAACTCCTGAAATTTCTGAAAATACTAAACCTAGATAACAATTTATGCTCATTACCTCTGCATAAATCAACCACCACATTTACAAGATTAATTCTCATCTGATCGTAAACCGAACAATCAAATAACACACCCAAGTCTCTAAAGCCTGACAAACACAATACGGGTCAGACTCTATCCCTAGCTCGCACTTGCCCTTCAAGGATCCATGACCAGTTAATAAGTAAGAAGTCCACCGCCATGGAGTAGATTCAATTAAGTGGAACCTACAAAGGGTTTCCTACAAAGCAGCACTTAGTGGTACTGTGATGCAAGACTACAAAGCCGGATGAGTGCGAGTTGTGTTGATTTAGCAAGTTACGTGTTGGCTTGTTGTTTGTGCCACTTAGTTACTAGGAAGCGCGATCACCGAGGAAGGCATCTCCGAGCATTCGCCCACTGCACTAGAAGCTCGTACAGGATGTTAGAGGGACTTTTACAAGGCTGTCCAGAGCCAGCATGGTATAGCAAAGCTGAGAGACCTTGGTGAGAGCAAGAGCGCCTGTGGTAAGAGGTAGGGGAAGACGGAATTCTGCACCTGAGGTAGTTCAAGTGCACGTTAAGTGGCCGAAATATTTGCATCACTGCTGAATGTAGTCTTTGCTACTGAAAGGTGCGGCGTTTGAAGACAATGTAGGAAGTCAAGGCTTCAAAGGCTTCATTAGATGCGATAAGCTGATGTTCACGTTGAAATGCCGTTCCAGCCTGCCTTCCGACAACCCCGCCAACTAATAACAATACGGTACAATACAGTCAGTCATGTTAGCTGTACATGTCTTCCATGGACCAGGACTGTACACTTCTTCCACAATTTGCCACAGAACAGTTCGAAACACTCCGATCAGTCACATGTGATGATCCTCAAGTTGTAATACTTGTCTCCTCTGAAAGACCCGTATAGAAAACAATTCCTTGACGTCAGACTACAATGAGCGTACAGCAAAACGTTTTCGAACAAGCCATCGAGCGGACGCTCTTGCGGATAGGCCTACGGAATAGACGACCTGTATATGTACGCATGTTGGCTTTGATCGACCGTCATCGACACTCCGCCTACAGTGAACAAGGGAGAACCGTTCCTGGACATTTAATTTCTATTATTTATTATTATTATTTTTATTTATTTATATATTTTTTGTACTATGCCAGCTTTTCTGGCAACCCCGCAACTTATTTACAATGCTGCACCGCTGAACAAATATTGTTGCGTAGCTATCTTAATTCCCTCGTAGAGGGTCACAATTCGTTCTCAAATATACTGTTCTAATGTCCATGTCACAAAGCAATACCATGAAGGTATCTGACACTAAAAAGTCCCAAAATAAGGTTGCAATGATCTCCATTGAACGACTGGAAAAGAGTCGCCTTGTCTACTGAATCAAGTTTCCAGTTAGATCATGCCGATGCACGGGTGCGTATTCAACGGCGAGCAAGGGAAAAGCTGCAACCAACCTGCCCACACGGTTTGACGAAAACAAGCCGGCGGCGGTGGTATCATGGTTTGGGAGATGTACTGGGTCCCTTCATCCCCACTGAACGCAAACTCACCGTCAGATGCTACCTCGGCATCCCGCTCCTGTGGAACATGATCCTTGATGAGTTCCTGGCCATGGACCTGGGGGAAGTCCACTCCCAGGCCTTCGCGGATGACTTAATCTTGACGGTCGCTGCAGACAGCAGGGCCCAACTGGAGGACAAGGCAAACCAGGCCCTGAGGATACTTCAGGAGTGGACTCAGATTCATCTACTGAAGATATCACCGACCAAAACTTCCTCGATTTTGCTCAAAGGAACATTAGACCTACACAGGCCACCACAAATCAAAGTGGAAAATAAGACTATCAAACTAGTGGACCAACTAAAACACCTTGGCCTTATACTTGACTCTAAACTATCATTCCAGTACCACCTGACATACATCAGAGCAAAGATTAAGAAATACTCTGCACTAGTGGCCAGAATCACAAGACGAGATTGGGGGGGGGCTCAACAAACGCACCCTGTCACTGTATTATAAAACAACCTTCCTACCAGCAATAACCTACGCCTCTCCAGCCTGGTTTCAAAAAGCCGTAACTGCCGTAAATCGACGGACACTGGACGTTCCTTGGCTTTACAGTAAACCAGCTGCGAATCAGAAAGAAAAAAAAATCAGACTACAAAGGCACTTACAGCAGGTATGGCAGGATCGATTGACTGCTACAACCAAAGGCGAAATTACAAAGAAATTTCTGCCCACCATAGACAGGGTGTACCCCAAGCCCCCACCCTGGTTTCAACCCGGCCTCTTCACAACCTATTTGCTGACAGGCCACGGAGCGTTCAACGCGAAATTAGCATCTTTCAGAATCCTAGATGACCCACATTGCTCCTGTGGGAAGCCAGAAACCTGGACACACATAATGTATGAATGTACCAACTATGAAGACCTACGCTGCAGACTTATGACAGCAACCACGTACTTCCCAAGACATCTTGAATCGCACCTATTAGATTCATGCGAAGAGTACAAGGCACTAGCCAAATTCGCGCAGGAGTTGTTTACCAGGCGCAAAACACAAATTGCTGTTCACAGGGAACTACAATAATAAGGAGAAACTCGTGCAAAAGCCGCTTACCCCTCCAGCACAAAACACAACTGCTGAATATAAGTAACTTCAATAAGGAGGGACCTCGCAGACTCTTAGTACAACGACCTACTTGATATAGACGGGGAAATATGAATGACGCGTGTGAGGTTACCCGCTCGTGCATCGTCTGCACAAAAATGGGCGCCTCCGTAGCCAGGTGGGAAGGAGCAGTAGTGCGTAGCACACGCTTCTTGATTAGACCGGGGTTCGAGCCCGTCACCACCAAATATGGAGGATGCGGAAAGGTCAGGGAATGACCACCGCATATCATGGAGCAATATGGCCTTAGTTGCTAATGCTCCTAAAAACCAAATAACAACAACAACAACTGCACAAAAATGGATATACTAACTACTAGACAGGTCGGAACTGTCCCAGGAATGACGTACTTTCACGGCTTGGACACTTAAACTACTGTGACTACACGCAGCTTTGCTGCCGACACCATAAGGCGATCCTACACCTGTGCTCACTTGCACAGAGCTTTTACTCCACTTCCTGGGCGAGGGGGCGAGGGGGACGGCTCTGCTTTTTACTCTCCCCCTCGCCCACCCCTCTTCCTCCTGGTGGGGCATGGGCATGCCCCACTGACCTTCTCTGGGGTCGTCTTCCCTACTGACCCCATATTTCTGACTTTTCCCCCCAACCTTCAGTCTCCTCTGCGTAGTCTCCTAGTCTCCTAGCGTATGCCCCACACTACCAAAATTTTAATTGTTCAAATCAAGTCACGCATGCCCCTTTGGGCCTCTAATAATCTCTTTAGCGTCTTACCCTGAAACTCGCCGCGTGTTGCATTATTATTATTAATTTTTTTTATCTTTTTTTTTTTTTTTTTTTTTTTTTTTACGTAGGCCCTAGCCACTGAAATCTCAGGAAACTAGGTGGCAGGACCTGCCAGAGTAAAGCTTCATACTACTGTGCACCTGGTCAGCCTCCACGGGGCCAAGTGTGGGCAAAGTTGGGCCTCGGTAGGGGTCTAGCGGCTAAATGGCCAGATGAACAACGATACATAACATTACACTTATACAAAATCCATACACTTTTAAATCTCTGGCCATCCCAGTGAACTGGTACACCTACAATGAAAGCAACGCGGAGATGGGGGAAACCCCTGGTGCCGTTAGACATCAATACAGTTTACACTTTACCTCGGCATCCTCTAAATTTATTTCTGAAGCTGGTCTGTCTTCAGAGGCACCGAAGAAACTAAATCCTACAATAATTGTTTATGATCTAGATAACGATTTAACTAAGGAAGAAATTTTGGATGATTTGTATTTCAAAAATTTAAAAGACCTTGGGTTTACACGTGACCAGATAGGAAATGAGATTGCATTTAAATTCAAAACGAAATCAAGGTCTAAGTGTACATCAAGCTGAGTGCTTGCATTTTTCCCCACGTATTTTTTCACAAATTTTCACTCTAGACAGGATATTTATAGGGTTAATGTCTCATAAATTTAAGGCCTTTACGATAGTTACCAAATGCTTCTGTTGTTTATCATACAGACATAAGTCTAGCTCTTGCAAAAATGAAGTACCGACTTGCGGACACTGTGCTCGTTCGGGGCACGTATTTTCGGAAAGTCCCAACAAAAGTGACCCTGCAGTATGTGCCAATTGTAAACGAAGAAGAAGACAGCCGATCACTCTGTTTGAGATGTCTTGTGTCCAGAATACCAGAGAGCTATGGAAACATTAAGACAAAGGACTATCCCCATCTAGTACTAATGATCATAACAGTGATGAGGCTGAAGAATTGATGAAGCTGAAGAACTCTTGACCGCCAAATTAAAAATCAGTCAATTAAATGCCCATAGATCTAAGATGGTAACTGATGAAATTCGAAGACTTGCAGATATCCTTTCTCCAGACATTGTTTGGTTACAGGAACCGTATCATTATCACGGTAAAATTACAGGTTATCCTTTATCCACCAGAATAATAAAATACCCTCATGAAAATCCAAAAACAGCTATTATTGTATTCAATAGAAATCTAGACATTCTCACCATCACTTCTCTATGCTCACAGCATGCTACCTGTATACAAGCTACTAATGAAATTATGTCCTTCTACTTGATTTCTTTATACTGTCCGCCATCTTCAGATATTAATCCATTTCTGGAGTACCTAGAAACTGCTCTTCTTAAACTTTTACCAGAACCTGTTACTATCCTAATGGATGCAAATTCCCAATCTTCACTGTGGCATAGCGAAACCACGGATCACAGAGGGCGGTTATTAGATGATTTAATTTTTGCTCTTCAATTGCATGTTCTTAATCTCCCAAATAAGCCTTCTACCTTTTGTAGCACCCTGGGGCAGTCTAACATCGACGTCACTCTGTCAACAAGCAATATCTCTTCTCTAATTTCTGAGTGGGATGTACATACAGATTTGACAGTTTCCGATCATCGACTTATATCTTTTGACCTATGTTCTTCTAAAACTACTACAGCTCCACCTAATGATCTGATCAGATTTTCCTTACGAAATATAATTTGGGAAAACTTTGACAAATCAATCTTTAAAGATTTCAGTCTGATTCTACAGTCTCTGTGGACCATCTTGACGATAATCAATTGGCAAATTTTGTTAAAAACACTATCTTTACAGCTATCACAAAATCTACCAAAAGGAAAGCCTTCCGTACAAAATGTACCCCGTGGTGGACAAATGAGCTAACAATTCAACGTCATAAGGTTCATCACGCTAGGCGCCTTTATCAAAAAGCAAACCGAAATAGACAGCCTTTACGTGAGGTCAATAGGAAGAGGATACATACCAAAGCAATATACAGGGTGAGCAAAACGAAATAGACAGCCTTTACGTGAGGTCAATAGGAAGAGGATACATACCAAAGCAATATACAGGGTGATTCACTACCAGTGCGACAAACTTGCAGGAGGTGTAGGGGGCACAAAGACGAATCGGAATCACATAGCATTGCAGGGTCCGAAATGCCTTCGTCATGCGGTAGAGGACGTTGAACGGGAGGTCGCGTGAACAGCGATCTCGCTGGAAGTCAGCATTTGCGAACCGTTTCTGTTGAAGAAACCAAGTAGCAAAAGTCCTCCGGAGTGGATAATCCGCAGGCTCCAATGATTGGACGCGATGGTATAAACTCATTTGGTTTGTTGACAGTATCCTCCATAAAGTGGATTGGGAAATACCCAATCGTTGGCCTATCGCTCGAGTACTCGTACTCGGATTGCCTTCTGCAAGATGTAGGACATTCTCCTCATTGTCTGGCGTCCTCGTCGTTCGCTCTCGATTCATGGCACCTCTCGTGAAACAACCAGTCTCACGTAACCTTCTGTGCACACGTGCGAAAATCATATGATGAGGAGCACGCCTGTGCCGGAAACGTTCCTGGTACAAGCGCAGAGCGGCGTGCCCGTTACAGTCCGCAGCTCCATACGCGAAGTGCATGTCGGCCAGTTCAACGTTTGAATACTCGTCCATCCTACTGCCTCGGGAACCGGTTCGCAAATGCTGACTTCCAGCGGGATCGCTGTTCACGCGACCTCCCGTTCATCGTCCTCTACAGCATGACGAAGGCATTTCGGACCCTGCAATGCTATGTGATTCCGATTCGTCTTTGTGGCCCCCTACACCTCCTGCAAGTTTGTCGCACTGGTAGTGAATCACCCTGTATAATAGTAAGGTCAAATCTCGGCAGAATTTTGTACATACAACTGGAAACCAAGATTCGTGGAGTCTTAATATAAAATCCGTAGAAATAAATTAACTCTTGGTGATATCTTTAATACAATAATCTCAAATAATACAGAAACTCTGAATTGGACACAACCTGCCAATCAAATACTTGAGAGGCTTTTTCCCAATGATAATAGAACTTTTGATTCTGCCTACCACTCTGGAGTTAGGAAAGAAAATGAGCAATATGATTCTCCCATTTCTACTCATTTATTTACTATGGAAGAGCTTAAAAATGCAGTTTCTTCAACGAGTAATAACAGATGCCCAGGAACTGATCTACTGGAATCCATTTTCATAAAAAGATTCTTCTCTATTAGATCAAACCATCTTCTCTTCAACAAGTGTCTTGTAGCTGGGAATTTCCCTGTTATTTGGAAGTCTGCTCTCATTAGAATAATTCGAAAAAACAGGTAAATCACTGTAAGATACAAAATCTTACAGAAAAAGTTTTTTAGAAGACTTTGGAAATTAGTTTTATTAACTAATAGATTCTTGTCGCAAGTTAAATAAAGTAGTAATACCACGTAAGATAAAATATAAAAATTATTCAGCGAATAGATAGGTTCGTGAAGGGTAAGAAATAAAGGCAGGGTCCGAGCAATTGGCCATTAACTTCCGTTATACGCGGGGGATAAACGAAGAAAACTACTGTAAAGCAGCATGGGTCTAAGCACAAACAGACGAATTAAGATTTATGCGGGGTCGAACTTAGAAGTGAAAGTTACTTCAAACAGGATGTGGTTTCTTGACTAGCATTTAAGTTTCCTTAAATAGATGCTGTGGTCACTATATGTGAGTTTCGTGTTTTTAAAACATTACAGGGTCAAGGCGTTAGATGAGAGGGGAGTGTTTTTATTTGGGATAATCGGCAAACATCAAAAAGCACACTGTATGGGAGCAGATCCGGTAGAATAGTAAAAGGGGGAGTATTGAAACACATGTTTCTGGGCAGGCTGAGTAAGGGTCTTCTAACGAATGAAAGGAGAAGAAACCCGAAGATGAGTATAAGATTGGAGGGAGTCACTGGTAACAGGTGTGGCAAACTTGGGAGTAAGATGTGGAAGGAGTAGAACAAAAAGAGAGTGAAGGGGTTGGAGAGACACACAGAGTTGAGTTTTTTGCCGGTGTTAGTAAAAATGAGTTAGTACACACAGAGTTGAGTTTTTGTCGGTGTTAGTAAAAATGAGTTAGTAGGCACAAAGTTGAGATTTTTGTCGGTGTTAGTGAAAATGAGTTAGTAGACACACAGAGTTGAGTTTTTTGTCGGTGTTAGTAAAAATGAGTTAGTAGGCACGGAGTTGAGTTTTTGCCGGAGTTAGTTAGAATGAGTTTTTGTAGGAGTAAGTTAAAATGAGTTATTGTTAGGAGTTAGCAGAAAGTAAGGGAGCCGAAATGGAGAAGCTAGAGCAAGGACGTAAAGTAAGATAGCGAGGGAGAAATAAGAAGCCTTGGTGGATCGAAAGAAGCAGCCTTGTAGAGCTGAAAGTAGGAGTCTTGGTGAGGCCGAAAGAAGTAGCCTTGTGGAGCTGAAAATAAGGAGCCTTGGCGAACCGAAAGAAGCAGCCTTGTGGAGTTGAAAGTAGGAGCCTTGGTAAGCCCGGAAGAAGCAGCTACTCTGACCTGATGAAAATAATTCATTCTTAAGAAATAAAGGTACCCGAAACCCAAGAAGGAATCCAGTATCTTATGTCGAACTCTCCCAGTGGTTGTGAGATGCGACCCAGATGGAAAAGATCCACTACTCGCTTAGAGAAGGATGAAGTGTTTAGTTTACTTAAGTACTCTCACCATCACACAAAGACGTATAGACACCTGATAACAAATGTATCAGAACTTTTGATTAAACACTGTGAGATATGTATAAGAAGTACTATACTGTAATGAATAAGTTAGTGAACGGTATGAACTGAAGGACATTAGCCAGGGCAAGTCAATATATATAAATAAATTTTGGAAGGGAATAGATATATATAAAATTTTTGAAGTGATTGATACCTGTTAATAATTGGTTAAATAAGTGAATGACTAAGTATGAATTTTGGAAGGGGATAGAGGGAATAGACGGATGTCAGTAAGCCTCAAACGTGCAAGTAGTTAATTGTAGAAATTTGACAGTGGTGTAATTACCTAAATTAAAGAAGGTTGTAGGCTATAATCTGTTAGAAAACAGAATAATGATTTATACTGAAATTAAGAGTATAGGAGCTTTATCAATTTGGAGTAAGAATTGTTTTGTAATGAAAGGAGAATGTTAACAGATTCTTTTGAAAATCAATTGAACTCAGGAGTAAGGAAGTAGAAACATTATTATTTTGTTAGTTTAAAAGAGGGGAGATTTGTTTATGATATATGTAAAAGAGATAACCTTACTTGAGTATACTCAATAGGCAAATATACCTCTGCTCATATACATTCAGTTCTAAGTAGGTGAAATTATAATTATTTGGTCATGAGTTTAATAAATTTCTTTTGTGTTGATATATCTTTGTAAATAAGTACAATAAACTATTTTTATCCAATATGTGTGTAGTTTTTGTTGTTCTGAATATCAGCATATCTAAAGGGGTATAAAAAGTATATATACAGGGTGATTCACTACCAGTGCGACAAACTTGCAGGAGGTGTAGGGGGCACAAATACGAATTGGAATCACATAGATCACATAGCGGTCCGAAATGCCTTCGTCATGCTGTAGAGGACGTTGAACGGGAGGTCGCGTGAACAGCGATCCCACTGGAAGTCAGCATTTGCGAACCGGTTCCCGAGGCAGTAGGATGGACGAGTATTCAAACGTTGAACAGGCCGACATGCACCTCGCGTATGGAGCTGCGGACTGTATCGGGCGCGCCGCTCTGCGCTTGTACCAGGAACGTTTCCCGCACAGGCGTGCTCCTCATCATACGATTTTCGCACGTGTGCACAGAAGGTTACGTGAGACTGGTTTCTTCACAAGAGGTACCATGAATCGAGAGCGAACGACGAGGACGCCAGACAATGAGGAGAATGTCCTACGTCTTGCAGAAGGCAATCCGAGTACGAGTACTCGAGCGATAGGCCAACGATTGGGTATTTCTCAGTCCACTGTATGGAGGATACTGTCAACAAACCAAATGAGTTCATACCATCTGCAATGCGTCCAATCATTGGGGCCTGCGGATTATCCACTCCGGAGGACTTTTGCTACTTGGTTTCTTCAACAGAGTGCGGCAGACAGCGCATTTGCTGCGTCCGTATTGTTCACGGATGAGGCAAGTTTCACAAGAGAGGGAACCTTCAATCAACATAACGCCCATTTGTGGGCTTTGGAGAACCCCCATGGTAAGCGAACACGTGCAACTCAACGCCGTTTCTCTGTCAATGTTTGGGCCGGCATTGTTGGAGACCACCTCATTGGACCGTATTTTCTGCCCCCTCGTCTGGACGGTAGGGCATACTTGATCTTTCTACAGCAAGTCCTGCCCGAACTTATTCCATTTAATCAAACTATACCTAAATGGCCCCCTGAGCCGTAGCTCATCTGCCACTTACATCATAATTGTTACATTCTTTGCAACCTTTACATTGGTCAATTTTAATTATCAATTACAATAGTCTAATTTGACTATACAGATCTAAAACAGACAGAACAACCTTTAGCCTCGCGGTGGGGTCGGCGTCTCCGCCCCCACCACAAGTTACCGTCCCCACCACGAGGAGGTAGGTTGCCCTATCCAGGAAACCACGTCTGACAATCCGTCAAACAAAAAATAATAAAATTGATCATACACTTTATAAACATACAACTCAATTACTCCACCATTCTTGTACAACATCACATGAGTCCGATCCCTGTGGACTACAACCTAAGCGTTAACTATAACCGACGACTCTCGGTCACCACCGGGAGAAGCCACACATCCGTCTCAAGGAAAACATCTCTTGCTGCTTGCATTACATTTCTGTTCGACGTTTTAGCATGTCGACAGCACGCAGATAATCAGGACACGCCTGATCATTTGCGGCATGTGCAGAGGGCAATTTCCTTTTCAAACAATTAACACATTGCAGTGTATCCGCATGCTTACTGCAAGACTTAAATGTATGGCCTCTCCCAGCACAGTGACCGCAGAACTCGTCTGCTTTACAGTGCCGGGCCACATGGCCATACGCCAAACATTTAAAACATTGCGTTGGTTTCCACAGTTCACGGACCCGATGCGAGCTCCACTTCAAGAACACTCTTGAACAATTAACCAATTGTCTCCTTATACGTGGGGAAACCTCCACCACGAAGTTATATCCTATAGAGTTTCTTGCTTTATTTCTTGCCAGAACCTTTATTTCTGAGAGTACTTGATCTTTGCTAACACGCTCATCAGCCAAGTTCTTTCCCCAAAGTTCATTCTTTAGAATGTCTTGACTGACCTCTGGGTCTACGTCAAATATCACAAACCTCGGCAATCGTCGAAGGGTCTTCTCAACCTCCAACTCGAGATTTTGAACTTCAGGACAGTTTTTAATCTTTTCCACATCTGATTCTGTTGCCGCTTCAATGATTACTCTTTTATCTCTTATTGGACGAACAGACACAATCTTTACATCTGTCAAAACCGGGGCAACTCGGCCCATTAGCTCAGTCTTAACTTGATCACTTGTCTGGTATTTATCCGATTTCGCCTTCAAAATAATAGAATTACTCTTGGATTGAACCTTCTGGGAACCAACGGCTTCTGCATACGTTTTTCCATTAGATACTTGACTTTGTCTAAAAGTTTCTAACTTTGCTTTTAATATCTGATTCTCAAACATCAAAGTATGTACCACATCCGCCATCTTATCCCAGTAACTCATGACTATATCAACATCTTGGCCTGTTGATTCCGGAACAACTGCAATAAGGAGCCTCAGTTTACTTCTCAGCATACTCAATTCTTCCAAACCAATCAGTTCAGAAGAAAGGTCTATTTCCTGATCAGTCTGAGACTCCTTCTCTCGTAACTTCCGCCTAGGACTCGCCTTAACCGAAGTTCTTTGAGGTGATTCCTTCGGAATCTCTACCTCAGTCTCTTCTTCCAGAATTGCCTCGAGTTCTTCGACAAGAGGCACTGGAACTTTCTTTTTGGCTTTCGGCATTATGAACAGCCAATATTATAATCTAGACAAGAACCAAACTTATTACAGTTCAAACCAAACTAGACAGTGTCCAACGGACCTTTTTGCTAGCTCTCCTGAGAACTTGTAGAACATTTTCAACTGCATCTCTACAAGCCATCTCAGGCTTGTTACCTATGGATCTGCATCTTACGTACAAAGGCTTTGTTTACTATATTCGTAAAGGATATCCTCTAACTTTTTCGGATTTGACCTATGATCCCACTGCCGATCCAAAGAATGAAAAAGCGAGATGTTGGACTGAGCTTCATAAAAGATGGCAAGTGAGATGGAATTCCTCAACCAAAGGAGCAGTGACCAGATGTTTTATACCTGATATTAAATTCACTACCTCAAAAAGTAATCAGTTTTGGTTTTACACAAGCCTTGTTACATCATACATTCTAATTGGTCACGGTTCTTTGAACACTCGTCTTCTTCAATTCAATCTATCCACGACAGATACCTGTTTCTGCAGCGCCTCTGAAGACCGGAGTCATGTCTTATTCTTCTGCCCAGTTTACCAAGATTTAAGACAAACATAACTAGTACAGTGCATAATTTCTCTCCTGGAAATGAAAGATATCTTATTGAAAATCAAAATGCCTTCTCAGCTCTACAGGAATTTGCCACACAGGTTTTCAACAGACGACGAGGATTGCTCAGCTGACTTCTATACTCAACAAAGCTACTTTTGTTTTGTTTTTTTTAATAACAATTATTATTTTAACATTTATCTAATTAATTATTATCTTTTATTTATTTATTTTTATTTTTTTTGAAACGTAATAATATTTTTTCCATTTTTTTTTTTTTTTTTTGCTAGCCCCTTAGGGGTCAGGATTCGCTGGTTTCCAGTTTATTAGAGATAGGATTTTAAACTGCTTGTATCCAGATTTGGGCTTCCTTGGGTACAGGAACTGCTGGCATCCATTGCTATTAATTACCCTTTCTCCAGTGGATGCGGGATTCTTTGTGGTATTCACCACCGTACGTGATTAAAGGAGACTGCTGCACCCGAAAGACTTGCGCTTATTCCTATCGGTGCTTGAAATATTACATTTAGTTTAGTACGTGTATAGTTGGGCCCGCCTACTCGTGGTGTGGACGAGTACTGGGAAGCAGCCTTCCTGGTGATCGCTGCTTCCTGGTAGCAAAGCGACCAGAAACAGCTAAACAACACAACAACACACACACTACGCAAACATAACACTACACTGATTTCTGGCCATTGTACAGAGTCTTGTATATCAACACAGAGAACCATGGCGGAGATAAACTAACGTTTAGGGGTCGCCTTGAGTAAGACACAACACATGTCCACCTCGGCATTGTTTCATTTTATTATTTCGCTTTTATTTTTATAATTATCTTATTACTTTTAATTTTAACCTTTTATTTTAAATTTTAATTTTTTAATCTTTTACTTTAAAAGGTACAAAAAAAATTTATATAAAAGGTACAAAAAATAAAATTTACACAGTAAAAATTAAAACAAACTAAGAATTTTAATCTTTTCTTTTTATTTTATTTTAATTCTTTTTTCAGCCCTTTGGGGCAGAATTTCTGGTGTGTTGGCGTGGGCTGCCGGGGGTACGGGATTGCGGGCACTCATAGGTTTGGCCTCTTGATCACCTATGCGTGCGGGATCTCTTTCGTCCTATATTTTCGGTAGGGCAGTACGTACATAGTTGTAGGCTGCCTTCTCGTGGCGTGGAAGGGTCCTGGGAAGTCGTCTTCCTGGTAATTCCGGCTTCCCAGTAACAAAGTGGCCAGAAACAACTAAACAACGTACCACACACACTGCACAAACATACGTTCCACTACACTAATTTCTGGCCGTTTTACACAGTTTTGTATCATCAGAATGTATCACGTGGAGTTGAACTATCGTTTAGGAGCCGCTCGTAAGATACAACACGTCCACCTGACATTGTTTCGGACCAAGTTTTGCCGTACATGGTGACCGTGCATCCAGATGGCACTGGAATCTTTCAATAAGACAATGCCCCGTGTCGCGAGGCCCTCATTGTGAAGGAATGGTTCGAGGATCATATCCAAGCATTTCGTGTGCTCTCCTGGCCGCCGTATCCCTCCGAAATCAACCCCATCGAACATTTGTGGGATGCAGTGTAAATTTGGTGGCGTAGCTAAGGTTTTTGGGCCCTTAGGCAAGAAATCATTTTGGACCTCTTATTTTTATTAAATTAAATTATAATTAGGTATAATATAAAAAAATTGAATCATTTTAATAACATAAATATGTATTTTATTTACGATTTCTTTATAATTTTACAAACATCAAAAACATGAAAATTAACATTACAATATGATACTACTTATTAAATACAATTCGACAAACATAAAAAATTATACTATAGCTAACAAATTTACTAAAAAAGTTAAAAATGTTACTTTTAGCGCATTTGCATTTGCGAAATCATTAATAAAATCCATTTTACTGGCATATTTATGCTCAATAGCCAACATTACCAGATTGCACAGTCTACTTTGACCAATAGCATTTCTTTTATAATCTTTTATTATTCATAATTTACTAAATGATCTTCTTTCGGCAGAGGCATCTGGCAGGGTATAAAATATCATAATAAAAAAATTAAGTATTTCTGAAAAGTCAAATAAAAAAATTGTCTGATAGACATGTCTGCTGATAAATCTTGTTTATTAAGTGTGATTAAATTACAATATTGAATCGGCAGTTGGGGAGAGAGATTAGAGATAAATACTTTTTTATGATATTTTCACACTCACTTAATATATTAGCATTTGACATATTATTTTTTTCGGTTCTAGTATTGCAAAATAATTTTTTACTGGCTTCATACTTTCAAAACAATTTTTAATTTGTATTATAATTTTGTCTGAAACAGTAAAAAAGACTGATTTAAAAAATAATAATAATCGCTATTATCAAACAAAAAATATGAAATTAATTCATCGTACTGTCTTTTAGTTCTACGTTGTCGTTTGTCTTCAAATTTCGGATCTACCCAGAACTCCTTGGCAATTTGCTCAGATTCGTATGAATTTTGAATGTTTTGTAAATTTTTACTGACTCGATCCATTCATCGAGGTCTATATCATGCTTCTGTAGAGTTTTTGAAACATACTTAATTTCTCACATCATGTTATTCAAAAATATACATCTATTTATGGGCCCTGTTGAAGTAAGTGTAAGTGTCAAGGTGCCGCTTGACCCCTGTCAAGCGGCACCAGGGTTGTGTTACATTGTGGTATGTTACAGTACGCTGTAAATGCCAGAGATTTAAGTGTGTGGGTCTTGGATTGTTTAGTGTCGTGTACCGTTGTTCTTCTGGTCGTTTAGCCGCTGGGCCCCTGTTGGGGCCCAACGTTGCCTCCTTACGCCCCGTGGAGGCAGACCAGGAATCCAGTAACTTATATATACTCTGGCAGGTCCTGCCACCTAATTTCCTGAGATTTCAGTGGCTAGGACCTAAAAAAAAAAAAGTCCGCTCGGTTGGAGGCCGAAAGTCAATGAGAGAGGTTCAATTTGCACGGTTAAATTTTGACGTGTAGCGTACGCTAGTGCATAAGCAGAGTTGGGGGGAGACTGAAGACTGGGAGGAGGAAAGTCAGAAGAATGGGTGCGATAGAGAAGATGCTCCAAGTGACAGTGGGGAAAGCCTATGCTCCACCAGAAGGAAAAGAGGGCGACAAGGGGGAAAGGAGTCTGTCTCCTCCCTCCTGCCAGGAAAGGGGAATAAAGGTACCCAGCAAGGGAGCTGGGCTGATCGCCAAACAGCGCATAGGCAGCAAGACTGCAGTTGGTCGAATCAGATGCGTTTCCTTTAAGTCCGGTGACATTAGTATCATGGTCTGAAAAAGGTAGGACAATGTCCTGTCCAGAAGGTCAGTCTGATCCCTTTCCACAGGTCAGTCCCAGATAGCGGTCGCTATCATGGATCTCCGATGACGCATATGCAGCAGAGCTGCTATCTGAGTCAGTCTGTTGTAGTAATCCAGTAGTTGGGTCAAGTTTGGTAAGGTATTCCTTTTTAGGAGTTCAGGGTCCATTCCGAGTTGTATTCTTGTCAAGGGATTACGTCTTTCTTTTCGGAGAGTATCCCATCCAGGTTGTTGATTGGGTTAAGTTTGATTTACTTTGATGGGTTGTAGGCATTGTCCAGAGCTGCAATCATTCTTCGAAGAATGTTCCATTCTGATTAATGGTCATTTTCTGTTAGAGGAACAGTGACATGGAGAGTGCAACTGGTTTCAGTCACTTGCTAGATTGTCAGCGCGTATCGGGTTCCTCTTCTCGCAAAGAGGTCCTGGGTGAGTCCAAAAGGTGATGCTCCTGGTCCTGTGGGATGTATGTCAATCTTGTGTAGAATAATCCCCACAGATCTTCGTACCTTGGACACTGATTCATAAGATGCGACCAGCTCGCAACATCTCCGCAGGTGCAGCGTGGGTCATCAAGGAGCCCTAGCGTGGTGCGCTTGTCATTGAAGGGCCGATGTCCCATTGGTAGAAAGGTGAGTGCCCGTCCCGGCTGAAGCCAAGCCGGCGATTTTGCGTAGACCTTGTCAATGTATGATAAAAATTTCCCTGTAACCTCCCCCCCCCCTTGGTGCAGGCCATCCACCTGTTCTGCCATCCTTGTTGGATGTGTTTTTGTAGTTTCAGTTTTTCCATGCTCTTTCTGTTTGTCGGTTCGATTGTTTATCCTTGGAATGTGATAGGGATCTCTTTGGAGTAGTAGTAGAGTAGGCCGCGCCGGACTGCCTCCAGGTCCAATGGGAGGACACCGACCAGCACCTGGATGGCCTCCGTGCTGACTGTGTTGCAGGCTCCAGTCCCTGTGAGTAAGACTGACCGATGGATTGATCTAGTGTTCTTCTATTGACGACCATAGCGGTCTTGTGATACCAAATAGCGGCCGCGTAGGTAATCATTAGAATAAAAGTAGTCTTCTAATACAACGTCAGGACGCGCTTTTTGAGGCCCAAGTGGCGGCACGTGATTCTTGCAACCATGGCAGAGTATTAGTATTAGTATTAGTATTAGTAACGGCCGTATGGTGCAAGAAAGCCTATGGCTTATGCTGCACCAGCCAAAAAAAAAAAAAAATCCGAACAAAACAATGATAAAAAAAAAATTAAATAAATAAATAAATAATAATAATTAATAAATAAATAAAAATAATAAAATGAAATAAAAAATAAATAAAAAGGAAATTAATCCTATCATCCTATCCTATGCGCTTCCCTTACCCGAAAGTACTATCCAGATGACCTTTGAATTTCCCCAAACTGTCGGCCTCTACCACCCATGAAGGCAACTTATTCCAGTAATTTATAACTCGCTGGCTAAAATAAAACTTCCTGCAGTCCAATCTAAACATTTCCCCCCGTAACTTAAATTTATGTCCCCTAGTTCTAGCATCATTTATAATCTTGAAAATTTCGTCCTCATTCATTTTACTGATGCCTCTCAGAGCCTTAAACACCTCAATCAAATCTCCTCTAAGGTGTCTAGTTTCCAAACTCTGCAACCCACATATTCGAAGTCTTTCTTCATAAGGACGCCCTTTTGCCGATCTCACCAGGCGAGTTACCCTTCTTTGCACCCTTTCAAGAAGCTCGATGTCTTTCTTTAGGTGCGGTCTCCATACTTGAACACAGTATTCCAAGTGTGGTCTAACATAGGCCTTATATAATGGGATTATCACGTCCCTATCTCTACTTGCAAAAGTTCGATAGATCATCGATAGGACACCATGGGCCTTTCTTGCAACCTGTTTACAATGCTCAGAGAATTTCATGTCTGACCGTATCGTAACACCCAAGTCCCTTTCCTCCAGTACTGGGTTTAGTTGAACTCCACCAAGTGAATAAGTTATTTTGGGATTACTGTTTCCCAGGTGTAATACCTTACACTTTGTTGGATTAAAGCACAGCTGCCATTTTTCTGACCATTCCTGAAGTCTATCTAGGTCTCTCTGAAGAAGCTCAGCTTGACAGTGATCATTAACTACTCTACCAATTTTAACATCATCTGCAAATTTAGACATCACGCCCTCTATCCCTTCATCAATGTCGTTTATGAAAATTAAAAACAACAGTGGTCCTAATACTGATCCTTGGGGAACCCCACTTCTTACATCAACCCAATCTGAGGAATAGCCATTTATCACAACCCTCTGCCTCCTGCCCTGAAGCCATCCTTCTATCCATCTAAGGATTTTCCCAGTGATTCCAACCTGTTCCAACTTATAAAGCAACCGCTCATGTGGGACTGAGTCAAAAGCTTTGCTGAAATCTAAATAAACAATGTCGAAATTATTCCCTAAATCCAGCTCGTGAGTGACCCTTTCGAAATAGCGAACCAGATTTGTTAAACATGATTTTCCGTTTACAAAACCATGCTGAGTATCCTTGAGAATTTCAATTCGATCCAAATGATCCTGAATTCCACCCTTGATCATTGCCTCCATGATTTTCCCTACTACTGAAGTCAGACTGACAGGTCGATAATTTCCCACTTCACTTTTAGAGCCACCCTTATGTATGGGAGATACATTTGCACTTTTCCAATCCAAGGGAATCTCCCCAGAGTCTAGTGATGCTCGCATAACCAGCCTCAGTGGTTCAATGCACTCGCTTGCCGCCTCTCTCAAGATTATAGGGTATATTCCATCAACTCCAGGAGCCTTACTGGTCTGTAGGCTTGAAAGTTTTTTCATTAAATAATCTTGCGAAATTTCAATATCATTAATTACATATTTTTTAACTTCGCTCCCAAAATTTCCCATTGCCACAAAAGGCTTTTCATTTGTAAATATCGATGCAAAATAACTGTTGAGTTCATCTGCAACGGCAGCTGGTGTATTTATTACTATCCCCTTTCCCTTACGTAAAGGTCCGATCTGGTTTGTCCTGCTCTTCTTGGCATTTATATATGTGAAGAATTCTTTATCCCCCCTCTTTGCTCTGTTTGCTAGTGATTTCTCATAAACTGCCTTTGCCTGTCGAACCTTTTCTGTGGCTCTATTACACATCACCTTGTAGCTGTTATAGGCTTCAGTACTTTTTATTGCTCTGTAACTTTTCCATGCCACCTTTTTCTGCTCAAGTAATGTGGCAACTTCACTATTCATCCAACTTGGAACCCTCCTCGTGGAGTATTTTTTTAATGGTATATACGCATTCAAGGCATCTGTGATTAATGTTTTAAAAGCGTACCACAGTTCAATTGTATTCATTCTCTGCGCGATATCTACCCAGTTAATAGAGGCCATGTAGTACCTTAAGGCATCGTAATTTCCTTTTCTGAAATTAAAACCCATTCCTTTGCCTTTTACTTCTGCTACCTCTCTCGTCATCATCCACCGTAGAACTCCATGATCACTTCCTGCTACTGGTTCCTCTACTGTCAGCCCTGTTATGTCATCTGATTCATGTGTGATGATGAGGTCTAGGATATTCTTTTCTCTAGTACTTTCCCTGACATGTTGATACAAATAACAGTCATCTAGTTGATTTAAAAATTTTGTTCCCCATGTCGAGTTTCCTTCCCATTTACTCCAATCAATTAGAGGCAAATTGAAATCACCCATAATAAGACATTGACGCTTACTTGCCCATTCCATTTGCATGTAGAGGCTTTTGTCATAGTCTTCACAATCACCTGGTCTGTAGATTACTCCTACTCGCATTGTACCTTTGTTTCCAACTATCTCACACCATACAGACTCTATACTAGCATGTGAAATGTCTGAATCCGGGAAAGCTATCGTCGCACTCAGGCTGCTTCTGATAAGAAGCATTACCCCACCACCCCTTCTATCTACTCTATCCTTCCTAAATACATTATACAAGCCGTACTGAAACTGATCATCCCCAATTTCCTGGTGGCACCACGTCTCTGTAAGCCCTATTATGTCCGCGTTACTTGTTTTAACCAGCAGTTCGAATTCGCTCATTTTATTGACGACACTTCTAACGTTACTGTATAAACAATTAAGATTTACTGTTTTTGTATATTTAACAACCCTAACACAACCCTTGAAGTTTTTTAGGCTCTCTTCCCTTATATTAGCCACCCGCTCACGCTCTTTGGCCCCAGAACATCTAGATAATACGTCCAGTTGGGGTAACAGATAAGAACTCTTAAGGTATGTGCAAGAGTTACATTGACCAATATTATCAGATAAACGCGTGTCAGTATTACCCACATCCCCCCTAACTAGCAGTTTCCCTGAGCCTTTAAGGTATCCTCAATAATACTGGCAAAAACTTTTGCACCACCTTTGTTTAAGTGTATCCAGTCTCTACAAAACAAATTCCTTCTACCTACAAGTGTGGGCCATGCTGATAGAAATTTACCCCCTAAAGCCTTGCAGATTCCTTCAAGTCTTGAGTTAATCCACAAGGCTCTTAACATATAATCCCTCCTATCGTGTCTGGGCAGAATTGCAGACACATAGACATTATGGCCTAGCTCGCGACATTTCCTCAGCATGGTCCTGTATTTTTCCAGCAAATCGTCAGATTGTGTACGTTTAATATCGTTTGTCCCCACATGAATAATAATATTTTCTTTACCCCCTTTAAAATCTGACAGTCTGTTGGTGACATCATCAATAGTTGCTCCCGGCAGACATACCCTGGTTCTGCTCCACCTATCAAAGTATTTCCTTATTTTGTTCCTGACTTGTTTGAGGTGGGGCTGGAATGATAGGTTTGCGTCAAAAACCACAAACAAACTACCCAGGGGAGAGGTCACCACTTCAACCAAGTCATTACAAGGTACGGAAGCAACCACCTGGCAGCAATCCATAACAAACATTTTGGACACCATCCTACAACCAGCAACAAATCCAATCACTCAGGAACAAAAATCCCTCTGTGCAGAGAATGAGACTTACCACACTGAAGAGCAGGAATCTCCCTTTGACTTAGGAGAACTACAAACTGCTGCGGTCCTGATCAAAGATAGGAAATGTCCAGGATCGGACCTGCTGGAGCCTGAGATTATAAAGAAAACAGTGGAGTGTGTCCCTGAATTAATACTTCATCTATTCAATACCTGTCTACGTGATGGTCACTACCCAACAGATTGGAAGTCGGCCAACGTAAAACTGATCCTGAAGAACCCGACGAAACCACCTGAACTCCCAAACTCCTACCGTCCCATCGCTCTCCTGTCGGTACTTAGTAAACTCTATGAAAGGCTACTCTACTACAGACTTCTCAAACACTACAACAATGCAAACATGGCTTCTCACAGACAATTTGGATTCAAAACGGGGCACTCCACTGTAGATGCATTCCACAATCTCCTTGAAGCAGTAGGAATCACCCAAAAGAAATACTTTCTGGTCATCGCTGTCGACTTTGCTGGGGCGTTCGACTCACTTTGGTGGCCGAGCGTCCTAGGCAGACTGCGTCAATCAAAGCTTCCAGTAAACCTATATAACTCCATCAAAAGCTACCTTTCCAACAGATCAATCACTGTCAATGCTCCATATATGAAAATCACCAGACAGGTCTACAGAGGATGCCCACAGGGCTCGGTTTTGGGCCCATTCTTGTGGAATCTTGTGCTTGATGAATTCCTTGGCATGGACCTGGGAGAGGTCACCTCTCAAGCCTATGCAGATGATCTTATTATCACCGTTACCGGCGATTCTAGGGCCCGACTGGAGACTTTGGCGAATAATGCACTACAGAAGCTACAGGACTGGGCTAAACACCATAACCTCACCATCTCTGCCGCCAAAACAGATTCTATTCTTCTCAAAGGAAGTCTCAATGAAGCCAGACCGCCACAGATAAAAATCGACAACAGGACCATAAAATTCTCCACTCAACTCAAGTATCTAGGAGTTATACTTGACAGCAAACTGAATTTCCAGCCACATCTTAAATACCTAAGAAGAAAGATACGTAATTACACCGCCCTTGTCGCCAGGGTCTCCAGACGGGACTGGGGACTCAATAGGCACACTCTGTCCTTATTCTATAAAGTGATATTTACCCCGATTATAACGTACGCAGCAGGCATCTGGTACCCGAAAGCAATCACTGCTAGTGGTAGAAGAATCCTCGACTCTCTGCAAAGGAACATCCTGCTTGCTACTACCCGTGCCTGCTGCACTGTCAGTACCCATGCTCTGCAAATCCTGGCAGGCGCCATGCCACTGGACCTGGAGGTGGTCCGCTGTGGACTACTCTTCCACCTCTCCAAAGCAAATTCCAAGACCATCCTCGAATTCACAACAGACCCCGCAAACGACAGAACAGCAGAAAAGAAGCGTCTCCTCACGCATCTGCAGCAGGCGTGGCAAGCGAGATGGACTACTTCCAACAAAGGCGAAATCACTAGAAAGTTCTTCCCTTACATTAACAGGGTGTTCCCCAGGCTTCCCCCCTGGTTTTCACCTGGTCTTTATGCTACATACCTGTTAACTGGCCATGGATCATTAAAAGGCAAACTGACGGCCCTGGGAATCATCGATGATCCCACTTGCACCTGTGGTGGGACTGAGAGTTGGTCGCACCTTATGTATGACTGCCCCCTATATGAGGATCTTCGCTGCACCTTTATCACTTCCGTGACCTACATACCCAAAGACCAAGAAACACACCTGCTTGATAGTAGGGAGGAATATACAGCTTTCACGCGTTTCGCACAAGAGCTCTTCAGCCGAAGGAAAACCTTATCTACAGTTCCTGTACCTGCGCCACAACGGTCCCAAGGAAGACAACAGACGGTCTGAGACCATGATGGACTTTCATCCAGACTAGACAGTCATGAACTTGACCGTCACACCATCAAATGGACAACTATCCGTCGATTGGAGTTTGAAAGCTACCATTGGATTGAATTAAACCCCTGGATTGGACACCAGCCGATGTCGATAACAGAGGCGCCAAATGGCGATCCTATCTGTGCTCAATTGTACAGTCACTTTCGACCCCACTCCCTCCCCTTTCTTTGCCTTCACCTGATTGACTGAGTGTACATTGACTGGTTGGGGATGCCTTCGCCTATATCCCCTTACTCTTACTTTCATTCCCCCTCTTCTTCTGTACACCCTGTACTACCTCACTCTATCTAATCGCTGTTTTTTTTTAATTAATTAATTTTATTATTATTATTTTTTTTTATTTTTTATTTATTTATTTATTTTATTTTTTTTTATTTTATTTTATTATTATTATTATTTTTTTTTATTATTATTTTATTTTATTTTATTTTATTTTTTATTTTTATTTTATTTTATTTTATTATTTTTTTTTTTTACTTGGTCTCCGCTCAGGAAGCTGAGGCGACCCTGACGGAGACTAGCCAGAGAACTATGGGCAGCCTGGCTACCTCCTAGTGGTGTGTGCGGGCAACGTGGGGTTCCACCAGGGGCCCTGCGGCAAAATGCCAGGACACACAACAGAACCCAACACAAAACTACACATTCAACACACTACACTTTTTCTGGCATTTACAGTGTTCTGTATTTCTTCACAGTGTACATATGGCGCAGATGTGGGAAACCACAGGTGGCGCCCGACCCTAACACTATGCACACTATGCACTATGTCAAAAACGACGCCAAGTTATTTCATTTCAGTGGCAAAGTTGATTGTGGTGCAATTTATTTTTATTTGTGGTGGCCTTTTGACATTGATCGTTCATTTCAGTAGGATTGATTTGGTTTTCTCTGTTGATATTTGGAGAAGGTTGTTCTCTGCCCACTTCTGTAGGATTTTTAGGGTGTCGTTTGCTTGGTCCTCCAGCTGAGTTCTTGATAGGTAAGTTTTAATGCTAGGATAGGTAAGTTTTAAAGGGTAAGTTTTAATGCTGTTGTATAAGTTGGCTTGGATTTTCGCTTGTCGGAGTCTGCCCAGGACGCTCGGCCACCAAAGGGAGTCGAACGCCCCGGCAAAGTCCACTGCTATGGCTAGGAAGTATTTTTTCTGACATTCCCCAACAGCAACCAGTAAGTTACTCATGGCATCCACAGTTGATAGTCCAGGCCTAAAGCCAAACTGATTGGGTGATTCCAGGTTGGCAGCAGAGTAGTAGTAGTGTTCAATCCGCTTGTGTAGTACTCGCTCCAGTAGTTTGCTCATGACTGTAAGGAGGGCGAGAGGCCGGTACGAGTTCGGTAGTTGTGGGTCCTTGCTGGGGTTCTTGAGAATCAGTTTTACAGTCGCTTTTTTCCATTTTTTGGGGAAGTATCCCTCTGACAAGCGTGGATTGTTGGACCAGATTTGTGCTGCAGCTTCTTGTAGTTCCCCTAATGTAAATGGTTGCTCCACAGCTTCCGTCTCGTAGTTTTCATTTTGCTTGCATAGGGTTTGCTGCTTTTCTGTGTTTGGAGTAACCGCCTCCTTGAAGATGTCTAAAATATTGTTAATGGACTGCTCTCACGTAGTTGTAAGTAGTCCTTGTGGGGTTCTGGTGGTTGTGAGAACTTCCCCCCCCCTAGGGAGTTTGTTGGTGGTTACCTTGTATACCACCCTCAGGGGTTCTCATTTCCCATTGTTGTCACCAGGCACTCTTTTTGCTCTTGCGAATTTTATCTGTGTATTGGTTCCTGGCTTCCCTATACCTTTATCTCAAGACTTCGACCTCATTCTCCGGCCAGGTCCTGCGTGCCCGCTAGAAATCCTTTCTTCGTTTTGTAACTTCCTTTCGGAGTGTCTGGATCTCCTGATTCCACCAGGACACCACGCCGGGGGTGGGATTTTTCTTCCTAATTGCCATCTGAGCTACACTGGTAATGAGTTCTGTAACTGTTCTTTGGTGTGATCTGGGTCTGATTCAGTCTACTGTTCCTGTGGGCCAACAGATGTAGCTGCTTCCAACTGTTGAGCAAAGAGGTCCCAGTTCGCTTTAGCAATCGCGAATCTACGTTGCAATTGTCTGATGATCGGTACTGTTGTTAGCGTTCTTGTAATCCTGTAGGTGATTACCCAGAGATCGTCCACGCGTTTCCACCTTCCAGCCAGAGCAGTGCGCAGCCATGTTCGTTTTGGCAAGGGAAATGTCGATAGTTGCCTCCCAGAGCGTGTTGCAGAACGTCGGGAGGTGGTATAGGTATAGGTATGTTGAGGGTCTGACGGCTCCGGGGATTTCTCCCATCTCCGCGTATGTTCTTTGTATCGAGTGACAGTACCCTGTCTATGCCAGAGGTTTAAAAATAATGTATGGGTCATGTGGTATGTAGTTTGTTGTGCCCATTGTTCATCCAGCCTGTTGGCCGCCGGGCCCCCAGTGGGACCCGGCGTTACCATACCTAGCGACGGGGACGCCGGCCGGGTGTACCAAGAGACTAATTATACTCTGGCAAGTCCTGCCACTTACTTTCCTGGGATTTCGGTGACGAGGACCTAAAATAAAAGTTGGAGTTATCGCTAAGTTGGAGTTATCGGTTTAAGTAAAATTGCATTTAGAAAGCGCTGCGTGGGGTTTTACGCTGAAAGAACTATTTCTAGAGAGCCTAAAAGGTCGGGCAAAATTTGATGTGATTTAAATTTGGACATGTGGGGTAGTCGCTGTACAAGAGAAAGTGTTGGGAGGGGAGGGTGAAGACTGGAGGGGATGAAATAGGAAGAAGTTTTTTGCTTGTGTTTTTTTTTTTTTTTTTTTTTTTTTACTTGTTTGACCTCCTGCATTCTTGTGGTTTGTTTAACACGGTGAATCTCGATCCGGCTAGGAAGTCTTCCAGGAGTTGCCCATTATGGGTCCCCCTCCTGTCCTGCGCCATGCTATGCCACATGGCTGAACGACAATTGATGTCCGCTCCAACTATGATTTTTTGGTTTGGGAATGCATCCAGCGCGTGCTGAAGGTAGTTAATTGCATATGTTATTTTCTGGACTGGTCTGCAGTATAGGGAAACCACAAAGAAGGTGCAATAGGGGATATTACGTGGGCACAAGCCGCCCAGGTAGTAGAGTTGAATCACTTTAGTAACCGTTAGATAAGGATTTCGGAAGGGTATCCCCTGACCTTTTGAAAAAGTTTAATCTCAGTGTTGTACTTTTTAGTTCGTGTCGCCGTAATCTGTTCTTCCTTGGTATATAGGCCCTGGTGAAGTAGGACCCCTAATTCACTAGGGCCCCTAGGCTTTGCCTACTTTTGCTATACGGTAGCTACGCCCCTGGGTGGAATGCAGAATTCGCCAGTCCATGCTAGTGACTTGCACCGTTGTCGAACTCAGGGACGTCCTTCTGTCCGGCTAGTCCAGGACACCCTCTACGATCTCGTGAAGTCGGTGCCACGCCGGGTTAAAGCAGTTATCATCGCGAAAGGCGGCCCAACAAGCTATTAGTAAGTATTATAATGGTAGTAGTAGTAGTAGTAGTAGTGGCACGTGATGCAAGAAAGCAAGTGTAGGAGCTTATGCAGCATCAGCCAAAAAAAAAAAAAAAAAAATCACACCATTCCCTCCAAATGCCTATCCAGTTCCTCCTTAAATTTATTTAACCTATCAACTTCCACAACGACAGATGGAAGTTTGTTCCAGCAATTAACCACCCGCTGGCTAAAGGCAAATTTCCGCACATCTATTCTACGTCTGTCCTTTCTTAATTTGAACTTATGTCCCCGTAGGTTCGTAATCTGAACAAGTGGAAGGATCCCATCACAATTCAGCGTGCTCAACCCATTCAAAGCCTTATAGACCTCAATCAGATCACCGCGCAGGTGCCTAGTCTCCAGCCACTGCAATTTGCAGAACTTAAGCCTCTCTTGGTAAGAGAATCCCTTCATTCCCCTCACCAATCGTGTTGCTCTTCTCTGTACACGCTCAAGCAAATCTACATCCTTCCTAAAATGAGGCCTCCAGACCTGTACGCAGTACTCAAGGCGTGGCCTGACCATTGCCTTATACAGAGGGACAATCACCTCCTTTTCCCTGCTAGCAAAATTCCTATATATCATTGACAAAACCCCATGACCTGCCCTAGCAGCCTGTCTGCATTGCTCAGAAAACTTCATATCTGACTGCACAATTACTCCCAGGTCTTTTTCATTTTCTACCACCTTAAATGTAGTACCACACAGTTGGTACGTTTCTCTGGGGTTACTTCTACCCATATCCAGTACTTTGCATTTGTCAAGGTTAAACTTCAGTTGCCACTTCTTAGCCCATCTGCCCAAATTATCTAGATCCTGTTGCAGTAGCACACTGCCATGACTGTCATTAACAACCCTGCCAACCTTTGTGTCATCTGCAAACTTCGACATTAAGCCTGATATACCTTCATCAATATCATTGATAAATACACAAAACAACAGTGGACCCAACACCGAACCCTGTGGGACTCCACTAATAACATTAGTCCACGAAGAGCAGCACCCATTGATTACCACCCTCTGTCTTCTCCCACTCAGCCATCCTTTTATCCATTGCAGCAATTTACCCTTAATACCATTCTGCTCCAATTTGTACAGTAGTCTTCCATGCGCAACAGTGTCAAAAGCTTTCCTGAAATCCAAGTATATGATATCAAAATTATTTTTTGCATCCAGTTCCTTTGTGACCACATCATAATAACCAATCAAATTTGTCAGACAAGACTTTCCCTTAACAAACCCATGCTGTGTCTGAATTATTGCTGCAGTCTTGTCTAGATGATCCTGCAATGCATCTTTAACCAGTGACTCCATTATTTTACCCGGAACAGAAGTTAAACTAACTGGTCTGTAATTGCTCGTGTCACCCTTCGATCCACCTTTGTGAATTGGGGATACATTTGCACATCTCCAGTCAGTGGGAACCTCCCCTGAGTTCAAGGATGCTCTCATAATTATGGCTAAGGGTTTGCTTAGTTGCTTTGCCGCCTCCTTTAAAATAACTGGATAGATCCCATCCACCCCAGGTGCCTTTCTTATGTTTAACTTCAACAATTTCTCCTCCACTTTGCTCTCAGTTATTACAAAATCATTAAGCACACTGCTACAATTTGATAACCTTCTTCCATTTTCAAACTGTAATAATTCCTCACGTGTGAATGTAGATGGAAAATACTCATTCAGTTTGTTTGCTATCTGAGCAGGATCATCAACAGTCGAACCATCGATGTCAAGTGGACCAATCATATTAATCCCCTTCCTTTTAGAGTTTATATAAGTAAAGAAATCCTTGCTGTTTTTCTTAGCATCTTTTGCCAAAGATTTCTCGTAATCCGCCTTCGCCTGCCGAACCTCATTTGTGACCTGATTACAGACTAGCTTATATCTGCCACAGGCTTCTGCGTCGCCTGATAATTTATATGCATCCCATGCATTTTTCTTCTCTGTCACGAGTCTCATTAGTTCATTTGATAACCATTTAGGCCTAAACCTTGAACAATATTTCTTAATCGGTATGAAAAGTCTAGTAGCTTCCACGATTAATTCCTTGAATGCTTCCCACTTAGAATTTACTGTTTGTAACATCGTCAGTTGATCCCACTGTACAGAATTTAAAAACTGTCTGAGACCACTGTACTCCCCTTTACGGAAGCAAAAACCCTTTCCTTTACCCCTGACGGTAGTTACCTTTTTGAGTAAATCCCACTTCAGAACACTGTGATCACTGCCACCTAGTGGTTCCTTTATCTGCAAATTCTTAATACACGAATGATCACTGCTGATAACCAGATCAAGAGTATTACTTTCTCTGGTTGCCTCTCGAACATGCTGCTGCAGAAAACAATCATCCAATAAATCCACAAAAGTCTGACTAGTGTGTAAGTGACCAACCCACAAGTTCCAGTCAATATCTGGGAAGTTAAAATCCCCCATTATAAGACATTCTGATTTACTGGCCCACTCTATTTCTCTGTACAATTGTTCATTGTACTCATTCGAGTCATTTGGTTTGGCTCATAAGTGTATAATTTCTTTATGCTCCGACACAACTACTCCTCTATCTATGAGCACTTAATTTGGAACTTGAAAACAACGATAAAAGTTGATACTGAGAAGTTACAGAAGTACGGTTATTGAAATTTAAGGAAGCTATGTAATAGTGGGCAAGTAGTGAGTTAAATTTCCATTTTTGTTTTTTAAATTAAACGATTTTTTGTGATTAACAGAAATGAAAAGTAAACAATCAATTATCTTCTTACCAATTAATTACTAATTAACTAAACTAATAATATATAAAAGTATTGTTTTTACTCGTGCCTCAACGTAATTTTCTCTCAACTTTTTGTAATACTGTATTTTACTTATTTCCTCCTAGAATTTTAATATAACTTAAAATGTAGAGCCTATTTCATGGATCATTTGCGATTTAATAAAATAAACAAATATAGCCAATATTTTTGAAATGTACTTGACTTATTTCTTCCTGCATTTTAATAAACAAATGAAAAATAACAGGTATTACACGTCTATGTTCTGATTAGTATAATAAGCAAATAGTAATATTACAAAAACTTGAGCGAATATTCCCTTGAGGCACGAGTAATATGTTTAGTAAACGGTAAATTTATGTTTAGTTTGCTCTATTAATTATTTGGCTAGACTTTGTCAGTTTTGTGAGGAACGCTTGATATATGTATATTTCTGAGAATTGCTATAAAGTACTTTCTATATACAGCATTTAAGATATATTTGGACAGCGAGGGATTAACGATTCTCTTTCAATTTGATTCAGAAAATCGATAAAAGTTCCATCTCACCAATTATCAACGTTGGATATTGGAAATTGACTTGGCATTTCGAATATCCCTATACACTAAAAGAGCTGTAGCTAGTAAATTTGGTTTTCAGCGGTTTTTTTTTTTTTTTTTTGTACATGTATTTGAATTTCAAACAGATGTTCAATGACATTTCATACTCTAAATCCTATTAATTTTTACGGATATGAATAAAACTAGCAAATCATAAAAAAATTCTAAGCAAGATAAAAAAAAATACAGTTTAAATATATCGAACATCAAATATATATCAAAAATATATCGAACATCAAATATACTGTATATCAAAAATATATCGACTATATGGCTCGGGTGATGTTTGTGTATAGTTTATAAAATATAACTGAAATTATATTTAATGCAATCAGTGGTTACAGAAACGTAAATGTATCTTAACTAATTAAAATGTTTGTTTCTTTTACTGTGAAGGTTAATTTATAAGCTGAATCTGAGCAGAGTTAAAAACAAAACAAAAAAAAAAAAAAAATGCCGAAAGGAAAATGCAAGTATACCAAAAAAATTCAACAGGAGGTAGTAATATGTGCGTTTATAAGGCGGCCTTTTTTCCCATGAGTTTTAAAGTGTAATTTTATGTCTGGCCCAACAAACAAAAATAATGAAAACAGTCAAATATCTTATGTCAACTTCCTGTGTAAAGTCACGTGATCCTCTATACTTTTCTATCTGGCCACATTTCTTTAAGTGTCCGTTCAACTCGTGAGACATGGCACACTCGATGTTCTCACAGTCTCCATCACGGACACAACGTTGCCGCTAATCCGTTTCTCCATTTCTTGCTGCTAAAATGCATTACACAATTGTCGTCAGGGGCTGTCCGCACACTCAATAGGGGAGGTGTGGGCCGTTTAATACCGACTGAAACAGGCGCTGTTATATTCTTGTTAAGACCGGATGCCGATATAATCCCTTTTTACGTCTCAATCACACGTGGCCTTTTGCGCACCCCCACTTTAATCGTCGATATTTTCGTTGCTAAGCGACAGATCCTGCTATACTCCCGGGAGGCCTAAAAATATTAAAGACGGGCAATTCCTTACAAAAGAAAGAAACCTTAAAAAGCTTAGTGAGCTTTACCTGACCCTAACTCTCCTCTGATTTTAGAAGACTAATACATCAATGTATGAAGTCATCAAGTTTTTCCCCACCTCTCCCCACTCCCCCGCAACTACTGCCGTGTATCTGTGCATGTCGCGTGAATGAAAGTGCAGAAACTGTGCTCTAACACATCAAATACGTTTTTATAATACGAAAGATTTAGAGGATAACAGGCAGTAAACACGATGAGAGCAGAAATCTTGGCATCCATACTTTTGTTGACAAAAATTGCTGGCTATTAAGGGATAAAAATGGCATCTAATCATTGTCTTTATCATAATATAAAACAATCAACTGCTGACTTCATTTTCTTGACGTATAATACTTTTTCCTGTTCGATGTGGCATCCTTAGCATCTGCAGTGTTGTCTGCAAATCATTTTGTTTCAGATCATCGGTACTATCACGGCGCGATTTAGTGGAGTTATCAGTTGTGATGACTGAATATTCTCATCTTCGATGTGTTTACAGTCCTAAAACCTTATAATGATTAACTGAGATTCAGAAGTAGCGCTAGCGCTTGTGGCACCTAAGGAAAAACCTTCTCACGGCACCTAAGTCATATTGTATCTTCACATGCATATATATATATGCAGTACTGCATCTAGCTGAGCATATTTTAGGCGGCGCCTGTGGCAAGTGCCTCACTTGCGCACCCCTGGCGCCAGGCCTGCTGAGATACCATATTCTTCGCAACAGTATAGTCGTTTCACCACTTGGCACTAGTTTGGAGAAGTCTGGGTTCGATTCCCATCGAAGATTGGAGGAATTTCTAAAGTCCTTTATACTCCAGATGAAGTTAGCCGACTTCAGGCGGAGGGAGTATGGTTTTTCCACGTAAGTTATTCTAGGTTTTTCAGCCCTCATGCAAATCAGTCAGTGAACACACAGTTCTCGACATAATACACACTTACGGATATAAGTAATGATTAGGAGCAGTTAATGTAATAATAATTATTATCGTGAATAATTCAAATAGCATACTGATTTGGAGTACAGTTTTATTTTTAACACAAATACAGTATCGATATATTTGCGTGGATGCTAGCAGTTTTTGGATAAAAACTTCACTTATTATTGATTTCATTGTAGACTACAAGTGGAAATTTGTGTGTGACAGATAGACTGACAGAAAGAGAGAGATCTAGGATATGTGGTGTTTCTGGTTTTTGTTTTAATAAGATACTCGTTAAAAGCTATAAGAAAAAGCTATATCGGTAAATTTTTTTAGAGAAAAGAGGAAGGGAAGCAAAGCATAAATTTAAAATATCAGTGCGATATAGGAAGATTGTCAAGGGTTGTCAAGAATTGGAAGATTCTGCAACCCACGTGGCTGCTGACAACCTCGTGTTTTCTGGGTTTTTTTTTTTTTTTTGTTTGTTTGTTTTTTTTTTTTATGTGGGTGCGTTAGCACTGTTGCCTTTACTATGTCCGTCCGTCTGCATGTAACAACTGGACTCCTAATTGATAGATTTTCACTAAATTTTATATTTAGCTTTTTTTGAAATATTTGTCGAACTACTCCAGATTTCATTAAAATCGGAACAACGCAAATCTAGTAATTATTATTTTTTGTCCATCTGCTAGCATGTAATACTCCCACTGGAAGGATTTTCATAAAACTTTACATTCGGTTCCTTTAGAAAGGTTTTTCCAGCAATCCCGAACTTAATTGGAATTAGGAAAGCTATCAGGCAATTATTATTTTTTTGTCCGTCCGGCCGATATCGATGGACAAGATGGTTGGTGGTTTTAAAGAAATTTTATATTTAGCCTTTTTAAAAGGACTAAATATAAAATTTCTTGAAATCCATTTATCCGATTTGTCGAGTCTTCCCAAATTTCATTAAAATTAGACCGACAGAAATTCAGAAATTATTTTTTTCACATTTAGGTTATCCATATACAGTATAATGTAGCTGAAGCTATATCTATTGCCGTATGCTGACTGGAGGAATGAATGAGCAATATGCCGGATGCACAAAAACTAAATGTTCTCGATTCGCGAATGAAGATTTTGCTTTTTGCTCGTTTTCCTGTTATAAACCGTGAATTATTACTATTTGCTATAACACGCCCGAAACGTAACGCAGTGCGTACTATAGATGCACTACTGAAAACCACTCAACTAGCAGATAATTCTGATGACCGTTACATACTGGCGCTTTTTATAGATTTTAAGAGAGCTTTTGACGGTGGCCAGGGATCCTGCACGAGCCAGAATATCTGGCTGCTTCTTCAACATTTTAAACTGTCTTACAGATTACTTCTATAACAGAAAAGTTATCATGAAAACAAAATTTCATAGTATCACCCACCAACTCAGCAGAGGCTGCCCGCAAGGCTCGTTCTGGGTCCAGCTGTTTGGAATATGATTATGGATGAATGGCTCCTGCAGGACTTCCCCCATACCACACAGCTCTCATATGCAGATGACCTGGTTATCGCTGTTGGGGGCCCTACTCGTGCAACTATTGAGACCAGAGCCAACACAGTATTCTCTTCAGCCCGGGTTTGGGCTGAAGAGAATAAGCTGGAAATCTCTACAGATAAAAGCAGAACCCCACTTCACAAAGGCGGTCTTGGCATCAACAGACTACCAACCATTCGTTACAAAGGATATGCACTCAAGAATCAACGTTCATTCAAATATTTAGGTGTTATCCTAGATGATCGCAGAACTTTCATGCCACATCTAAAGTCCATGAAAGAGAAGGCCAAAAATTATATCAATATGCTTGCTCGCTTCACTCGCAAAGACTGGGGTCTTAAGGAACCTGTACCCAACCTTCTTATTCAGTTGTTTTTGTACCGTTCGTAACATACGGCGCTGCCGTATGGTTCCATCGTTTGTCCATCATCAGCACTAGGAACGTTATCCTGCAGATACAACGGTTGATGTTATTCAAAATAACTCGGGCTTGTAGAACGACATCAACAGCAACACTACAAGTATTAACAAGTTGTATCACCCTTGGCCTCCAAGCGGTCTTCATCACAAGGCTTTCCCATGCTATCAGAAAGAACAAAGAAACTGAATTCCTGGGGATAAAAACTATTGTCGATGCAGATCCGAAACAAGAACTCCGGCGTACTTGGCAGGAACTTGTTTCCCTCTGGCAAATCCGTTGGGATGATTCCACAAAAGGCAGTACTACCAAGCTATTTCTACCTAGTGTCTCCTACCTCAACAAACAAAAACTTGGCTGGTTCTTTCCTAATTTACATACTACCTTTCTTTTGACAGGACATGGGTCATTCACAAAGCGACTTCAGGGCTTTGGGCTTGTAAACGATGCCCATTGTGTATGTGAAGAACTGGCACCACGTAATGCACTCGTTTAACATCTACCGGTACCTATAATCAACTGTTACTGGATATAAATTTAAGTACACTTAGTCCGGAAAGCAACCTGTTAAAATCAAAAGAAGCGTTTTTATCTTTTAGCAGTCTTCAAAAGGTGTTGGTATCATCTCTCCACGCCTGACCCCACAAGGTAGACATCCAGACCTGAAGCCGTTATGATCTCTCCTCGTACCGGCCACTATCAGAACAGAATGTACACCCAACTGGACATCTTCCTCGTAGGAATGACGGCACTAAACTGATAGCAATTAAACTCAGACCACTTCCTACTGCACCTACCCAACTTTGCAGACCTCCCTTTTTCTACAAGTTGTCTTCTTTCCCTGGCCTTCGGTGGGCTCCCAGACCAGGGGTGATTGCTATTTCTTCCTTCTCACCTCCTCCTTCTGCTGGAGGATGTCTTCTTTCCTCATCCTCCTCATTTTGCCTACTTTGACACCACCACTTGTACTATCTTCCCCACTCTCTTCCCTTTTTTTTTTTTTTTTTTTTTATTTGGTCTCCGTCTAGAAAGCTCAGGCAACCCTGGTGGAGATCAGCCAAAGTATGAGGGCAGCCTAGCTCACCTAGTGTTAAGCTAGGCCAACGTAGGGTTCCACTAGGAGCCCTGCGGCCTAGTAGCCAGAGACACAACAACAGAACATAACACAATACTGCATAAACCGGATACTACTCTTTTTCTGGCTTATGCAGTAGTTCTGCATTCCACCACAGAGTACATACTGCGCAGATGTGGGAAACCACAGGTGGCGCCTAACCTTAAATACTATGCCACTGTGTACGTTAACCAGTTTTTTTTTCTGTCATGTGAGATTATATTCCCATCAACAATCTCTAATCCTTAATCCAGAGTACTTGTAAATGTTTTCTAAAATGAGCTACGCAAAATTAAATACAAAATTTTTCTGAGAGGTCTCTCAGCTTTGATTTTGAAATAAGACGAAATGCCATAACAAAATATTTCGCAAAAAATTGCACTCTTGTGAAAAATGTCAAAGTACAAAAAACACAATTAACACATATGCAATATTTCATTTCTTCATTTTTTGTTACCATAAGTTGATTTATGTTAACTAAGTTTTGCAAAATAATAATAATAAGCCTGACCGAGAAATATCATCATCAGAGACTCAAAAACGTACTAAAAGCAAAGCTAAACGGAGGGAACACAGTCAAAACCGTAAATACCTATTCAGTCCCAGCTAACGTGCTCCTCAGGATCGCAGAGCAGACTAACACCGAGATGGGAGAGATCACGAGGACCAGAACAATGATGACGAAGAGTCGTCAACGCCATCCGAAAGCAGACATAAAGAAACTTACCATAACGCGTAAAGGAGGAGGAAGGGGTTTGACAGACTTCATAGAACAACAGAATAAAGTGATTAAAATGCTGAAGGATTACCTCCCGTATGAATTCAGCAGGCATTCATACGGGATCCTCGGTCAAGTGATTCATGAATGAGAGCCTCGGAGATATGAGAAGTTTCATTACCAAATCTAGTTTCGTAAAGAGCTGTGGCATCGGATGATATTTAAAACCGTTTGACTTCGATAGAGCCAGAATCACTCTGTTCGCCCCCCCCCTCCGAGGACACACTTGGTTTTTTTAGAGGAAGAAGTTTGTTGTTTCATGAAGTACTTTTAACGAAATATGAAAAAATAAATAAATAAAAATTCCCATTAATCCATGTAAACGTTTTTTCTTTTCTTTTTTTATTTATTTCTATTATTCGTTGTTTCTTTTCGTATTTTTTTCTTTGGGATTAAAGTACTGTATGCATTAATTTATAAAAGTATTTATTGAAGTTGTATTGAAATACACATTCATTTATAAAAATATGTATATTCATAACTAAATTCTATATCAAATCTGTTTATTTACACTTGTTCTGGAACTTGGGCGACGTATAAAATTCATGAAAAATTTTAAGGGGACTCGAGCTATAAAAGTTTGGGAACTTCTGGTATATAACATACGTTCCCCCTTCTTTAAACTCTTTATATTTCTGCTTACTGTTCTTTATTCGTTGTTGGGTTGGGGGGGGGGGTTGCATCGGTGACTTCTAAGTCACTAGGCCATTGCGTATTATGTCTGAACAAGTATGTGTTCACAAGCCGATCTGCCTGTTGTATAGGCTGTAAATCCCGGAATAAATAACGGAGAAAACTTCACTACCTCTGCTTCTCCTGACCTCAAAAGACCTCACCTGAGATCGGGTAACTATAGCCTCGCTTGAAGAGGACTTTAGAAATTTCTTCAGTCGTCGCTGGAAATCGAACCCTCTTCAACGAGTGAAAAGTCACGAAACCAATACACTGTCACGGAGGACCTTTACTTCTCGTAGAACTGGCAATCTATACATTGACCAGTACACCTACTTATCTGTTTTCATATTTCATTCATTTTTAATCATATATCATTCATTACATTCTCCTTAAGTTGCTTTGGTCTTGGAGGTGTAATTCTATAACAAATCTTAGCGTTCATAATTTTCCATTCTTAGAGTCAACTATGCCCCACTAAACATACCATTTTCTTTTACTACAGAATTCATTTTTTTTTTTTTTTTTTTTTTTTAATGAAAACCCCAAACACGAAAGGTATCAAAACCTATAGTACTTAGTACCGTGATGGGTTGAAGAAGTATGAGGGGAGGGAGATGCCGGAAACTTTGCTCTAGAGACTAAACATGGGTTTCACCACTTCAAGCCTCCAATAAGCAAAGTGGTGGTATTTCACCGGTTGATGAAAGTCATCTACACTATAGGAGAAATTTTAAAAAAATTTAAGAGAGAAATAAATAAGATAAATAAATAAATAAGATCTTTATTGTACAGTACATCGGTACACGCAGGTACCACGACCATACAATACCCTTCACGGCACCATGCCAGGGGTTAACAAACGGCAGAGATAACCTCGCCGGAATTATAAAGATTAATTTTTAAAAAATTAATTAAAATTAAAAAATTAAAATATTAATTAAAATTAAAAGATTAATTAATAAAAAAAAAAAAAAAAGTACTCATAGCAGATAACATTGACTTGAAAGGAAAACTAATACTAATACTAATACAAAAATAACAAGTTGGAAAACATGTTAGTCTCGATTTCTTTTATTTCTATTTCCTTTTGCCATATTTTTTTCGTAGTTACAGATTCCCGCGCATAGCATAATATAGTGTTTACCGTTGAGAGGCTGTAGACGAAAATATTCATATTTTCGTCTACAGCCTCTCTCTTCAGTTACTCGTAAACTTATTTCATTAGATCTTATTTGTTTTTTTCAGCTTTTGCTGTTAGTATTTCTATCTAAATTTTACGGTTTCACGGTCCCTATATTTCTCTTCTTTTGCTTTCATACGTTTCGGTTATACTGGTCAACATCAGAAATGTTTCTGGATTGAAAATAGTCAATTCTTCTTAATTTCAGCATGAGAAAAACGGATATAACATTTAAAACTCTTAGTTAGTTCTCGGTTCCACGATATAGCCCCTCTTATAATTTAGGGGAATATTGGTGAATACTAGGGAATTTTGGAGTCTAGAGAATAGATAGGTTGGTAACACTGAAACAGGAACCGATACGCCATGTTTGTTTGTTTTTTTTTGTTTTTTTTATTATTTTTTTTTCTGTGTATCAGTTACCTTGCAAATGATGTGCATTTCTTTTTTCAGGTTTATGGACAAAAATTACATAAAAAGCCAGGATGCCACGTAAATGTGTTAAATGTTGACAATTTTTGTTATGTGTGTGGTGATGTGACATTTTCCACTCAGAAACGCCATTTGACTCCACTTGTGAAGACAGCCTACTACCATTATTTTGGTAGTAGGCTGTCTTCTTTGGTAGTAAGCAACCAAATTCCAAGGTGTCCGTGTACACGAGAGCAGGCAGAATGCTTTGACTCCATATTTTAAAAGTGAAAACAACCTTGTTGCCTGCTGTGATGTCAATGGTCTGATGAGAGCTTTGAATGAGAAGCACAACCCACAGGACTGGAGGCTATTCATAGACTCATCAAAGCTAAGTTTAAAGCTGTTTTGCTCCGCAATGGCAACGCTCTTCCTTAAATTCCTCTAGGCCATGCTGTCCACATTAAGGAGTCTGGGCAGTAGCACAGTGGTATCATCATCGTCCTCCCAACACCGCGTGGAAAAGGTCCGTGTTTGAATCCCGTCGATGACGCGAGGAACTTTAGTGGGCTTTTTTCACTCCGTGGTTGAGTTAATCGGTCTCAGGCGTAGATAGCAAGGTTTTTTTACCCCAGAAACTGGGGTTTTTCTTCGAGAAAACAAACAACGACCAGAGATACGCAATTTACAGACAAAATAAATATATGGATAGATGTAATCATTTACGAGGGACCCTAATATCATAATTTGGTTGTCCACATGAAGGAGACATATGAGAATATGAAATTAATTCCGGAAGCACTGAAGTACAAAGACCACCAATGGGAGATCTGTGTAGACCTGAAGGTGATTGCAATACTACTGGGCATGAAGTTAGGATACACGAAGTACTGCTGTTTCCTGTGTGAGTGGGACAGTCAGGCTAGATCCTTGCACTACAAGATAAAAGTCTGGCCTCTGCAGGAAAATCTGTGCCCCCGGGGGGGGGGGAAATGTCCCTCACAATGCTCTAGTTGATCGAAGCAAAATTCTTTTGTACCCCTTTACACATCAAACTGGGACTCATTAAGAACTTTGTTAATGAGATGAACCAGGTTGGAGAAACTTTCAAGTACTTGAGAGGACAATTTCCACTGTTGAGTGATGAGTTTCCACTGTTAAGGAAGTATTATTTCTTGGTCCGCAAATTCGTGAACTTTTAAAGGATGAAAACTTTGAGCGAGTCCTCCAGAGTAATGAGAACGCAGCTTGGGAAGACTTTAAAAGTGTTGTGCATGACTTCCTGGGAAACCGAAGAGTTGGAAACTACGTTGAGACTGTGAACAACCTTCTAGAAAAGTGTCATCAATTAGGCTGCAACATGTCACTGAAAATATACTTTCTCGACTCTCATCTGGACTTATTCCCTGACAACCGTGGTGCAGTGAGTGACGAGCACGGTGAACGATTCCACCAAGACATTTCAGCAATGGAAAGAAGATATCAGGGTATGTGGAACGTTTCTATGCTTGCTGACTACTGTTGGACAGTAACAAGAGATTCCACGGAAGTGGAATACAAGTAAGGCGCTGTCGTGAATAGGCCATATTTTGAGAAAGTACTTTCGGTTCCTGTGCAGTTTTCTTGGTGTTTTTTTTTTTTTTTTTTTGTTTTTTTTTTTACGTTTTAATTAAAAACAACTGTGATTTATGTTGTATTATGACGCGTCGACGTAGAGGTAGAATCGCTTGGTTTTGTTAGGCCAAGTTATGAGCGTAAGGTAATTTAGACATGTTAAGTTTTTGGTGTGTAGGGCTTTCGCTAGCGTGTGGGTAGAGAGAGGGTGGCAGTAGGCTGGGGCAGAAAGACAGAAACAGGGCCAATAGAGTAGGTAGCCCCAGTTTTCAGTGGGGCACGCCCTTGCCCCCACCAGAGTAGGATATGGGGTGGTGAGGAGGAGAGAGGACGAAAACGTCCCCCCCCCCCAAGGATGTAGGTATAAAGGTGGGCGCCTCCGTAGCCAGGTGGGAAGGAGCAGCAGTGCATAGCACACGCTTCTTGATTAGACCGGGGTTCGAGCCCGTCACCACCAAATACGGAGGATGTGGAAAGATCAGGGAATGACCACCGCATATCCCGGAGCAATATGGCCTTAGTTGCTAATGCTCCTAAAAACCAAATAACTAACTAACTAACTAACTATAAAGGTGAAGGGGGCTAGAGTGCCCTCTTTAGATCGCCATATGGCTATTGGCAGCTACTGCTGCATTTCTGTTTTCAAGTTTCTTCACTCATGAAGCAAGCCCCGTCCTTGTGCCCCTCATCTTTAGTTTCAGCCCTTACATTGTCCTGGCTGGTGTTTCAATTGTGGTACTTTGATGTCAGTCATTGTAGATGGTGATTAAAGTCCTTCTCCTGACGAAAAGGTCTTGTGCGAACATTGTGTTTTTTCAGAATACAGTATTGTGTTTGTAAATTGTGTATATTCTATTACCAATTGAGTCACAGTATCTACTCTCGCATATGGAAAGGACAGCTTCGTTCTGAAACCCGCCAAGACAAGAATACATTTTAATAGGATTTTAACGTTAACACCGTAACCAAATTAGCCGATCTCGTCCTACGGGTACACGGTCCTCCTCCGCCTCCCTTCCACCGGATTCCGTCCTGGAAACTTGAGTTCTTCACCCACCGAATACGCGCAAATTTCAGAAAAACAATATAGTAACGCCTCATAGCTTTCAAGTTACTTTGGCACAAAAGCAAACATACCATTGAGTAATTTCATATGAGTAATTATATTAGTAATTAGTCCCATATAAGATGATAAGAGTGTTAATTTTCTATAATTTCCATTGACTCCCTTTGCTCCCTGCGGTTGCTCACTATGCAGACTGAAGATAGTTAATAATATAAACGTTAAATTAATGTTTCCATTATTTATAAGTATAATGCTTACAATAGCCAAGCTCATCACTTAATTCAAAGTTCTACTTATCATATAAACCTCCTCTGTAAACGCCAGTTTCATTTTTTTGTTAGAAAACTAGATGTTAAGATTACAGCCATTAATGAATGAATATCTTGCCTAATCATAATCCAGAAGACATTACAGAAAGTAACCTTTCCTATTTTTATACAGTGATAGAGACGCTGGTTGTTAGTGTAAACGCCGCAACAGATATGTCAGTAAATGTTTGCCTTGGATAATGGATACTCATGACACACTGTCATTTAGTTACTGATTGGCCGACCGCTAATCAAAAATATGTATTAAGACGTCATCGTGCATAAAATATGGCAGCAAGACTAGTCTGACATTATTTATATCAAATAATTGGTAAAGTAGCTTGGTAATGTAACAGTATTTTTTGTTTAATTACCTCTCCCACAAACTCTAGCTTTCCTTTCATACTTTATGCTTTTGTTTACAATGAACTAATATTGCATCTGAAACAATTCTCTCTTATATAAGCAAATATTCTGTGTTGCTAACATATCTGATAGTTTATGCTTTTATATACTCTCATTAGTACTGGACTCAAGCTGTTAACCTGCTCGTGCAAGAAGCTAGCAATTTGTTATATACAATAAAATTATTTTTATGTGAAACGCATAGAGAATGGATACGAGGGGTCTCACACTTATTTCTTTATATTGTAACAAGCCAGCAAATAATGGTTTTAAAAATAGGATCAAAAAAGGCCATAAGGTATCAGTGTACCTTAATGTACCCATTCAGTGCATAAGTATCAGTTTTCTATAAACAACGTGCATCCTATGTCAGCTTGTCTGCTTTTTTTTTTTTTTTTTTAAGTGGAAGAGACGAATTTCCAGAAGTAAAAATTATGAACCTACATATATTACCCTAAAGCAACTATCTCGGCTTAGTGCAAAGCCCAACTAACACGCTGGACTTTTCTACACAGTGTGGAAATACGTATTACGTAACTGTTATATAAGTCTTGAGGGCCTTAATATAATACTAATTTAAATAGTGATGGAATTGACAAAATTTAAGATAAAGATAAAACTGATGAAGTGATAGATCTTTTTGCAATTTAACTCACACTTCCAACATACAGTAAACTTGCATTTTGGTAAACAATTCTTGAGTACAGCATAGAAGTTTTTAACCATGGAGGTAATATTTGACGATCTAAAGTTAGAATGTAACCCAAAGTGTCACTACATAACTAGCCTAACAACACCTAATTTTGGATTAAGCGTGAGTTGAATTAAAGAGACCGGTCGTCAGAGAGCAATGAACAATTGGGGTAATATTAATCTTACTCTATAATTGACATCAAGTGAAAGAAACTTCATTTACTAATGGATATAAAGTTATTAAAATAAATCGGAGATGTCATGAGCGTACACTCTCCTTGAGAGAAAAAAAAAATATTGAGCACTTTCACTGAATCACGGCATGTATTTGTTAAGGGGCGATACTGTCTGACCAATATAATTAGGTATCGTGATACAGTAACAAAGTAAGTGGGTACAAAAAACTATCAGATACAGGAACTCCCCGACTTACGTAAGAGTTACATTCCGCGGAATGTTACGTAAGTCGGGGAATTTCCCCATGCTTGTGCAGCACCTGCAACTGTGCTTACTGAATTGATTGAATCAAAAAAGAAATGTTCGACGAACATGTAAATAGAATTATTTATTGTATTTATTCATTTTTTTATCTCATGCACAGGAAAAATTACAAAAACGTGCAATTTAAAAAAATTTCAAAATTATAAAATTACAAAAAAAGAGCAGACAGGCATAACGTCAGTAAGTTTTACCTCTCGAGCATCGTTACCAGAATCGACGTCTTCAGCTGATAAGTACGCCGCTGAGGAGGTTGAGGGCTGTGGAGATTTAGAAGGGGTCGGCTGCTCAACCTTACGAAAGAACATATTAATGGATGACTGGACTGTGGCTTTTTTTTCTTTTCATCGTAGATTTCTTTGTAGCAAGCATGCATATCATTCACCCCCTCTGTTAACTTTTAAGAATCATTCGCTGTCAGTATCCATCTTCTCAAACTTCGCCATTGCCGATGCAATTTCACGAAATGCCATTGCCATCTCTCTGGTGATGAAGTGTCTCGACTCCTCATTTGGTTCACCTTGAGCTTTGTCACCATTTTCTTCTTTCACTATCACTGCCTGCAAGTCAATAAGTTCTTCATTAGACTAAGGCGCATTTAGGGCTAGAGCCTCAAGCTGCGAACAAATTTAGACTATGTATATAAAGTGCTTAGCATCATAATACACAGCCATTTCTGAATAAACAGAAAATTTTTAAGGTGGCATCGTTTTAGGTTATATCTCATATTGTGAATACCTTCACAATGAGTTGCCATGATATTGCACTACTTCGAATAAGTAACGCTTCACCTAAGGAGAAGACTAGTGTTACTTATTCTCAGATAGGTACCACCACCCAGACAGCACTGTTTCAGGGCTATTTGATGTATGTATGTGAATATCTACTCGAATATCCACTTGTCCCTATTAGACTTAGAAAAGCAAAAAAGGTAGAGGGAAAGTTAAAGTAGGAGTGGAAGAGGAAAAGAAACAGTGTAGAAGAATGAAAGGGACAGTAACTCCTTCAACTCACACCACTCAAAAACTCATAAACTCCTCGAATAGGCAACGCTTCCCCAGTGGAGAAGGCTGTTGTTACCTATTCTCGGAAACTCCGGACATCATCAAGCTCCCCCTAGCAGCACTGTTTCAGGGCTATTTATGTATGTATGTGAATATCTACTCGAATATCCACTTGTCCCTATTAGACTTAGAAAAGCAAAAAAGGTAGAGGGAAAGTCATAGTAGGAGTGGAAGAGGGAAAGAAACAGTGTAGAAGAATGAAAGGGACAGTAACTCCTTCAACTCACACCACTCAAAAACTCATAAACTCCTCGAATAGGCAACGCTTCCCCAGTGGAGAAGGCTGTTGTTACCTATTCTTGGAAACTCCGGACATCATCAAGCTCCCCCTAGCAGCACTGTTTCAGGGCTATTTGGCCCTTCGTCAGTGAGTGGGTAGGTACCCAAGTGATGCAATGATGGCAAAAACAGTTATGAAGTATAACTCCACAATATGAGAGATGCCTGATGGTGTATGATGTATTTAGACTAAGGCGCATTTAGGGCTAGAGCCTCAAGCTGCGAACAAATTTAGACTATGTATATAAAGTGCTTAGCATCATAATACACAGCCATTTCTGAATAAACAGAAAATTTTTAAGGTGGCATCGTTTTAGGTTATATCTCATATTGTGAATACCTTCACAATGAGTTGCCATGATATTGCACTACTTCGAATAAGTAACGCTTCACCTAAGGAGAAGACTAGTGTGACTTCTCCTTAGGTGAAGCGTTACTTATTCGAAGTAGTGCAATATCATGGCAACTCATTGTGAAGGTATTCACAATATGAGATATAACCTAAAACGATGCCACCTTAAAAATTTTCTGTTTATTCAGAAATGGCTGTGTATTATGATGCTAAGCACTTTATATACATAGTCTAAATTTGTTCGCAGCTTGAGGCTCTAGCCCTAAATGCGCCTTAGTCTAAATACATCATACACCATCAGACATCTCTCATATTGTGGAGTTATACTTCATAACTGTTTTTGCCATCATTGCATCACTTGGGTACCTACCCACTCACTGACGAAGGGCCAAATAGCCCTGAAACAGTGCTGTCTGGGTGGTGGTACCTATCTGAGAATAAGTAACACTAGTCTTCTCCTTAGGTGAAGCGTTACTTATTCGAAGTAGTGCAATATCATGGCAACTCATTGTGACGGTATTCACAATATGAGATATAACCTAAAACGATGCCACCTTAAAAATTTTCTGTTTATTCAGAAATGGCTGTGTATTATGATGCTAAGCACTTTATATACATAGTTCTTCATTAGATAATTCCTTCACTTCTTTCTCTATTAACTCCATGTCTTTGACATCAACCTCCAACCGAAGTAGCTCTGCAACCTTTACAATGTAATCTGTAACCGCTTCATATGATTCGTCTTTTTCAAAACCTTCAAAGCCTTTTACGTGCCTTGGGCATATTTTATTCCATGTACCATTTAAACAACTTTCAATAATTTCTTCCCAGGCCTTATTAATGTTTAAGATGGCGTGGTAAATACTGTAAGATTTCCAAAAGTCTCTTACCGTAAAATTTTTCTCATCGTCTACGGCAGACAATGTTGGAACAAATGTTGTGCGTAAATAGTATGCTTTTAAATTCGAAATAACACCCTGATCCATAGACTGGATGAGTGGAGTCGTGTTTGGCGGTAGAAATATGATTCTCACGTTCGAACTAAAATCATCTGGATGCGTAGGATGTCCAGGAGAATTATCTAATAGAAGCAAAATCTTGAAGGGAACGTCACTGTCTTTACAATATTTTTCAACCTCGGGGATGAAGCAGCATTTAAACCAATCTTCAAAGAGAGATATTGTTATCCATGCTCTCTGTTTCGATCGGAAATGCACGGGTAGGGTGGCTTTATTTATGCCCTTAAATGCACGAGGATTTCCAGACTTGTACACAAGCAGTGGTTTTAATCTGTAATATCCCGCTGCATTAGCCACAAGCAAGAGCGAGCGTGGAGATGAAGAAAGTTGCGACCATATTATGTGCACTTGTTCTTATTTAGGACAATTGTACTCAAGTTAATAACCGAAATACAAGAAAACCCACAGTATAATGAGCACCTCTTATTGCAAGATGAGTGTTGCTATCTTGCTTTTACTGAGTATGCGAAATCAGTCTTTGAAGTAAGACAAACAGACCGTCAAGCAAACCCATAACAGATATGACAATCCAGACAACTAATCCCTCCAATGACCTTCCTATGGAATTACTCTGCCCTAGCAAATTTTACTGTTACTGGGCTCAGGTGGATTTCCCGGCCCAAGAGTGTCAACCCTTCATTCCTTCTCTGCCTTCCTCATCTGGAGGGAGCCTTCGTTCCTCGTCCTTTCGTGAAAAACTACATTCTCGAGGACTGGAAGCTGATCCGTGGTGCTCCTGCGGCGAAGTGGAATCCTGGTCACATATATTGTTTCTTTGTCCTTTTTATGGATCTGAGCGGAATAGACTTTCTGAAGAACTTACCAATATTACCGAGGATAATGTGCAGATTCTTCTGAATGATGCATCCAGTTTTCAGGCCTTGCAGAGGTTTGCAGCTGCTGTATTTGCCAAAAGGACGATCTTGAGGAATTTGTCAGAAGTGGAATTGGCTGCATATACGAATAATGCATAAATGCATCTGGGTTTGGAGCTTCAGATCAGGAAGCTATACGTCTGATCTGTGGTTCCTCAACATGTACCACTACGGTGGTTTTTTTTTTCCCCATGGTTCTTGGGTTTGGGCGGCCTAAGACCAGGATAGCTGGCACCCAGCAGTATTGCACTTCCTCTGTTGGGTGCGGGGTTGTGCTTAGTCATTACAGCTTGTATTAGTAGAAGCAGGTCCGGCTCTACGTGCCGGGGACGGGCATCAGTTAGCAGCTGTAGATGTCAGCTGCTTCCTGATGTCAAAGTGACCTGACATTAACAACACACTAAACACATAAACATTTCTATAATACATTTTTAATCTTTCCTATACAAAATTTTAATTATTATTTTTCGACATTTGCTTAAAATTAGTAACCATCTCAAAATTTTTCTTGTTTTGGGTTTTCAATTTCTTAGCTAAATTTCAGGCCCATTTTACAGTTTTTCTGTTACTTGAATGATTTAGGTGGAGATGGACATATGCCTGGGAACCATCCCGACACACACACACACACACACACACACACACACACACACACACACACACACACACACACACACACACACACACACACACACCTCCTAGTGGGGGGCAACGTAGGGTCCCACTAGAGATCCTGCGGCCAAGTAGCCAAAGAAACAACAGAACCCAACACAATACTATACACATAACATGCCACTCACACATTTTTAAGGATTTTTAGTGCAAATTGCACTGACAAAGCAGTAGACCCAGACACGTGCCTAGGGACGAGCACGAGGTATCAGGCACTCAGATAGCGCCTGCTCCCTGGTGGCGAAGAGGCCTGGTTTTTTTTGTTTTTTTTTTGTGTGTTTTTACAACACATCACACATAGTACTGCAGGCCCATTTGTAGAAGTTCTACTTGAATACAGAATTTACAGGTGGAGATGGACATTAGTCTGGGTGCCACCCTTGACATGTATACAGAGTGATTCACTACCAGTGCAACAAACTTGCAGGAGGTGTAGGGGGCACAAAGACGAATCGGAATCACATAGCATTGCAGGGTCCGAAATGCCTTCGTCATGCTGTAGTGTAGAGGACGTTGAACGGGAGGTCGCGTGAACAGCGATCCCGCTGGAAGTCAGCATTTGCGAACCGGTTCCCGAGGCAGTAGGATGGACGAGTATTCAAATGTTGAACTGGCCGACATGCACCTCACGTATGGAGCTGCAACTGTAACGGGCGCGCCGCTCTGCGCTTGTACCAGGAACGTTTCCCGCACAGGCGTGCTCCTCATCACACGATTTTCGCACGTGTGCACAGAAGGTTAAGTGAGACTGATCGTTTCAAGAGAGGTACCATGAATCGAGAGCGAACGACGAGGACGCCAGACAATGAGGAGAATGTCCTACGTCTTGCAGAAGGCAATCCGAGTACGAGTACTCGAGTGATAGGCAACGATTGGGTATTTCCCAATCCACTGGAGGATACTGTCAACAAACCAAATGAGTTCATACCATCTGCAACACGTCCAATCATTGGAGCCTGCGGATTATCCACTCTGGAGGACTTTTGCTACTTGGTTTCTTCAACAGAAACGGTTCGCAAATGCTGACTTCCAGCGAGATTGCTGTTCACACGACCTCCCGTTCAACGTCCTCTACCGCATGACGAAGGCATTTCGGACCCTACAATGCTCTGTGATTCCGATTTGTCTTTGTGCCCCCTACACCTCCTGCAAGTTTGTCGCACTGGTAGTGAATCACCCTGTATATACAATTCAAGTACAAAATACAACTCACACTTCTGGCATTTACAGAGTTCTGTATACTTTACAAGAGTACTGATGGCGCAGTTGTAGGAGACCACCGGTGGCGCCTTACCCCAAATAATATGCCACTATGCAGCATTTCGGGTTACATAGAGTTGGGAAGTTTTGGGAAGATGAATTAATACCAATATATTTACAATACACTGAGATGAAAGAAGAAGCTAACAAAATGATTAGTAACCCCAAAATACAAACACTAGGCCTACAAGCTGCACTCCCGAAAAGAAAGGGGCCCAGCATTATAATAATTTATGAAACCGAAAAGGACCTAACCCCAGCAACACTCCAGGATTAACTATACAGAAGAAACCTCCATCGGGACCACTGATGGAGGTTTCTTCTGTATAGTTTCCACCCCGATGTTGAACCAAATGATCTCGTTTTCCCGAAATTCCAAAAAAAATGCCAGAGTGGGAAATGCTACCAACTGGGTAGTGGAGCTTCCCCCCGCAGCCTGGAGAACAATAAATCAACAAAATAGTGTTCATACATAAATTGGGGCGGTCACCGCTTCAAGGAGCATGTGGCTGTCCCCAAATGCTACAAGTGTTGTCGTTTTGGACACACGACACACGTGTGCCCAAGCTCAACCCACATGTGGACACTGTGCTGAGAGAGGCCACGACTTTAACTCGTGCACTTCGCAAACTGCAAATCAATGAAAATGCAGGCAGATATCATTCCATCCGGAAACAATAAATGCCCTGTCTACACAAAAGCTAAGAGCACATGCCAAATAAGACTCGATTATGGGGACTTACCTTAAACCATTTAATACTACCACTGTAAAATTTGCACAAATTAATGCCCAACGAGCTAAAGCAGTTGCAGCGCAGTTGAGGAAAAAGGCAGATGAGAACCTCGATATCCTCTTTCTTCAAGAGCCATACTCGCATAGTAAGGCAGTCAGAGGGTATCCGTTGACTTATAAGATCGTTCAAGTGGACGGGGAGACCCCCATGGGCGACTATTCTGGTCAGAAACTCTGATCTCACTGTCACCAAAATACCATATTACTGCCTTCCCTGGTCAGCCTGTGCCCATATCATCACCCCTTTGGGGGAATTTTACGCTTTACTCTCGGCCGGGGGAGGATATTCTCCTGATTATTAGATACTTACAAAGCATCTCTCTGGAATTCCCAAATGAGAAAATCATCGTTGCCGCCGACGTAAACTGCAGGTCACCAGCGTGGTTCAGTGAAACTCAAGATAGACGAGGCGCAAACAACGTACAAAGACTGGAAGAATATCTCTCAAACAGTTCTTTCTCAATTCTCAACCAACCAAATAACCTACTGACCTTCTCTAGTACAATGTGGGAAGCCACAATTGATATCACCCTGGCCACAAGATCCGTTGCACGACACCTTTCATCCTGGACAGTTAGAGAAAGCTGGACCACTTCGGACCACCGTGTAATAACTTTCCAACTGCACCGATCAGTAAGCCGACAACCAATTATAAGGCAAACTCTAGATTTGCAATTGACAAGGCAAACTGGCAGCAAATTAAGGATTCACTGATCATGGCCGCCCACTCTCTCAGCACAGTTGGACTGGACGCGGACCAGCACCAAAAGGCAATTGTAAGCCTAGTCACTGAAAGCTCAATTAACTCTATTAAAAGGAAGAAACCTTCTCTTGGAGCCGTACCTTGGTGGTGCCCAGAGCTCCAACAACTGCGAGGGGAGGTTTACACCCGACGGAAAAATTTTCAACGCGCAAGACGGACATGGCCGGAAGCGGAAGTAGAGTATCTCAAGCAGCAGTACCGAAAGGCAAGAAATGAATACACAGCCCTGATTAAACAAAGGAAGAAGCGCTCCTGGGAGCACCTAGTCTCCACAGTTGGAAATTCTGCTCCACAGGGAGTGGTCTACAGAGTAATCACAAACACACTCTCCCAGAGGAGAAGTCATCCCAGCCAACAAGACGCCACAAGGCACGTATACAAAGACATGGTCTGAATCTATAAATAACTTCCTTGACGCCATGTTCCATCAACACACGCCACCAAGCACCCAAGAGCAAATACACTATGTGAGGAAAACAGCACATACACCACGGCCCAAGTGGAAGACAACTTCACCAAGGAAGAACTGGACACTGCTGCAGCAAAAATAAAAAAACAAGAAATCTCCAGGAGAGGATATGCTGGAGCCCGAGATTGTAAAGAAGGCTGTTGAAATTATCCCAAATGAGATCTTAAACCTCTTCAACCATTGCCTTGAAGCAGGCCATTTCCCAGCAGTATGTAGATCTGCAAAATTAAGGCTTATTCTCAAGAATCCGATAAAACCACAAGATCAAGATCTTCCGGAGTCATACCGGCCCATCGCTCTTCTATCCATACTAAGCAAACTCCTAGAATATCTTCTAAGCAATAGAATAGAAATTCATTACTCCAAGTCTGGCCTTCACTCTCAAAACCAATACGGCTTTAGAAGGGGATGCTCCACGGTGGACGCCTTAGAGAATATCGTCAAAGCAGCTACCACTACTAGCCATAAATACTTCCTTGTCATTTCAGTGGATTTTGCCGGGGGCATTTGACTCCCTCTGGTGGCCAAGCGTCCTCGGCAGACGCCGGAAAGCAAAACTACCAGCTAATTTGTACAACTGTATAAAAACCTATCTCGCAAGCAGAACAGTAACTGTCAGTGCTCCGTACTGTTCACTCACACGATCAGTCTATAGAGGATGCCCACAAGGCTCAGTACTTGGCCCACTTCTCTGGAACGTGGTGCTCGACAGCTTTCTAAACCTCGACCTTGGTGATGTGAGGTCACAGGCCTACGAGAGTTCAACTAGAGATCTCTGCAAACCATGCGATAAATATCCTACAAGACTGGGCCACCCAAAACCACTTAAAGATATCCCCAACCTGCTCCATCCTACTTAAAGGTTCTCTCAATATCAGAAGGCCTCCCCAGATAAAGATTCAAGAAACAACAATTAAGCTTCCCACCGAACTTAAATATCTTGGTATTCTGCTGGATAAAAATCTGTCATTCACACCCCATCTTACTTACCTCCGAAGCAAAATCAAAAAATACTCCGCACTAATAGCTAGAGTCACTTGTCGCGACTGGGGGCTTAAGAAGAGGACCCTAGCCCTCTTCTATAAGGCAGTCTTCTTACCAGCAATAACATACGCATCAGGAATCTGGTTCCACAAGGCGGTAACAGCAGTAAACAAAAAGAAGCTAGAGACCATTCAACGTTCAGTCCTACTGACAATCTGGAGAGCCTGCTGTACTGTAAGCACCCTCCAGGTTCTCTTGGGCGCTCTCCCCCTGGACCTGGAGATCGTCCGCTGTGGGTTGCTTTATCAACTATCCAAAGGCAGAGCAATCACCTGCCTACACTACACAACTGATCCGACGAACGATCGTAAACTCGAGAAAAAAACGCCTTCTCACCCACCTACACCAGGCCTGGCAAACCCGCTGGACGACTTCGAAAAAAGGGGAAAGTCACCCGAAGATTCATACCGGATAATCAACTAGTGTTTCCGAAAAGCCCAAACTGGTTTTTACCGGGACTGCTGACATCTTACCTACTCACGGGACACGGCGCAATAAGAGCAAAACTTTCCAGTTTCGGTTTGAGTGACACCCCTCTCTGCCACTGTGGACAGCCAGAGACGTGGGAGCACCTCATGCACCACTGCTAACTATACGAAGACCTCCGCTGCCTCTTAATAACCAGAATACGTTTCTCGCCAATAAACCAAGAACAATATCTCCTGGAGAGCGAGGACAATTATAAAGCCTTAACGCAGTTTGCGCAGGATCTTTTTACTAGAAGAAGAACATACCCACAACCTTAGCAGGAATTTTCCTACAAACCAACCAATCGTCATCCAGAATAAAGATCCTTAGATGTGTCAACCAAACAAAAACCTAACAGCTACAATCTGAAGAACAACTAATCACTAACTTAACCTGGATCTGACCACTGGCTTAAACTGGAGTCATTAAATGGACTTGACCACTCACACGGACGGGACAACATGTCCCAGGAATGGCATACGAAGACCCGATAAAGACATTGTGCAGTTTGCTGCCGAAACATCATTAGAAGAAGAACTCTTTATTGCATACAAAACGCACATGCCGTACACAATACCCTTCACGGCTAAAAGCCAGGGGTTTACAGTAAAGACTAATACAAGGTTACAAAGTCTAATATAAGGTTATGGGTAACCTTATAAGATTAGGCGATCTGAACCGGGTACCCTCACTCGGTTCACTTTCCATCCCTTCCCTTGGCAGGGGGATGGTTACTCTGTACCCCCCTGCCATCCCCTATCTTCCCACACCGGGGGGAAAAGGCCCGGGTTCGAATCCCGTCGATGAAGCGAGGAACTTTAGTGGGCTTTTTTCACTCCGTGGCTGAGTTAGTCAGTCTCAGGCGTAGATAGCAAGGTTTTTCCCCTCAGAAACTGGGGTTTTTTCGTCCAGCAAAACAGGCAAATCGACTAGATTTGCCTGTTTTGGATTCCTAGTGGTGTACACGCAATTTACAGACACGAATACGGGTTAATATAATCATTTACGGGTAACCCTAATACAGTAATTTGATTTTTTTTTTTATCCCCTATCTTCACCTGGTGAGGAATGGGCCTGCCCCACCGATTTTTGGGGTTATCTTCACTATTGACCCCATATTTCTGTCTTTCACCCCCCCCCAGTCTTCCCTCTCTATCTTGCGACTAGAGTTTGACTCTTGTCAAAACTACACAAGCCCCACACTAAAAAAAGGGGGGGGAAAGAAAATTTAATACTACACCGCATAACTTATATCTCTTTCGGCCTGACCCAATTTCTAGTGTTTCTCCCTCACACTTTTTTTTTTTTAAGGTCATTGCCACTGAAATCTCAGGAAATTAGGTGGCAGGACCTGCCAGAGTAAATAGTAAATTTCTAAAATTCTGGTACCTGGTGTGCCTCCACGAGGTATAGTGTGGGTAATGGTGGGTCTCATTTGAGACCCAACAGCTAAAAGACCAGATGAACAACGGTACGAAACATTACACACCACAATATCCATACACTTTTAAACCTCTGGCCTCTACAGTGTTCTGTATCACACCACAATGTATACTACGCGGAGATGGGGGAAACCCCTGGTGCCGTTAGACCCTAAACACACTATACACTATACTTACAATATATATTTTTATAAAATATTCTTACGCAAATATATATTGTTGCTCACTTTTTAAAACATAACAATTTGTTCCTTCTCTTCAAAAGAAACCAGGTCATGAAATTCGTCGGAGATTTTTTTTTGGGGGGGAGGGTTATTTCCGGGTTTACTTTTTATTCTCGAAAAGTAAACTTTCGAGATTGTCAATTTATTATAGCAAATACGCATTCATATTAAAACATTGAGAAACTAGGAATCCAATTTGCAGTACAATACTAAACAGGCAACAAGAAATGGCTGGGATATTTAATCAAAGTCTTTGATGTACACAAAACACGTCCTCACCTGTGCCTGTAGGTTTCGGTTACATTATCTGATATATATGAGAGTAGAAACTTAAAGTAACGGTCAGGTAGTTCAAAAAATAAGACGGGTAGGAATCGCCGATCCCGGAAGGAAGCGATGAAAGGGAACAGTGTGGCAAGCTTGGAAAACGTATGTTAGAGCTCCATATATCTACGGGGATGTCAGTTAATGAGTTCACGGTCCATAGGAAGTTATACAGCACAGGTTTTCAGATTTGCTACTCACAAGCCACACACCAACAAACTCCGGACATCATTTGCAGTGGTGCCGTTCATCGTTCTTGGACATGGAAGAATGATACCGGACGATGGCTGTAGTGCCAAAAGCCATCAACGCCAAGTTGTACACTCACATTCTGGACAATGCCAAACTGGCAATTCTACGCAGCCCTCCATAATTCATTAGAACAATAAATAATAATAATAATAAATAAATAAATGGAATAGTTACAGAGCGATGAAAAACTTAGAAGATATCATCGAATGTCAGTCCAAAAGCACAGGTTGAAAGTATTATTATCTCGACTACTTGCATATTTCGTGTATATCAGCAGAAAGTGTTTATATCATATTAAATACGAACATGACTTCAGAATATGCTTTTAGCTCCGAAAAATGACGGAATGTTGTAGTGAAAAATATGCTGTAAAAGCAACTAATTACTAATCTAAGGTGGTAAACTGTTCTAGACTCCAGACAACCATACAGTTCAGAGGAGTTAATTAGTCATTTAATAAAAATATCATCATTAATCGTATTTAGCGGTCACATGAACTCGAATCACGGTCAACTAAAACGCGTGTACTACTGCACACCCGTATTTACCACTCGACGATATCAGGCCTAACGCATCTGATTAAATTTTCTCTTTCTGTCGCATATAAGGTAGACGTATGGGAGATTCAAAAGATGAAGACTACTGGCATAACGATGGCGAGACAGTTGCAAGCTTAGGTAGCCACAACCTTAAAACATGTCATGAATGATAATTTCAAGATTCAGGAAAGTTCAAGGTCAGCTAATTTATTATTATTATTATTATTAATGTCAAAAGCAAACCCCTTGACAGCCACTGAATAAGTGCGGTGAGGGTTACAAACACGGGTTCTTTTTATGATCTTGCGTTATGCAGTGTTAATTCTAGACTTATATAGCGTTACATACAAAATTATACAAAGTATTAGTAGGGTCTTATATATCTAATATTAAAAAGAAACTCTTACTATATTTAATATTACACTAGTAAGACAGTAATTAGCAGTCCTTGGACTATAATTAATGTCGGTAAGGTCTTAACAATAACAATTTGGATTACCATTATGTAATTAGCAAAAGCAACTGGAAAACAGTCCGTCGAGATAATTTATCCCTTAACGTACTGGTAGACTGTAGTGTGTTGCACTCTCCTTGTCACCTTTGATCCTGCTCGCGACTAATCTTCTAGGCTGATGCTACAGCTTTATGATTGGACTAGTGTGTATAGGTTAGATAAAGTTTGCTCTTAGCTGTTTTTATCAACACACAGCATATCACGATTAGTTTAATTGGTTTTTAAATACCAAGCGTGTTGGTTGAAAAATATCTTTTTAGGTTACCAACAAAATATACTAATGAGCTTGCTTTCTTGCATCGTATGCCTCTACTAATGCTAATGAGACGAAAAAAAATGAAAAAGAAACCAAAACAATAAAACAAATTTTTAACTCTTTTTTTTTTTTTTTTTTTTTCGTAATAAACAGCCTAATTTGCCAATCGACAACCCATAATGGTAGTAAAAAAGATAAACAAATGAAAATAAAAATATAAAAAATAACCAAAAGAATGCAATATAGAATAAATTAATAAATACGATTGTTACTTAACAGGGAATTATCGATAAACGATACAAAAAATATCTCTGGCAGGTAAAAAGGGGTAAGAGACGAAAAACATGCAATAGCAATTCAAGAAAACAACAAAATTGCAGTTGGAGAAATTTGCGATATCCCAGAACCTACGACAGTTTTGTTTTTCTTTAATCCTCTTTTTTTTTTTTTTTTTTTTTGTTGGAAATTGTGTTGGGAAAGGAAGTATTTATTTTCGTTCAGTTTTCAAATTAAAAAGTTTTTCCTCCGCCGGAAAATTTCACAAATCATATCGTTTCGTTTCTTCACCACTTCAATGGCGACATAGTCATGTAAGTACACGTTATATATAATTCACTCATTTAACAAAATTCTAATGCTATGAATTTCCCTTCACTAAAAGTTTTTATTTTCTTATTTTTAATTATTTATATATTATTTTTTTATTTTACATTATTTTTATTTTATTATTTATTTATTTTATGTATTTATTTATTATTTTTTTTTATTTTATTATTATTTTTTTTTACTTTTGACTTCGTTCTTCCCTAACATCCTTTACGGCGCTCCTTTGTATTCTATTTCCTGCTCTCCCTCAAGAACCCCTTCTTGCCTTCCTGTTGGTGGCAAGAAAAGAACTTTCAATCAACGCTCCACTACCGCCGCATCCCCCGGTAGACCTGCACGTGAGCCCGAGCCGTAAGAAGAAAGCAAACAGTGACGCACACATCGTCATTACCGGTGCTCGTGCTGTTTGCCAACCCGTCGTAGCGTGCAGCTACGTAGAGCGCTGCCGTGTTTGCTTAGCGCGAGCAGCGCGGCCCAGCTTTCAAACGGCCGTGCCGCGTGTCGCGTGGGGGTCCTAGGCTCGACGAACGTTCAGATAACGTCAACGGTATAGCTTGCTCTCTATGCTTTCTTCCCCCCCTTCCTTGCATCCCCTTTCCCTTCTCTAACGCTTCGATATTTGCCTGTTGTCTCGTTATTTCCGACTTTGTCGTATGAGGGACGATAACATCTGGAGATGCATTTCGTGAATATTGAGGGGAGAAGGGGAAATGGGGGAAAGTTTTTCCATCGGCAGGTAACAAAATTGTGACAAGTTCCCTGAATGCATCGGACACGATGAGTGTAAATCAAATTGGATGAACTGGGTACACACCGGACAGATTCCTGCTTATTAGTCAGCAAATATTCGTCCGGGGGTGCTTGCTTCGATTGTGGTGCTATAAGCAAAAAATACCTTAGATGTCTTTTAGGGACGAGTTGTAACACGCTGAGATTTACACCAGTAATGACAATCATAAAAGTCTTCTGTGTGCGTGTGTATGAGTACAATTCGGCTTTTTTTTTTTTTTTTTTTTATTTCTCTCTTTCTTTTGACAACGTAAAAGTCTTTGCTGTTATTTTGAATGGTATTACCAGATAACGAAGGGGGAAAAAATGGATCGTAAACGACGCAGGAATCTTCACAACACCTGTAGAATAGAAAGGAGGCAAGAGAAATGACCACGTTGCGTTACTTTCCTATGATCAGCTTTAAAAATAATAAACAAAGAGAGACCTTCGAGAGTTCTTTACTGGATGGATTATTACTACTTACGTATATACATGTACATAAAGACTCCTTGGATAACGTACATGGAGCTAAGTTACACACATCGCGGGATTAAGTACGCTCGTACAAAAAAACGCACGACCCATTGTTGCGCTGGTTTATTGACCTTAATAAAACAGTTATAGCTAGAATCTCCCCTGGCTTCGACAGTGCAGAATATGAACGGAAATTTATTTATTTCCTATTTTTTTCTTTATCCAAATTCAGTTTTACTCCACATCTGACTGTCGCTTTCGGACCACCTTTTACTGTTGTATACATTAAGACTTACTAGACTTACTAATCTACACTGGACGTACGCTTTAATCTAACAATCGAAACATGATTGAACGAATCACAATTGGTTCGTTCAATCGAATGATAAATAAATAAAATTTCTGTTTATACACAGAGAAGGCTCTTAGAGTCAGAGGAGTTTATAAAATAACCAGAATGCAAAGACATCATCATATTTAGTAGCAACGTAAACCAAAAAATGTGGTCAATTCAAACGCGTGTACTACTGTAACCTCGCATTCGGCTTGCATGTACGAAGCCTTGTGTTCCAGTACGTTTGTATTCTGTCATTTAATTGCTTTTTAATATTTTATAACATTTTAGTGTTCCTCTTAGCAGTTATGAAATGTTAAGTGTGAACCTACTGGTTATAATATGTGTAATCAAAATGCACTCTTATGTAATACGCACTTTGATTAATAACTTCGCTTGCTGATCAATAAATGTAGGGGAGGGGCACATTTCAGTTTTTCGATTCTATAAGGTACCAATTTAACTGAAAGCAGTTATACAAATATATGAAAGAAGAAATTGTCACCTGCAAAGAAATCGTGTCCGGACTTGCTGAAGGCTAGCATTCTTTTTCATTACAATAAGCCCTCCTCACCAATCACTTCCTCATGTCTTGGCCGTTTACAAAACTGTAAGATCGCCCAAAGGAGGCGATTTCCTAGTGGTATAAGCTCATGCCAAAAAAAAAAAGAAGCACCTTCACTAATACCTTCCAAAGATGGACGGAACGGTGTAGCAAGTGTGCTATAAGTGCTTTAATAGCATACTAGCTGCTAATACTCTGTTGGTTTGTTTTATGTTTAAATTAATAGCAGAATATTCTGTATGTACCGAATAATTTATTCTTAAATTTCAATTTCGCGTCTCATACAGGTATGACAATTAAGTGAAAGAATTTAACAGGCTGTTGGACCAGAGTACTTTTTTTTCTTTGCTTCAGCAGAACATATTTATCCTAAATTAAATACAGCTTATTATTAGAAACAGAGTGCGAATTTTACATGAGACTGCCAATTGATTTTGTTATAAGGTGATGATAGATTTAAACCATATTTATTTCAGGTTTTATTTAAGGATTAATTTCGCTGGGGAACCCCATATTCAACTGAATATGTCACTCTGCCATCCATTTAGAAAGGTCGAGGCGGCATACTGTTGAAAAGGAGAGAAAAATAGCTTATCGAGTTCTTTTTAAGAGGACCAAAATACTGTATATTATTATAAGTTTATTCCTGAGCTACTCTTGAACAGACTTAGGCCAGGAGGGTATTGTCTACAAACTGACGTTAAAGGAAACACGCCCCTTAGATTACATGGTACATGTCCGCTTAAGTTGAAGTTAATTACTCAATTTGTATTAACATATTTTGTATTTACATTTAGAAAGCGAGCATGATCTGACCACATATGATATAGTATTATACAAACGTGTAATGATATCAGTTTTGTTATAGCCGTATACTTGATAAATATAATGATACACCAAAGTTCTGGTTCCCGTATGGGTTACATTTTTTCCATTACTTACATTTTTGACTATTTTCCTTTTATTAAAAAGAGGTCTTGTTTCACTGAACTCAATTTCAAATTTAATTATTATTTTCTTTCTTTGACTGCTTATTATTATAGATGCCGAACTGTATATGCTTCTGTAATTACACAGCTCTGTAGTCCTCACGGATAGCCCATTTGATATAATCCCCATCCTCACCACACTGGGTGGAAAAGACCCGAGTTCGAATCCCGTCAATGGTGCGAGGAATTTTTAAGGCCCTTTTTCACAACGTGGTCGAATTAGTCAGTCTCAGGTGAGATCAGCATGAGTTTTTCTCCTGAAAACTCGAGTTTTTCATAAGCAATTTACAGACTATATATAGCACAATATAGTCGAAGTCGCTAATGCGCCTAAAACCCTACAACAATAAATCGATCAAATCGTAGGTCTGTTCTCTTGACAGTATTTATCTAGATTAGATCAAGTACTGTACTAGGTTATTGATGAGGTCTACGGTATTATCCGGGAACATATGTTTCAAACGATTGAGCTGTACAGAATTCAGTCCGATGCAGCAGTAGACTAGGATCTTGAATGCCTTCTAGCAATCTGGGCTTTCTAATGGCTTTCATTACGTTAGATGTCTAGTCGCCTAACGATGAGCCTCAATGTACTTCCAACTATTACATTCTGTTTCATTATTATTCGAGGGCAAGCACCCGTTTTTTCCGTTCGGTTACTCCTAGGTTTGCATACCCCCCTCCTTTTGATATGGGGTATTGATTACTTGTGAGCGCTGATAAGAGCTCGTATAAATCAATATTCTAGGCTGAAGAATTTGTAAAAATGTTTTTGGTTTGGGTAGACGACCCAATAAAGTGGTATTGTGTACGGACATCGAAGAACATATTTTAAGATTAGTTGCGCACCTTGCATGCCAGTTAACTCTTGCCACATGCGATATAAAGCGAAATCAGATTTCCCACTAAGGTATGTACATGCTTTTGTGCTTTCAGTGATTCAACACTAACAGGACCGTGCAGTGGCACTCGGGAGCCCGAATGTCAATTTTTTTTTTTTTTTTTTCTTATGTCAAAAATACCACATCGAGTTGAGATTTATCATTTATAGTCTTGGGAATCGTCACGTGTGCCCATTTGGTTGGCGTGCGCGGAGCTTCCTTTAATTACAGTGTGAAGATACGATGGCCTATGACTGAAACAGTATTCTGCTAATGCAGTTTGAATTGTCTTTTCAAACTGTTGCAACTAAGCCCGCTTCGGCTCCTTCCCAACGGAATATTATTATTGTCTGTAAATCAATGGACACTGCTCATCGTGGACTAATGTTATTAGTGGAGTCCCTCAGGGTTCAGTATTGGGTCCATTATTGTTTTCTAGTTTTTTTATAAATGATATTGATGATGGTATATCAAGCTTAATGTCCAAGTTTGCAGACGATACGAAGGTTGGCAGGGTTGTCAAGGACACTACTGACACTATGCTACTGCAACATGATCTGGAAAGGTTGAGCAGATGGGCTGAGAGGTGGCAAATGAAGTTTAACATTGACAAATGTGAAGTACTACATATGGGAAACAGCAACCCCAGAGCAACGTATCAACTCTGTGGTACTACATTGACAGTGGTAGAGAATGAAAGGGACCTGGGGGTGGTTGTGCAGGCAGATATGAAGTTTTCTGAGCAGTGCAGATGGGCTGCAAGACTAGCTCATGGTGTATTGTCGATGACATATATGGATTTTTCTAGCAGGGATAAGGAGGTGATTATTCCCTTGTATAAGGCAAGGGTCAGACCGCACCTAGAGTACTGTATACAGGTCTGGAGGCCTCATTTCAAGAAGGATGTAGAGATGCTGGAACGAGTACAGAGAAGGGCAACAAGATTAGTGAATAGAACAAAGGGGTGCTATTACGAAGAAAGGCTTACGTTTTGCAAATTACAGTGTCTGGAGACTAGGCACCGGCGAGGTGATCTTACAGAGGTGTATAAAGCCTTGAATGGTTTGAGCATGCTCAATGCTGATGGGATTCTTCCTCTTGCTCAGAATAATCACCTGAGAGGGCATAAATTCAAATTGAGGAAAGACGTAGATGTAGGATAGACGTAGGATAGACCCAGATGTAGGATAGACGTGAGGAAATTTGTCTTTAGCCAGCGGGTAGTTGGTTGCTGGAATAGACTTCCATCCCTTGTCGTGGAAGTTGATAGCCTAAATAAGTTTAAGGCTCAGCTGGACAGGTATTTCGAACGAACAAAGGGGTGAAGTGGAAGTGGTTATTTTTTATTTATTTATTTTTTTTTTATTTGTTTTTTTTTTTTTTGGCTGATGCTGCATAAGCTTGCTTTCTTGCATCAAATGCCTCTACTAATGCTAATGCTATTCTAAAGGCAGAAGAAAACTCTAATCTGGGTACAAGCCAAGCTGTCAAATCAGAAGTGACCAAGGCATTGAAGGAAAATGCGAAAGACATTAAAATAAAAACTATGAGGCTTACTCGTAATGGGGGCGTCGTTATAGAAACTGACCCTGAGGCTGATGCAGCAAAGACTGCATCCTTACCAGCCTTGTCTAAAGTGGGGATCTCCTCATCACCCCCTAAAAAATCTGACCCGGCCATACATATTTTTGACGTGGAGAAGGGCTTATCCAAAGAAGAGTTTCTTGAAGATCTTTACTTCAAAAATCGGCAAGACTTCGATATTACACTTGAGGATCTTACCAAGGAACTGTATTTTCGATTTACCACTAAGTCTACATCCAAAATTCCTCGATTAATTTTCAAGTTACAGCGTCTCTACATTGGGTTTACTGCCCACAAATTTAGATCTTTTGTGGTGGTGACAAAATGTTACACTTGCCTAGGCTTCGGCCATACGACTACCACGTGTCGACAGGAGTCTCCCACTTGTGGTCATTGCTCCAAGCGTGGCCATGTGTTTAGCGAATGCCCAAGTAAATCTGAACCCCCAGTATGTGCAAAATGCAAATCTAGAAAGAAGGACTCCAGTCACTCTGTTCGAGATTCACAATGCCCAAAGTTTATAAGAGCTAAAAAACTGATAAGATTAAGAACCGACTATGAGTAATGCATCTTATAACCATTCTGCTACTGCAAACGGCTCTATTACTTCAGACTTGCGTATTCTTCAACTTAATGCACACGAATCTCGTCTAGTCGCAGATGAAGTTCGGCAATACCTGGATGTTCACCAATTTGACATACTGGCCCTTCAAGAACCATATTATCATCAAGGAAAAGTTTCTGGCTACCCTCTGTCCATGCGTATCGTTCAGCCCGATCATGCTGAACCACGCTCTGCGTTTGTTATCACAAACGCTAATCTGAATGTTGTCAAAATCAATAGCCTTACCACACAACATGCTGTTTGCATTCATGTTTCGACCTCTAGCACTTCTTATTTCCTAGTATCTTTATACTGTCCTTATCCTACTTCTGATATCATTGTTTATCTTCAATACCTTGATAACGTTATTGCTACTGCTGGTTCTACAAACCTTTTTATCATTCAGATGCCAATGCAAAGTCTCTACTCTGGTTCTCATCCTCCTCTGACGCTAAAGGCAGACTTATCGAAGAATTCCTACTCTCTTATCACCTTGTTACTCTCAACCAGTCTGACATGCCTTGTACCTTCAGTTCTACATCTGGAGAGAGCAATATTGACATAACTGTGACTGCATATGCCAACCCTACCACTGTTTCTGACTGGTCTGTTAACTGTAGCATTTGCTCTAGTGATCACAGAGCTATTACCTTTGTGATTAAGTCTTCCTCTCCAGACACTTCTTTGCCTTTGCAGAACCTTCGCCGCTTCTCCCTTAAAAGTAAATTATGACCTCGTTTTGATGATGTTCTTCAGTTCTCATTCACGGACTCTATGATGAATACTATTGCTAATTACTCTGCAAATGACTATGCAAAGTATGTCCAGGATGCTTTGTTTAAGGCCTGCTCTCGTGCTGCTAAGAGGAAAGTGCTGCCTAAGCATCCAACATCGTGGTGGAGTCACGACTTGTCCATCTTACGCCGTCGTGTGTTCTGTGCTCGCCGGTCCTTCCAACGACACCGTACGAGCTAGCCAACCGCAGATGTTGAGCAGCTAAAAAATTAATATCGCAACCTCAAAAGGCAATATACCAAGGACATAAAGGACAGTAAAAGATCCACTTGGAAAACATTTGTTTTAACCTCAGGTAACTCTGACCCTTGGGGTCTGGTTCATCGTCTCTCTACTCTCCAGAAATTTACGTCTGTTGATTATCACGATGATGAAACTCTGACTTGGACTACCACTGTCAATGCCATACTTGATGCACTTCTTCCCTCAGGTGATCCCTGCTGTGATCTTCCTATTCACCAACAAATTAGATCTCTCAACAGTACCTAGCTTACTTCTGAATCCACTCCCTGCTTCAGCCAAACAGAGGTTGATTTGGCAATCTCCAAAATCAATAACAATAGCTGTCCTGGAATTGATAACCTCGAGGGCATTTTTATTAAGCGACTACACAAACTCTATCCATCTGTCTTTGTCACAATGTATAATAAATGCTTGAACGAGGCAACTTTTCCTGTTCTTTGGAAGCCGGCTTTGTTAAAATTAATTCCCAGACCTGGTACTCCTATCTCTGCTAAGGCCTATCGTCCTATTGCGTTATTGTCCAATTTGGGTAAAACTCTTGAGCGACTTATTGCTCCCCGTCTAGATTGTCTATTTACTGAACGCTCATTAAAGTCCTCCAACCAGTTTAGCTTTCGTACAGACCGTGGAACTGAGGAGGCCTTGGTTGAACTGTCCAGAGTAAACAACTGCACTTTTAAATATGCTATGGCTATTTTCGTAGATTTCTCTGGAGCCTTTGACTCCCTTCGGTGGGACAGCTTCTTTGATCGCCTCGGGACTGCTCGATGCTCCTCACAACTCTACAACTTAACCTGCAACTACTTTCTCCACCGTTCTGTACAAGTCATTTCTGGAACTCAGCAACTTAGTCGTTCTGTCTCTCGAGGATGCCCACAAGGTTCGGTGCTGGGTCCACTCGTCTGGGATTTGGTTCTACATGAGTGGCTTCTCCGTTCAACTCTTAATGCTTCTAAAATAGCATATACCAATGATCTAACCCTTCTTGTCCTTGGTAATTCTCGTGCTTCTTTGGAAAGTACTGCCAGTAGCATTATGAATGATCTGTGCTCTTGGTCTGCTATTAATAAACTTACAATTTCTCCTAACAAGACTAAGCTTCTTTATCTTAAGGGCAACCTTAACATTTTTAGGCCTCGATTGTTAAAACTTTTCGGTCGTTCTCTCTCTCTCTCTCTCCATGGTTGACTCGCATTAATTTTTGGGTATTATTCTAGATCGCAAGTTAAACTTTCAGAAACATATCTTGTACCTTCATGATAAAATAGCCAAGTATACGTCTATGGTTGTCCGTCTTTCGCATCAATCCTGGGGTATTAACCATCACACCCTTCGTCTTTTGTACAAAGTGGTGTTTGTTCCGATTTGTACCTATGGAGCTGGTGCCTGGTTTTGGTATACTAAGAAGATTGCCATCCAAAAGAAACTCTCCTCTATCCAAAGACGTATGCTCTTAATGATGAGTCGTATCTGTCGCACTGTCTCGACAGCTGCGCTCCAGGTTTTAAACGGTTGCCTACCTCTGGACCTCCAAATCGCTTATCGAGGTTTTTGCTATTACCTTAGACATGCCATTCCAGTTGGCTTTTTAGACTTCACTGTTAATATCCACTGCGATCCTAAAACCGAAAAAACTCGTTGCTGGAACCACCTGGATCAACTCTGGCAAGATCGGTGGTCTTCTTCTTCAAAAGGTATGGTCACAAGAAAATTTATTCCATCTGTGTCCTTTGCCTTACAAAAGTCTATTCTAAAATGGTTCAGTCCGAGTCTCCGCACTCTTTTTCTTCTAACTAGCCATGGTTCCCTTCGTGCTAAACTTGCTATGTTTAACCTGTCTGATTCATCCCTCTGTAACTGTGGCAGCCCAGAAGACTGGCAGCATGATCTTTTCACTTGTCCATATTACTTGGATCTTCGTCAGCCTCTGTCTACTCGGTGTCAACCATTCTCCCCAGGCAATGAGTTTTCTCTCTTGGACTCCAAAGAAAAATTTCATCTTCTGCAAGATTTTGCACATAAAGCCTTTGCCAGACGTGGACAAATGATCAGTAGTGCCCCAATTTCAGGAACTACTCCTGTTCCAGCTCTACCTCCAGTCCAGACTAGCATCTCTATCATCGCCATCTCGTGATACCACCACCATCGTCACTACCACCATTTTTCTTTTAGCTCAAGTACCATCTTCGACTTGGACAGTTGGTTAACAAACGTGTATGACCCCGAGTGACATCACTGTCTTCTTGACTTCTATTTCCTGCTAATCTCAGGCTGGTCCTGAGGCGGGGTCTGCATCCTTACACTGGTGCAGGATGATTTTTTATTTTTTTCCCCATTTTATAACTCATTTTTATCTTTATTTTTACTGAATTTTATTTTATTTATTTTTTAATTTATTTTTTTACTTATTTTTATCTTTAATTTTTCTGATTTTAATTATTTTTTTTAAAATTTACTGTTAAAATTAACTTTATTTGCTCATACTTTGAATGATTTCGACATTCAGTACGTGACACTCGAGGTTTGCTGCGGTTCGCGCTCAGTTATGGCCCGCCTCCTCGCGGCGTAGACGGGTATCAGGACGCACCACCCTGGTGCTTGTTGCTTCCTGATAGCAAAGTGGCCACAAACAACTAAACAACATAACAAACACATACACGGCACAAACATAGCATTACACACATTTCTGGCCTTTCTGCAGAGTTTTTGTAACATCACAGTGTACCACGGCGGAGTTGAACTAGCGTTTGGGAGCCGCCTTACATAAGACACTATACATGTCTACATGTTTTCAAAAATCTTAAGAAAACAACAGCTGATGACGATTGGTGAAATTCACTTGGTTCTCTGGAATTCTTGCACGTACTACTGCAGAGATTTATTGAAACATGGGGGATTTGTTTGGGCCAAGAACTGATTTTAGTGATGGTTTCCTTGTAACTTCGACTAGATTTGCTAGGAAGATGGTTAGTTTCAGTGGAGGAAGAGGGGGGCTCGGTCTGAGTACAACTGGGTCTAAATGAAGGGGCATGAGATAGGTCAAGTTTACGTAAGGAGGGCTACGGCGATCCACTCTCTAACTGTATTTCTTTTCTATCCTAATCTTCTTATCACTTTTTTTTTTCCTGTAGTCTTATGGGCTGTTTTAGTTTATCAAGGAAAAATTTTCTTTCGCAGGACAGGTAGGGGTTCAGATGTGAGAGAGAGAGAGAGATTCAGAGAAAATTTTCTTTCGCGGGAGGGATTCAGAAATGGAGATTTTCTCCGAAGCTTTTTCGTCCTAAAAACAGGCAAAACAGCCTTAAAACACACACACACACACACACACACACACACACACACACACACACACACACACACACACACAGCTATAGAAAATTTCCATAAAAAACGAAGTCAGATTTCTTACCAGGGTGTGTGCATGCTTTTGTGCCTTCAAGTAATTTATTACCAACAGGATCGTGCAATCGTATCCGGGACACGGGTGCATGGTTAGTTTTGGGCCCTCTTTCTTTTGTTATAGTTATATCATTTCAGAAACGCTTTGAGTCCCCTTCGGTGTGGGAGCCTGATTACGTCGCATCAAGCGCTGCTTTAGCACGTCCGCGACCACCAATCCTTACTTTTCTTAATTTCCAATTCATATAGCTAGTCATAAATTGGCTAACTTTAATAACAGTCTGTTATTAAAGAGAAAATGCGAATTTTACAAGAAATTTTACAAAACCTAGAGGGACTGTGAACAACAGTCTGTTTTTGTCTGTATTCAGTTTGTTCTAGGGGATTATGGTTATGCTGTGTAAATAATATCTGTGTTCTATTTGTTACAATCTTCTACACGTTCATATAGCATGTGCAAACATGTAATGCAATATGTAAATAGCCATAATGATACTCGCATCTTCAGACAGTCTAGGAAGCCCTCCTTTGCTGCAATGTTCAAGATCTAGATGGGAACTCAAGCAAGGCGGTTCCCCTCTTTCTTTAAATTTTCATATTTTTTTTTTGTTTTAATTGCTTAATGTATATCCTATTTTTAGTGTTATTTTATTCCTTATTTTAACACTTTATCTGAAATTTCTATGTATCTTAATCTATGAAGCTTCTGAATTTAAACATGTTTAAATTCATGTTTCTTTGTTACTTTTATGTTAATGTTTACTTATACAGTACTTTTTTTACCATCTATGTGAACCATGGCTACGATTATTCGCGGTATGATGGGTGATGTTGCTATGTTTACTTCTGCATTGTCTTTATGAACTAAGAAACATGTAACAAAATACTTACTAATATTTGCCTACTTCCTGAGAAAAACATACAAGAGCGACTATGGGAATCGAAAACAAACTACAGTTTCAATATAGCAATAAGTTCTCAATTTGTTACAATTATTTCATAAACTTCATTTAGCAGGTACCGGAATTAGCCTGAGCTAGTCTGATCTCTGCACGCTACAATATACATCGACCAATTATAATCCATTTAAATTAAGGCAGTGAAATACCAGCACACTGCTATTCAGATCCAAGCTGCGCAGGACCTCCCTGGATAACATGTTTCTATTTAATTACATGGAAATATTTAACAGGTTATCCATTGACTGTCAGAAGCTCTGCAAGGACAAAACGTACAGGTCTGCCTCTCTGGAAGATATGTAGGCCCTGGTCAAACTGTAGGTGATATAACTTCCGGGATGCAATATTACCCACTTATTGTTATATTTACGTATCTACGATTATATATTTATGTGGTATTTATGTAACCAGATGCTGTTTTATGCCATGTATTGTATCAACTCATTTGAGTACTCTGTACATAGATTATAAATAGTATGGCAATATTTATTTATTCATTATTATCATGTAACCCGTGTCCTCTAGCTGGACAGCTGTAAAGGGGCATTTCTTTGGAAATAAATTGATATTAATAAAATGTTTTAACTTAAAAGACTATTATTTAACCATTCATTGACGAAATTAGAACAATTATTTATAAGACATTTCAATAGGAAAATTAGAATACAAGAGATCCTCGACTTCAGTCGATCCCTGCCTTGCGTTACGAATTGTCACTAATGTTATTACTTAAAGCAATCGCTTGCACTTAAGACAATCTAACGCTCCTTTTTTTTTATTAATTCAGATTGTATCACTAAACAGTCTGCGCGGTAGCACAGTGGTATCGTCACAGTCCTCCCCACACCGGGTGGAAAAGGCCCAGGTTCGAATCCCGTCGATGACGCGAGAAACTGTAGTGAGCTTTTTCATTCCGTGGCTGAGGTAGTCGGCCTCAGGCGTAGATAGCAAGGTTTCCTCCCCAGAAACTGGGTTTTTTTTCGTCCAGAAAAACGGGTAAATCGACCAGAGAACGCACGCAATTTACAGGCATCAAATATAAACGGGTATATATAAGAAATTACGGGTGACCCTAATATAATAATTTGAATTTGTATCACTAAATAATACCAATATACAGTAAACATGAATAAAATTTGCTTATACGAGGATCATTTAAACAATAAAAAAGTAATATCATTAAACGAAAAAGGAATTTTTAAGAGACTTGTAGAAGTCTGACTGGCACATAGCGCATAATTCTGACATGACTGTTAAAAGAAGTATAAAAAGAAGGATGGATTCTGCCGCTGATCGCACTTCCTTCGTCCGCTGGAGTGCCTGTAGCTTTCCATTCAAGAGATGAAACATCAGTGGCCGAACTCCTCTTTCCCAGGTATTACCATTTATTCTTCATTAGGCAACCTTCATTTTATTCGGAAAATGTGTCCTTGTTTGGCTGAAGTTGATATTTTCGTCTCCCTGGCATTCCGAATGTATCACTTCTGAAAACTTTTCTTAATTTATTCTGTCTTCTCCACTCGTGAAAACACTGAACCTGCAAAGAGACATACTGACTCACTGGTTTTTGGAGATTTCTTTCTGTATATGCAAATTATATTCTACCTTAAGAAATTTTTCAAGCAACATTTCCTGTCTGTTCGGCGTCGACAAGAATATTGTATACGAAATACAGACATAGTATTTCGTAAACTTTATCTTTTTGCAGTAACTTCCATTTGCTAGATCCTATAAGCTCTGCCTGTGCTTCAGATAGATTTAAATCAAGCACAAGATTGTGCAATTCACTTTGAGTTGCAAGGTGACATTTATTTTGGTCTGAGCATTTGTATTCTGATTCAGAGCTCGTATGGTTCTATTCCATTAGGTTATCTCTATCTTCTTCTAATAACAGGCGTCTGTAGAACAGAAACAGTGAGGTCATCACTGTTACGAACTAGTCTAATAGCCGAACGGAATATTCGGATACTCAATTTTTTTTTCTGTCTTTCCCTTTCCCTACTTTAATTTGAGTTATGCAAAAACAGCAGTCGTTTACATGATTGATGGCTCCCTTTACGACATGAGAATAGCGAATGGCAGTGATACTTTATGTGTATTCTGAGAAACGAAGCCCAATTAGTGAAGTACATATGAGAAACCCACTTCTTGTTTTGATCACCTGATTTGCTGCCAAAGTTCATAACTTTAATCTTTAAGTTCATATGTTTAATAGGGACATTACAGACCGTCTGTGAGATTTACCTCTGTAATCGACACACACATAATTGGTGAATTAACGCACTGACAGACATTTTAAAACACGTTCACCAGCAATAACACTAAAATAATCAAAATAACATGAGTTTAGTGATATATAACAACGTTAATCTACACACTTAAAACTCCAAGTACAACTGATTTACCTGTCTAGGAGGTTTGCTTTATATCTGTTATCCAGGTAACAATGGTAAGATTTAGAAAACTTCTGACTACAGAACTTTTAGACCAGAATATAAGAAAACTGAATTATGAAATGTTTTGTGAACTGAGGGTGCTAGGGAAAAAAATGGGGGGAAGGACTGCACATTTTAAATCAGCATTAAAACACACTTAAACACACGCCATATTTCTACTTTTAAAAAAAAAAAAAAATTCATTCTTGTCCAGTGCAATTATACAAAGAAACTTGTCACTCAGCCAATCTACTTTGGTAGTTGATCAAATACCCTATTTGAATTCATAACTATAAAATTTGCAAATCATACCCTTCATCAGTAGGAACGTCATCTCCTATTACATCATTGCTTCTATGTGGAAAATCACTTTCGTCAATTTCGGATTACTGCGCATTTCTAGGAACGCAACCTGCTTTAAGTACGAGGACTGCCTATACAGAATACACAAAATACATCTCAGATCAACATATAAAATTCTCATTAGTGTATCTTTTTCTCCAAATCTATTGCAATAGACTTCTATAAATTTTTATACTCCACACCAACTTTAAGATCTCATGATTTAGTCTGTTTTAATTATCGACTTACCGGCCAATTTATTTACTCAGATTCTACTATGAAAATTACTAAATTTGTTTAATAAAGTAGTATAGTACGCAGATTTTTGTAAAACATATTAAGTGTTTGTTGGCTGTATTAATTAAATTTTTTTCTTACACATACATTAAAATCATATCGCCATTTTGTAGAGATAGCTTCATCTGATTTGGAATTACCAATTTAACAGTATATTTTGAAATCGTTTTTTTTTTTTTTTTTTCCCCCTTCAACTTCCAACTTATTCCTACTGTTCGAAACTGCGCCCTCTCTCTCTCTCTCTCTCTCTCTCGCTCTCTATTTCCCTCTCATATACACATACGTACACGCCCTCACAGTTGGTAGAATCGCTGCCCTCCCCACACTGGGTGGAAAAGACTTGAGTTCAAGACCATCGATGACATGAGGAATTTTTATGGCTTTTTTTTTTTCAAAATGTGGCTGAGTTAGTCGGTCTCAGGCAAGGGTAGCATTGTTTTTTCTCAAGGAAACGCGGCTTTTTCGTCCAGCAAATAGAAAATCGACCACAGAATACGCAAATTACAGACAGTATATACGGAGCAATATGGCCTTAGTCGCTGATGTCCCTAAAATCCTACTACAACAACTCACACACACAATCTCGCCTCTTCTTTCCTCGCATTATTTGTTCTAAAACTGAGGAAACACGCAGAGGGCTGTTCAAGATTCGCAAGAAACTGAAGCAAAGTCACAAGCAGACAACTATCTTGAAGTTAGAAATAAAACAAATTTAACACCCTATACTGATAAAGATAAAGCTTATTATATATTTTCCAACTGAAAGTGAAAGGTAAGATAAGATCCTAGTACATTGCTAGTCCTTAATACACCCGCCACCACCGATTGAAAATCTACCAAAAAAAAACATAATTTAAGTAGAGCAATAGATAGTAGAACATTACTAAATTTCTAAAGCACTTCTAAGAGGATTTATTTTAGACTTTTATTTATTAATTTCTCCTTCCAACTGCACTCCCCAATATATTAATAATTCTGCGATTTTCAGAGACCACAGGTTCAATTAAACGTCATTGCAGGATTTTCTCTATTAATTATGTTCTTCAATCTTGTTACTGTATATTTGACTAGTAAGACCTGCGAGAGGCTCATTAAGTTATCTACCTTGATAAAAATACTTGATACATAAAAAAACTATAGTTTTATTATACTCTAATAAATGTCTATATCTTATTTGCGCAGATCAATGGTCCAGATCAATATAGTGAAGTACCAAAGAACAGGAGAGATTTAAATGGCAAACCCAAAGGAAAACAAGGATGTAATGAAATTACAGCATCGGGCCATTATCAAATTAAAAAAAAAAAAAAAGTTGTTGTTTTTTTTATTTATTTATTTTTTTTATTTGATGTTAATAAAATTTTAACCACCAGATAAAATTTTGGTCTTAAGCAGTTTAAATGTGGTCGAGAATCGAAGGAAGGTGACATGCTCGGGACAACTAACGGAAGTGACAACTCCAGAAATGTGTCAAAAAAATTTAAGACCTGGTTATGCAGGATAGACGTATTAAAGTGTCTATGACTTTCAGAGACAATAGTATTTCTGAGAAGTCGGTACTGATCATCATCCATGAATATTTGGCCATGTCAAAGGTAGGTTCTCGCTGCGTGCCAAGAACCTCTTCAGAAACAGTGCAGGGTTCAAATTTAAAAGGAAAATTTACACATGCATGATGCAGATCCACAAAGTTTCCTTCAAGAATTATAATGGTGATGGTCATAAATTTTCAATTTTGATGACGACCTCAAGGAAGCTATAAATGGCTTTTTCAGAAATCAGAACAATTTATCAATATGAAAGAGTTGGTTTATGCATGGTTACTGCACGTACATCATTTCTACTACCAAGGCAGTATTGTTTAATTATATCTCATATTGTGAATACCTTCACAAAGAGCGGCCGAGGTATTGAAAGATTTAAAATAATCGATTTAAAAGATTTAAACCGAGATATTGAAAGAATGATATCTCATATTGTGAATACCTTCACAATATGAGATATCATTAAACGATGCATTCATATGCCTTGGTGGTAGAAATGATGTAAGTGCAATAACCATTCATAAACCAACTCTTTCATAGTCTTAGGGATTTAGTCAAGAAATATTTTTAAATTTATCAATAGGTGTACAAGGATGGCAAGGAAATCATTCACAATATCTAGGGGCCGTCGTGCTCCTCAGCCTCAATCTAATACTTTGAATGATGAGTCAATCTAATACCATTCACAGATTAAAGTATATTAAAATATTAGTTTGGAGCGCCACGCCTCAACAGAATATTTCTTTTAAATACTATGGTAATATTTAGTAAATTACAAATTATTTTGGAAAAATTCTGTAATGACATAGCCTACAGGAAACAAATAATACTACAGACAAATTATTTCGGAATATTCCTCTATGACAACAGCCACCACCAAAAAAAGATAAATTATTGGCATCTATCTGTTGTCTATCCAGTACTAAGTTTGATGGCAAGCATGAACTGAAGTGAATTTTCTTGAAAACTATTGGACATACAGTACTCTGGAAGATAACCATGATTAAAATGACACGACTAATTAAAATATATCAACGAATTAGGAAGAATGTATTCAACTCTTCTAGCATGCCGAATGTGTTACGAATTCCATTCTTAGAGTAAAGTGCTGATTATTATATCTTTCTTCTCGTTGGTTATTTTTTCCCCATCCCACGAACGGTACCAGTATCATTTATCTCTCTAACTGTTTTACATATCCACATATTCAAGTATGATACATAATGACAAGTATGTGGACCTTATTTTCTTTTCTATAACAATTTAATAATCATTATTTTGTCCCCTTGTTATGAGAGATTTCGATCTTCTCTTGATTGACTGGAGCAACGAGGAGGGAAATTCAACTTGGGGGACAAAATTTTTAAATGAACTTAATGGCTGTTATCATTAAAAATGACTGTTATTAATGACCCTAATTAATGACCGTTATCATTAGAAAAATATATTGGAAAATTATGAACAGCACCGTGTAGTCTATATTGTGAATACGGCCATCGGAGTATTCTTTTGAAGGAAAAGATAAGTTTTAAAAGATGCGGTTTACTAAGTTCCCACTTTTCTAAGGGATAACGTTTTTCTTTTTTCTCTTTTTGAGCCCCTGAAATACCCACATATTTTCAATTGCATTAAAGTTAAAATTTTCGTATTTGACGGAAAACAGCTATTATTAAAAACAAAGTTGATGCATTAATACAAAGGAACCATTATTTGTAAAAATAATTTATACAATAACTGTTTTTATAAATTGTATAAATTTATTTGTATTTTTCTGCTTTATTTTACTTAAATAAAGCAGAAAAATCAATAATAAAATCAATCATTTAAAATCAATAATAAATAAATAAAATGGCGAAATACATGTACTACTAAATTCAAATATCATGTTCGGAGAGTGTATAAATGCATTTTTTACTTCTAAGAAGTTCATTAGAATGAAATTTCGGTACAACCATACAACAAAATGGTTCGTGCAAATGATTCCGCTTGTGTTAGGGTTGCTAAGAACAATAGTAGGTGCGTGCATACTTGCGTGTACACTACTAATTCTAGGAGTACAACAAAGAAATTTGAAGTACTGAATAAGTATCACAAGTGGACATTGTACAGTTAACAGAGACATGGTGCAGTCAGATATAAGGGGTGCCGAATTTGAATATGGTGAATATAACGTATACAGAAAGGGCATAACAAAAACTCTCACGTTAGGGTTACCCGAAAACAGCAACATTTACCCATGTATTATGCCCATAAATTACACTGGGTGTGTTCACTGGTCTGCCTGTTTTTCTCGGCAAAAAAAAAAAAAAAAAAAAAATTTCCGGGTGGGGGGGGGGGGTAAAATAAACTTGCTATCCTCATTTGAAACTGACTAACTGTGTCACGGAGTGAAAAAAGCCCGTAAAAGTTTCTTGTGTCACTGACAATAGGATTCGAATCCAGATCTTTTCCACCGATCTTCTTCACATTCCAGTTGTGAATAACTTAAACAAGGAGACAAAGGCCATGCTTTTAACGCAGAATATAACATATATAACCTTGAGGCAGCTTATGGATAAAGTGATTATAGAACGTCGTCTAGAGAGACGACATAAACGAAAGTTTTCTAGTTCAATTTTGTAAAAAATAAGACATGAATATAGGTCTTATAATCGTTAAGATGTTTATAACACATTATTAGCATAGAACGAAATTCCAAGTTTATAACCATTGGATTATCCACAAGGACAATACAAAAATGACTTTATTTATTTATTGTACTGGGCAATTTTGAATAAATACAAAATTTATTCATATATATTTTTAAATTTCTTTTAAAAGAAGAAGAAGAAAAAAAACTACAGAGCCATGAAAGGCTCTGACGCATATACGATAGACGCCCTCTTAAGCTAGCGATCTCCACTTAATCAACTCGTCGGATTAAACAACGCATTCCCTTCTCTCTTTAAAATATATTGTCTGATGCCCATGTCACAGTACGGTGAGCACTAGTCCACTACATTTGCATCTTATAACGCGCCCGCCTGTTGAGTTGTATGCTTCTTGAGAGTTCATTTGACTTTGTTCCGAATTGTGCCTGTACCTGTAAAATTATAGGTTATTGTAATTATGTAATTTAATTACATAATACGTAAATTAATGAAATATAGGCGAGAAAAGAAAGAGATGTTTCTATGAATATTAAGTTGGATACTCTGAGAGGCTCAATAAAGATGAGTCTATAAAAATGCTGTTGAAATTAGGTAGGACAAATTGGGAAAAAAATTATAAAAAATTTAGGATTTTTCATTCAGTTTGTTTTTTACAAAGGTAGTTAAATTCTCACTCCACTTTAAAGAAATCAAAATTACGGATGGTAGATAATGCACGATGGCTGTGATTTATGAAAGAAAGATGACATGAAGCTCCAATCAGCGTACCCATAAAGGCAGCATCAAAGTAAACGCCTTAGCATTACATCAAAAGACTGATGGTGCAGAAAGTTTTACAGCAAGTGACTAATAGCTTGGACTTTAAAAAAATGTCACGGTATTCACGTACTGAGTATTAGCGGGACGAGATTATCCACTGATCAGCCTGCAGCTCAAAAATTTAAAGATTTAAGGGCATTTGTCAATACAGAAAAATTGAGTGGAGAACAACTCTACAATATCGACGAATAGGCCTAAACTATAAAACTGTAATATTAGGATTATTCGAAAACAACTTCATCCACCCATATGTATTATGTTCATAAACTGCGGGTTTGTTCTCTGGTCGGTTTGCCTTAATGTCTGGAAGAAAAACTTTACTATCATCGCCACACTCTAACTAATTCAACCACGTTGCGAAAAAAATAAAATAAAAGCCCATAAAACTTCCTCGAGTCATTGACAGGATTCGAACCCGTAGCCTTTTCCACCCGGTGTGGAGAAGACCGTGATTATAACCACTGTGCTAGCTTCGAGGAAAGGCCTATATTATAAGATGTTACCTAAAAAACGCTTCCAAAAAAGCAGAACCTGTAGCAACAGGATACAACAAAACCAGGGAAGGTCACGATGGCTGCTGCACCAATACAACTGGAACTCACAAAATGCCGCTTTTTCGTTGTTGTTAATCAACTAAGCTTAGAGCCTTTAAAAATATAAATTGTTCATCTTTACCAGTTTGCTACCACTTATAAAAATCAGTATGAATGGACTCTGCATTATTCAAAGAATGTTTTTTTCATGAATTTGTACCTTCTGTAAATAAAATGAAGAAAATAAACTTATCTGAAAAGGCTATTCTCTCTCTCTCTCTCTCTCTCTCTCTGGATCTGGATAACATTTCTTCACATTCCAGTTGTGAAGAACTTAAACAAGGAGACATAAAGGCCATGTTTGTTTTTAACGCAGAATATAACAGATATAATCTGGAGGCAGCTTATGGATAAAGGGGTTATAGAACGTCGTCTAAAGAGACAACATAAACGAAAGTTTTCTAGTTCAATTTTGTAAAAAATAAGACATGAATATAGGTCTTATAGAATCGTTAAGATGTTTATAACACATCATTAGCGTAGAACGAAATTCCAAGTTCAACATTTACTAAATCTTGAGTCAACTTCGGCCCGAGGTTGACAACACTAATGAAAGTCCTGAACTACAATATGATAATGAAGTGATTTCATGTGAAGGTTACGAAAATTTACAGCAAGAAGGCACACAACGATGGATTCAACAATGTTTTCCAACACATTGTCATCGATTTATTGGAAAACAAATCAAAATGTTAAAGTACATATGTATCTATCTTTTTTTTTTTTTTTTATGATAACCTACTTTAACCGACTTTTTTGATTAACAGACCATCTACTGGTGCGATTCACGTAGGATAAGAGGGCTTCTACTGTAATATTTATATGACTATGACAAATGATTGGCTAAGACATGGAGGGAACGAGGAGCGTTGCCCGTATATAAATAAAAAAGAAGAAAAGTAAAAACCAGATTCAACCCCTTAATGATGCGGGAAAGCAATTGAAAACCCAGCTGATGAAACTGGATTGGTACTTCTCGTCGACTTTTACAGATGAAGGTCCTCCAAGGAGAGGAGAAAATGTGTTGATGCTCCTGAGCACTGCTAAACCAGCGATGTGAAGATTACACAGGACTGTTTAGTAGAAAATTTTTGAGCCTCAAACCAAGGCCCATGTGACAAATAACGTGGGTCACTGCTAATTGGTTGGTTGTTGTAGGGTTTTAGGCTCCTCAGCAACTTAGGTCATATTGCGCCATATACGGTATATTATGTCCGTAAACTGCGTGTTTTGTGGTCGATTTCTGTTTGCTGGAGGAAAAACGAATTTCCCCGGAGAAAGCTACTGTCAGTTTTTTAACTGAAATGTGTGAAATGACGAAGGAATGTAGACCATTAAAGTTAATTAACGGATTCATTGGATTCAGAGGTCATTTACTTAAATGACAAAAGAAACAATGTATTGACAGCCCATAAACGTGGTAACCAGATAAACAAGGATTGTTCTAAGAACAAACTGGGAATCTACAGACGGATCAGCTGACTTCAACAAAAAAAAGTCGCCTATAGGGCGACCTTTAGCCGATCTCACCAGTGAGAACTTCGAATATCTGGGCTATGGAACTTGGCAACCAAACACCTTAGGAGGATTTGGCTGAAGTTTATGAAACTCTGAGCAGGAACAGTAAAATGAGTGAAAGTGAAATTTTCACATATTAATGACACTTGAACTAGGCGGCATAAATTCTAAGAGAAAAGAGGTATTAGAGTGAATTATAGGAAATTTTGCTTTAGCCAGCGAGTACTTGATCATCGGAATAAGTTGTTTATGCAGATGACTGAGGCCAACGGCTTGGAGAAATCAAAGGCCAGCTTGGATTAGTACCTGCGCTTTTTTTTTATTGTTCATTATTATTATTTTTTACTTTATCAGCGTCATTTTTTTTCATAACCTGCACCACGGATGATTTTTGTTGTTGTTGTTGTTGTTGTTGTTGTCCCTCTGGAATGGGCCCCCAGAGGATCCTGACCCACCTGCTGGCAACACCAGGTGGGTCAGAGTCTTTGGAGACGAGAGCGTGCTTTACTGGGACTGGCCCACCTTCCCGTGGTGTAGACGCGTACCCAGAATCATCTGTCCAGGTGACTGATGCTTCTGGGTATCCAAGCGGCCAGAACAGAACACAACAAAATACGCATAAACCTACACCAATCACATTTACAGCCCTTTACAGTTGATTCTGTTCTTCACAGAGACACGCGGGGGAGTTGAACAGGCGTTCTAGGAGCCACCCTTTACATATACACATGTTCACCTAGGCTATGGGATAAACAAGGATTGTTTTTGTCTGATTCAGCAAAAGCATCACTTTCTTGCACCATAGACCAATATTAATATTAATAATTAAATTAATATTATAATTAATTAAAGCAATATTCAATTATAACTAAAATATAATTTTTATTAAACGATTATTTAATAATTAAATTGCGTTAGTTATTAAATAATAATACAGTAAAAATTAATGAAAATCAAAGGTGAATTTCTGATATTTGGCCATAGGTGCCAAAAATCCTGGTTACGCTTCTGCTAAATTTGCTGTACAAGGCTCCCGGATCCATTCCGGTGTGTGGAAGAAGGGGACTATTACTCCGCTTTTCAGTAAGGGAAAGTGTCTTGACCCCCCCCCCCTGCCCAGTGGAAACTGCACCAAAGAAACGACCCTAATCAGCTCTTGTGTTGTTTTCAATACACATGCAGCGACTCGACCTTGAGTGACACCTGTGACATGCACGTGCAACCAATATGCACGTGGCGATGCACGACCAATTCCTAGGAGCTTTATAATAATAAACAATCTTCCACAAACCTATTAAATGCTAAAAATGGCGCATTTTCTCAGATCCAGTAGCAGAGAAGGAGAGTTCCCCGAACAATCCCGGTGAGAAAATGTATCTCTTTAGTCGCATTAGAGATTTTCTTAGCAGATATAATGACCATACGCTGGATGAAATGAGAAGTAATGATATAACAGCTTTATACATGATCTGAATTAACAGTAAATGGCGTGTGATATCTGCTTAATTTTCCAGCAATGAATAATGAATTAATTTCAATAGAGCAGACATTATCATTTACAGATATTTACGCTATTTTAAAAGCTGTAGGATCTTGGAAAGACTCAGAATTAGAATGGTGTGCACCGGCAATAATGAACCTTTTCAGCCCTGAGTGCCTGAAATAATCTAAAACAAAAATATATAAAAATGTTTCACATTCTATAGAAAAAATAAATAAATAAAAATATCAATTTTCCCAGGCCACAGAAAAAAATAATAATAATAACAATTTTCGTACCACAAAAAAAACTGACTAAAATTTGTGAGCAGTATTTATGGTTATTATAAAAAAAAGTAGCACTACCCGTATATATATATATATATATATATATATATATGGGCAAACAAAGGCAAGGGTGAGGTGGGCGACCGCCCGGGGCCTCGCGGCTGAAAATTTCTAAGCCAGGTTATTATATAAACGTCCAGAAATTTATTCGGCCCGGATGTCGGAGGAATCAGCAGTACAAAGACAGTCCAATACAGAATCATCCGTTATAGCTCTGTAACACATCCCTGCTATCATCTTTCCTTTACCAATGGTCATCTGAAACCACGTCTGCCTAGACTTGATCAGTTTCTGGGAACTGTCTTGCCGCTTTTAAGCAGCATAACTTCCCACCCCCATTCCCGCAAGCTTTAGCTCCTTCCTATCACTTCAAAACACACTCACTCACCGTAATAAAATTCGTTATTCCCTATCTCGGGATGGCACCATGTTTCAGTTATTCCTACAATATCAGCTTTGGTTGAACTTGACCAAGAGCCCATGTTACCTTATTTTATTTACAACACTCCTTGCATCGCTATATATATATAGAGTACGTTTTGTGTTTCTTTACCCCAATACATCCCTTATAGCTATTTACCCAAATATTTCTCTATGGTGATTACAAAAGAAACTAGTTTGAATAACGTTGAGGAGACAGATGTTCATTTCTGGAATCGCATGGTGAAGAACTTATTACTGAAGAGTTCCTTGAGTCTGAAAACAGGAATGCAAGATAAGGCTGAATAACTGCTAATACCGCAACTCTAAAATTTAATAGCCAAACTTTTGACCATTTAGAAACTGCAATGGTCATCTTTGCTGATAAGGTGAAGTCACACAAAGGAGCAGTAATAACGACTTAAGTCAACTTTGCCTACAACAGAAGAATTTTCATTGTCTATGGTCCACTAAGGTTAATAAAAACGTTCATTCTTTTTTATTGTACAATTTTCCTTTTGAATAAATAAATATTCTGTTTATAGTCGGGACGATAACACGAGCAGAGAAGTTCACAAGATAGAAAGAATACAAGAAATATTACAATATTTAGCAGTCACGGGCTTCAATCCCGCTCACTCAAAGCTCACTTATCACCTTTTAGCCAGTCAGTTTGGACTCTATTTGATGACTGTAGTGCTACAGTCATCATAGACTTTATTGGATGAAGATAGGCTTTACTGACTGTCAGAAACTTCGGTTTACAATAAAAAGCTAAAATAAAAATAAAATGCGGTTTTTACCATGGATATAAGATCTAATCGGGATGTTTCCACGATAAGTAAACCAACTTTCCGCGTAGTTTGAACCTTCTCTTTTATTATTACGCTGTGATATAGCTAAGTTATTCTCATTACGAAGTTTATACAAATTTATTTTTTAACTCTTACTGTATTACGCTCTCGCAAATATCATGTTTAAAATTTACTTCTTTTTTTTTTTTTTTTTTTTTTAAGGAACGCACCTATCGTTATAACATGGGAATATATGGAAAATTTCCGATCACTTTATTCCCTATCTCGGGATGAATTTTCGAGGAACCTAATCCTGTCATAAACTGCGTACACCTATATAAATAAAACAAGAAACAGAGGTGGGAAGGAGGAAGAGTAATAACTAGATAGCAACGCTTTTACTTTTACTAAAAAATACTCTAAAAAAAGTTAAAAGAAAAGTGGCGATATAAAAGCGAAATTGTCCGTCCTCTCGGACTTTTCGTCCCCCTCCTCCGCAGTAACGGACCTGACGTTATGGTTTCACCGTCGTAACGAGATTGAAATCAAGAAAATTTTAACCAAGAAAGTAAGGGAAATGGGTAATCATTAAAATAAAATCGAGAAATCAAGGTACAATCTACAAACTGCAAACATAGAAGACATTCAAAACAGAAAATAAAATATGACGGTTGTGAAAAACTAAGCCATTGTAGCAGTACTGCAAGGGCATAACATGAAACACCACGTAAAATATGAATTTGTATGCTGTTTTAGTTCAATTTGCTGTTATAATAGGTGCATTCCAGAGTGTACATGAAGTTAATAGGTGTAGCAAGCATTCGAAAAATATTAAACTGTATTTGGAATTAAAAGACCGTATAAATTGCTCGTAGAACCGTTTCGCACGAACTAAAACACTTCAAATAAGCATTGATGAATTATCGACGGAGGATGAGAGACGATGTCTCATGACACCAAAGATAATGATTATGAAATTTAAACGAAGAGAGGTGCACGGAAAGAAAACCAGGCTCCAAACATTGCAGAGAAATTACCCAGAAGGATTGTCTAAAGGCCACTCGCTCTAGTTACAGATGATACATTCCGGAGAATATTTATTTATTTATTACCAGTTTAACCATTAATGGTTTCACCCCTAAACGTCCACATGTATAGAGAGCGTACAATATACTTTCACGTTAATTAAAAAATTATTTACAGAGTACTGAACATTGCAATTCATTGCCTTGTTAATTACATAAATAAAGGGGAAATTAGTAAATAAGTAAATAGTAAATAATAATAATAATAGTAAATAATTCTTTACAATTAAAAATCACAATCAATGTATAGCATAGTTACAAATTAGGAGAATCAAACCTTTTGAACAGGTAGTAAGTAATGAAGCCTGGAAGAAGTTCCAGGCTTCATTACTTACGCCTCCATTAGTTCCATTACTTACAGCGCTTAGTTCTAAATTTCAATGAGTGCATATGTTTGGAAGATATAAGAAAATATATTCATTCATTCAAATCATTCGCCCAGTTATGCTGATATACAAGACCTGGATACTGCACAGCGGTTAGCGTTGTCCAGTTCCGCTGTGCATAAAGTGATCCCAGAAAGGCTACAGGGTTTCTTACACTACTTTTTTGAACAGGAGGGAAGAATGAATTCGCTTTTAATTGCATTCGACAAAATAAATTCACGAGACAGTCCGGAAAGAAGTTAGGGACGCACTTCTGATTAGTTGACTGGGGCTCAAGGAGCGCTTGAAATATTTCGTCCCGGCTTGTCCATCCTCTCATTCTCTTCTGTTCTCTTCTGAGGTTACTTTCACTTTTTTTTTTTTTTTTTGGTCAACCTACGCTACCAAATTTTTCTTGACACGGTATCTATTTTTCAACTTTTTGGTTACCGAACTTAAAATTACAGAATTATGGAATTTCATTTCTAACGATTTAACCTTTGCAAATAACCATCATGTAATGAGAAATTAAATGCACTTTTTTTACGTCAAGTATCCATTGCAAGCAGAAAATGTGGGCATGGTTCGCTGAACCAAAATTAAATATGACAAAAAAACAAATGATGATCCAATAACAGAATCATCTTATAACGTTGCGATTTTTTCTCTTTTTTTTTTAAACTTGAGAAATTCCCAACAAAATATTTGCATTTTATGGAATCCCCTGACATTTTCACAAAGTATACACATACTAAAGTAGATTATATATTAATATAATCGAAGTATTTCATCATGATTTGTAAGCGTCATCACCTCATGAACATAGATATCATATAACCGACTGTATTTGCGAGCTCTTTCTGTTCGTAATCAGACCTTTACCGATCTGAACGGATTTTAATCTGCATGTTTAATTTTCAGTTAATCGAAGATAGCAAACGAGCCTAAGTTGTCCGTGAAGACAAACGGTAACCCACTGTTAAACAACCAAACAATTACATTGTATAACATCGACACTTCGCAAAGCATTCCCACCCCTCCCCCCACGCCAATGCCGTTTCTATGAGACATATTAGCAGCCAGAGAGCACACGTTCTGAAAACCGTTTGCAATTGGTGAAATATAAGCCACGTCATGTGTCGTCACTCCAAACGACGACAAGCAGAGGAGGCGTGTCTAATCCTTCAGCATTCGAAGGTGTACGCGCTGATACGTGTGGGAATAACTGTGGGAGGCGTAGAATGCGAAGGTTTTGTTCGCGCTACGGCCCATGTTCGTGAGAGAACTTGTGTCCGTATGTACGTTGTGTTGTGCGTGCTTATGTATGTGTTCGTGTTATTTACTCAGCGCCGGTACTTGAGGGCGTGTAGTTGACCGAGTCTTAGTTACCGAGAACGTGTTTCCGAACGCTCGGACTGATAAAGTACTTAGCGTTTAGAGAGGCCACAAGTTAGCGTTGCTAGGAGTCCTAAAAACCTCTTTAAACAACCAAACTGTTTCCACGATCCAACAGGTGCTTGCCACACATCGGAGTTCCCGTCAATGTTAGTAGTGTTGATGTGAGTAACGTTGTTGACCGGAAAACTGACGAAACATTAGAACTCAATTAGAACTCTCAGGGGTCAAATAAGTTTGTATTCATCTGCAGCACCCACGTGAGGAAAGAGACAAATCCGTTGGGATCCAATTAGGCGCAAGGATAATTCTAAAAAATTAGTCTGCATGGAGAGCTAAAGTACATTAACGGTTTCCTCTTCTTTCCCAAGGACTGTAATTCGTAGTTCAGTGATGCATCTACGGTAAGAGTCCTAATGTTATAAAAATGTGTGTTTCCTCACGTTGAAGGATATCTAAACAAGATGTTGACCCACAAAGGATACCCAGACTGCAGCATGGCTTCCATGCCTCCTAGTAGCTATAGTATGAACACTACCTCCATGGCAATGCCCGCTATGAGCTACTCACCACAGACCTTCGGCACAGGCATGATGTCCGCTCCCACGGGAGGTATAGGAACTATGGGTGCAGTAGCAGCAGCAAGTATGGGCGGAGGTGGCGGCACAACCTGCATGTCCTCGACGATGGGTGCTATGTCACAGTTAGGAAGTATGAACTCTCTGGCACAGACTATGAATGCAATGACCCCGACATCGTGCATGGCAGGAATCAACGCCGGTAATCTGGTCCCCGGTCGAGACTACATCACGGGTCAATCAGTCGCAGATCCCACTGCAGTGCAGAGAGCACGTGTGGAGAAGACATACCGAAGGGGCTATACTCATGCCAAGCCCCCTTACTCCTACATCTCCCTTATCACCATGGCGATACAGAACAGCCCCAGCAAAATGTTGACCTTGAGCGAAATCTACCAGTTCATCATGGATCTATTTCCATACTACCGTCAGAATCAACAAAGGTGGCAAAATTCTATCCGACACAGTCTTAGCTTTAACGACTGCTTTGTCAAGGTTCCGCGAACCCCAGACAAACCTGGGAAAGGAAGTTTCTGGACGCTACATCCTGATTCCGGCAACATGTTCGAGAACGGTTGCTACCTCCGTAGACAAAAACGGTTTAAGTGCGAGAAGAAGGAGGCCCTCCGACAAGCACATAAGGCCATCCAGCACCAAAAGCAGACTTGCAGTAATGCCACCGTGCGAACAGGGTCTCCGAAGGTCAAGAGCGAGTCCGATCCAGGTAAACGCTTATCGCCCTCTCGACACCATTCAACGTCCCTGATGTCCAAGGCTTCATTGAACAGTGTTTCTAACACCACATCTGCCGTGATGTCACCGTTCTCATCCGGAGACCACTACCCGCATCATCCCATGATCGCAGCCCAGGACTGCAAGGAAGAGCATCCCTGCTGTAACCAAATGAACGTCGTCAATGGACATGCTGTTGTCCTGGGACACTCGCACGCTGCCACCGCCGCTGTGGCCGCTGCTGCTGTGGAACAGCAGCTGGGCGCTCACTTGCGGACTTATGGAGACAGTGTAGGGATGCTGAGTGTGAGTCAACTGAAGTCAGATCCGCACTTTAATCCGAGTCATCCCTTCTCCATCAACAGCATCATTGCAACCGAAACAAAACTGGACATGAAACTTTACGACATGGCTCAGTACGGAGGCTACACTCCGATGTCACCTATAAACGCAGGGCATACAACTCTGGAAGCTAATACCCCATCATATTACCATCCATCACTGTATTCTGTTCATCCTTCAGTAACATCAACAATGTAGTGCGTCCGACTTATCCTTACAAATGGATATGAACTGAAAGAATATGAAAGTTAAAAAAAAAGTAACTTTTCAGAATGAATTTAGGCCAGGCGATAAAAATCAATTCTGCTCGCAATGCAAATGTGCTGGGATTATTTGAGAACTAAGTAACCAATTCAAACTAGTAACAGGAGCACTAAGAAACTTAGAAACTTTCTAACAGATGACTTTATAGTCTTCTGACTATGTAGTTATTGTGTACATTAATATAGAAAATATATGTGGCATGCTATGTCATATGAGACTGTATATAGCTGTAAGTAGAAGGTCTGCTAAAAAAGAAAAGCATCCTAAAGTCCACTTATATTGTGTCAATTGTCAATTTATTAGTCTACATCAATGGACACTCTTCTACTGTAAGTAGTTTTATACTTTCTTTCTTGGACAGAAAAGTATTCTAAGATGCCGTTAACCTTTTTTTTTTTCGTAAGAAAGCGGGAGGCAGGAGTTCTAATTACTCAACATCTGATTTTCTCGCTATTCCATTCAAAGTTGCTACCAACGACAATACAAAACTAAATCGGAAACACACAAGAATCCCTTTCAACACCTAGCAGGTATGAAATAAGCATTCTTACTTTAAAGTAAAGTTAACTTGAAGTAAAAAAGAAGTCTCTCTCTCTCAAGTATAGGTTGAAATTTCAACGGAAATTAGTACTGTTGCAGAAGTTAAATTCTACAGCGTTCCGCTACACCTACCGTTATACTTTTTGAAACAGCGTACATATGGATTTGATTGTTCGTCTGAGTAACTATTACCTATCCCACAGCAAATCCACACCGCAATAAAACATATCACTTCAAGCTATATATGCTTGAAGGTATCATAGCTCTTTTTGAAAATGACTAATTATACACTGCAAAAGCAAATCTGTAACCTTTATTTTTTCTCAATGAGACCATCCTCCTACATGATTTCCAGAAAGCACTTATCAGATCTTGCAATATATTACATGCTATTACAAGATCTCGTTGACTTGGCAATGACAGTTATTCGGCTTATTTCTTTTGAAATTCTGTTGGAGAGAGGGAAAGGTAATTAAGCTATTTACCTATGAAAATCTCTAATATTTTACAATCAAATCTTCATGATTAATTCATAACGAGGATGTGTTGGAACTTTTTTTTTTTTGGAATGGAGAGAATTAATTTAGAATATATTTACTAAATATACAGTATTTGTAATAAGATATTCACTGGTTCTCTTTTAATTACAACATTTTAATGTCATTTCACTTTTAACAACATAACAATTTTCAATTTAGTTTTAAGGAATCCATACAATTTTTGCTTTTAGCTAAAAATCTCAACTGAATTATTAATTGACATAATAATCGAATACTTTGAATGTCGTTAAAAACGATGCTGTTGTAAATATGAGAATTTCAAAAACTAAAAATAAGATTTTAACTCTTAATAATAAGATTAACTTTTAACAAGATTTTACAATGTTATAAATTTATCTAATGTACAAATCTGATGAACACACAAAATGTTCTCGTTTATACCGGCACGACCACTAGGTCAGAGGAGTTTAATTATTTTGGCAATGATGCAATCATTAACCGCATTCAGCAGTCATGTGAGTTTGAACCACGGTCTACTCAAACATCTCAAATTGAATTGTCAACAAATATTTTAGGGAAAAAAAAGAGAATAGAGAGGAAAGGAAATTTTCGAAATGAACGCCGATTATACAAAAGTTTTATTTTATGATATTTAAGTCTAGAAACAGAAAGGATTACTTTTAGCGAGTCCATGGAACATAAGGAGAAACAGGCACAAATACCATCGTTATAGGTATGATCAACTGACTTCGTTTTTTCCTGACCGCCCATAAACGTGCCTTTAATTTTCGGAAAATAATATTATTTTATTTGCCAATATATATATATATATATATATATATATATATATATATATATATATATATATTTTTTTTTTTTTTTTTCAATTGGAAGCGTCACAGAGACCATTCATGCTTCAGTTAAATATCGCTATAATAACCTACACTTACACAGTTCTGTACGAATTTGTATTCATTATTTATTGCCAAAATAACACTGCACTTGTTGAAAATATCGAAATGCGATGTGGAATGGGAAAAATAGAACATTTCTTTTGGCACTTATACAAAACTGCCCTATTTGTGCCCCAAAGCTAAACGTTCTTACCTACAAACTCACCGCATGCTGCAGCATTTTATATAAATTATACCAGACAGTACGTTGATTTCGTATGAACATATATTGGGGGGGGGAAATATAGCTGCATCATTCAACTGGCACATAGACACTCACCCGCACCGCCCACATATGAATCTCAATAAGAAAAGCATTACAGAAAAAAACTTCCATGCAAGGACAGAAGACAAATTACTCTTTGTTAGTTAGTAATATTTTATTAATATAAATATTAATAACACACATATTAATAAAACCAGGATATGCTCGTTAAAATTTACAGAACATGATTGGATAATATCTGAAATATAATTTGAAAAACAGGAATTCGTGAGAAACTTATTTCTGTAATAAAAACAATAATAATAAAATAAAATAAAAATTTAAAAAAAAAAAAAATAAATAAAAAAAAAAATATATATATATATATACACACACACACACATATTACACATTTCAGGAGCATTACTGCATTAGGCACACAGGAAGTGATAAAGTTGAACATAAGACCAAGCTATAGCGCAGAGTCAAGAACTCGGCGCCATAGCTTGGTCTTATGTCCAACTTTCTTTATTCATATATATACTCTTATCTTTAGTGCAATAAGAGCTTTATATGCTCTGTATTTCCTATATTTTGTAACATTTAATAAATAATACAGTGATTTACCTCCGATGTCACCTCTAAAGATAGAAAGGCTTCTTATCCAACTCTCCTTAGATAAGAAACCTTTCTATAAAGAGATCAAGGTAAATCCCTGTATTATTTATTAAAAAATATAGTCTCACCACACAGGCGTAGTCCGTTATTTATTTATTTATTAAAAATATTCCCATAAGCACTATTTTTCTGAATTAGAATCTGTAATTTCACCTCTTTCTTCTAAACCAGCCCAAACACATGCATTAATTAGTACCCTAAGAAGTAGTAGCACAGTGTTCAAAATCACCGTCCTCCCGGGTAGAAATCACCTGAGTTCGAATCCCGTCAATGACACGAGAAATTTTTATGTGGCTGAGTTAGTCAGTCTCAGGAAAAGGTTGAATGTTTTTTCTCCCAGAAACTCGAGTTTTTCATCCAGGAAACCGATCGAAGGATACACGCAATTACAGACACAACATACTGAAGCCTCCATAACCATGTCTACTAACACAGTTCACTTCCAAACTCACCGAGGTAACTTTTCTTTATTATATATATACACTGGTGTTCAAAGAAAGTTAATCACCTAGAAATTTCACATTTCTAACTCTTTTTCGCGACGGTATGTTACCTTAATGACTAGCATCACAAATAGAAATATAAACAAAAGATATTTATTAATAGTTAAGGCAAAGCTAAGTAATATTTGGCAGGTGCTCTCAAAATATTCCAAAATGAGCATTTGCAACCTTTATACAACAGTTTTGGTAAACACGACAATTATGGCTGAAATGTTATCAGAATCCCTCAATTTGCTTCAGTTTATCATTTTAAATGAAAAATTCACCAGGTGCAAATAATATTTAGTTGAACCGCCTCTGGCCCTTATGACAGAAGCACACCGTCGAGGCATTGACAAGATCAATTTCTGAAGATAATCAACTGATTGTTCGTGGTTCCAAACACGAATTATGAAGTTCACGAAAGGTCTTTGGTTTCTTTCTGGCAACTGCAGATACCACACGATGCCAACAGTTCTCTATAGGATTCAGGTCCGGGCTGTTTCTGGTCAACTAAGAGTTGTAATGGACCGTTCTTCCGACCATTTTTTCACCTGTAACAAATGTAAACACATTACTGTCGAACCTCTAATGCAGAAATGAAGCTAAACTACAGAAGTGCCTACTTACACTTTTCGCCCGGTGATAAGGAGCAGAGTCGTCCTGAAAGATGCAGTTACTTTACAGGTTGAAATGGCCTCTAATGGTTGGCAGCAATTTGCCTTCCAATATAGCCAGGTATCCATTGGCATTTACGGAACCTTTTATAAACTGCACGTGACCTACTCCACGATACGAAATGTACCCCATATCATTTGGCTGGTAGGGAATTTCACTGTAGATACCATACAGTCTGGATGGCATTCTTCACCACGTCTATGGCGAATCGTTTGTCTCCCATCAGAGCCATGCAGGTTGAATTGCTTCTCATCCGAGAAAATAACTGACTTGCATTGCTCGGGGATACATTTGACATGCTTCTTACACCAAATTAATCGGGCGTTTTTCATTTTTTGTGTGAGGAGGCGCTTCTTCTTAGGACGACGGGCTACAAGTCCATTTTTGAAGAGGCGTCTTCTGACTGTTACTGCACTTGCTACCAATGTTCTTTCACTCCACTATGTTCTTTCCATTCTCTTTTCAGCTCAGACGAAGAGGCTTCACGGTTTTTAAGGCATAATCGCTTCAAAACGCGGTCCTGTTTTGGCGTAGAGACTCGTTTGCGTTCGGTTCCTTTTTTTTCCTATCAGCAGAACCAGTATGCTTGAGTTTGGAAAGAAATCTACTCACTGTCGACTGATTACAAGACACTCTATAAGCAATATGACGGAAAGAACATCCTTACGTAAAGCAACAATAGCACTCTTTCTTCGTGGCGTCAACTGCACATAACTCGCCATCCTGACACAAGCAAGGAATGACTGCAACTCTTGCAGAGCGTGCTTATATAGCTGAAAGTAACAGCTGATGCAATATTACGTCATCGCCTACGCGTGTCAATCTTATCTGATGCAATCTGTAAGAAATATTGCCATATACTTACGTTATTCGGACGATAATTACAATTTTAAGGGATGATGCACTTTCTTTGAACACTAGTGTGTATATATATACATAATGATATATATATCATTACGTATTTCCTGAAAAATCACAGTCTACATAGACTGAAATCGAACCTCAACGAGTATCTGTCTTCTCAACCCAATAGCACAGATGAATCAGGAAATCTATTTCAATCATAAGCCATTTTCAGAAAACTGGGCGAATCCGGAAATTTTAACTCTCGGGTTGAGCATTATGTCCAAGCACAGAGATATTACCGCCTTCCAACCGAATTGGGATTGTCAACTGCTATTCATGAACATGATTAGCAAATTCACTGATAATTATCAATGAGTTTCTAATCTTGTATCTATTGAATGGTTAATGCTACGTTTTTAAGTTAATTTCATGTTATGTTATCTTTTTTTGTTATACTGTACATATTTTTATATTACCCGATATCATTGTCAAGTCCCTGGCCTCCTGGCTGTGGCGGGCACATTATTGTATCTTTACTGTACAATAAAGATTTCTTAATCCCTCGCTATTTATAAGTAGCGAGGGATTAAGTTTCTCTGTTGCGCTATTTATAAACGGCGCAACAGAGAAACTTTCACCCATTTGAATTTTTTCGTAAATATGCTATGAAAAGAAAAGTGAGCGGCCCAAAGGATTGCGGTGGTTCAAAATGCAAATCGAACTATTGCATATTTGTTAAAGGGATTTATTGTAGCAGAAACTGAACAGTATGGCATTGGTGAATTATTGTGTCATAAATTTGTCATTTGTTTATTAGCAGTTAGAAGAGGAAATAATTTATTTTATTTTTACTTTAATGTACTGTAAAGCATAATACTTTTCCATATAGAAAAACACTTTCTATAATATCTTCCGAAGTAGAACACACGTGAACAGTAATACGTGACGTAAATTACAGTGTACATTACAGTTTTTTTTTGTATGACTATAATATGATCACCCGAAATTGAAATCCGAGAGTTATTGTTGTACAGTTTTAGGAGCATCAGCGACAAAGGCCATATTGCTCCGTATGTAATGTCTGTAAATTGCGTGTGTTTTGAGGTCGATTTTCTGTCTGCTAGACGAAAAGCCCAAGTTTCCGGGAGTAAAACCATGCTACCCTTGCCTGACACCGACTAACTCAGCCACGTTGTGAAAAAGGCCCATAAAAATTCCTCCCGTTATCGACGGGATTCGAACTCGGGTCTTTCTCACCCGGAAAGTGTGGGGAGGACAGCAATTCTACAGACTGTGCTACCCACGAAGGCCCGAAAGGAGAGAGGGGGGGGAAATATTTTGAACAATGAGCATGCAGCCTGTCAGACCAGGTGGATCAGAGTCTCTTTTGAGAGAGTATGTGCTTAAATGGACTGGTCCACCTTCCCGTGGTGTGGACGAGTACCCAGAATCATCTCTCCGGGTGATTGATGCTTCTGGGTAGCCAAGGGGCCAGAACAGACCACACACACAAACCTACACCAATCACATTTTTGGCCCTTTTATAGTGGTACTATTCTTCACAGAGATACGAAGCGGAGTTGAACTGACGTTCTAGGAGCTGCCCTTTACATATACGCAAAGATAGTATATGTAAAGGGCGGCTATATGATAGTATATGATAGCATATGTATATATATTAAGCGTTGCCCTCTCACGGTTGGTTGGTAATTAAAACAATGAGAAACAATGCAACTCCAGGAAGGTAACACTATTACACGATTATTAAATTCAAAAATAGAAATTTATTTTTTAATTCGTGTGACTTGTTATCGTGTATGGAGCCATTACAGCTGTGGTCTATCTTGATATTTTGTATTATTAAATACAAAGCTATAAATTGATTTAATTCATGCCACTTACTGTATTATAGTTACAATTACTATCTCAAGTCTATCATAATTCGTAAAGGGTTGGTTGTAATCCTAGGTTAACGTAAGCAGACATTGATGTGCTCCTTGCGAGATAGAGCCCATATGATGCCACCAAAAGTACACGCCTATTGTTAATTGCAGCGAACTGAATTCACTTTATTGGGTACGCCCACTCTTTTCATGAAATAGAGAGCTCCATCACTAACAGCATCACGTGTTTGTACCAATCGATATAAAGCAAGCAGGCAGATACGTGGGGATATTATATATTACAATTCAATGCTAGAATAGACAAGATGAAAAATTTACGTTAGTGACTTTGAATGTGGAACGATAGTCGGCGCCAGACGAGCTTGTATGAGTATTTGGAAAACTGCAGTCTGCTGGGGTTTTTACGTATGACTGTGTCTGAGGTTTTTACATATGACTGTGTCTATCACGACTGGTCCAATCACCAATTAACAATCAATTAATGCAACGCCGTGGTCAGAAATAGCTCGTTGATGGGAGGCCAAGAGGCTGAACAAATTTGTTCAGGGCAATACAAAACGCTACTCTCGGTCAACTTTAACTACAGCTACAGTACAAAAGAGGTAATGAAGGAGGCATTTCAGAATGCAGAACTCAAAGTACCTAGTCAAGGATGGGGATAACGCAACCGACAACCACATCGGGTTCCGCTCCTATCAGCAAACAACAAAGTGTGGTTACGCTGGACCCAGGAACACCAACACTTGACCGTGGACGATTGGAAAAACGCTGCGTGGTCTGACGAATCCCAGTTGCTGCTGTTTCACGCTGACAGGAGGACTAGAATATGACAAAACAGCAGCGCCCACGAAACCATCCTGCCAACAACGTGTCAAAAATGCAAGCTGGTAATGGTGTGGGGAGTGTTTCAGTGGTGCACATTGGACCGCTGATACCAGTGGAGCAATATTTGTATGCACAGTTATTTGTAAATTGCTTTCGACCAGGCGCATCCGTTCATAGGCAGTGTATCCAACTACGAATGAGTTCTTTCCAACAGGATAATACACATGTCACAAAGCCAGAATTCTACAAAACTGGTTTCAGTTACAATGAAGTTGTAAACTCCTCTGGTATAAGCCACACAGGCTATAAACAGAAATTTATTTTTCCTATGTTTGTTATGCACTTCCCCCTTCCATCCATGCAAGTCTTCCTCCTCTGCTTTGGTATTCCTAAGAAAATAAAAGCATAATAAGGGTCGGCAACCTCTTCTCTTATGAGTGCTACTATTTTTGTTCGTTACAACTATAAAAATCTTCATGCGCTCACTTCAACAGATGTATCCGAAATAATAAGTCTGTTACAGAATTCAAGAACATTAAAATAAGTAAATAATAGAAATAACATCATACCAATTTCACACATACCATCACGCCGGTATGTATGAAATTCCTGTAGAAAATGAAAAGAAAATGGAGCATATCGTGCCAGCAAGTGGTGCATGTGAGTTGCCTATGGCTGTAAAATACTCTATTAAATAATATGCAAATAAAATATATACCTAATTAGCACACGTAGTCGAGTGGTTAAACGAGAGAGTATTAGTAAGGCGCGTTTGAATTAACCGTAGTTAAAACCTACATAATCGCTAAATACAGTAATGCTCTTGTGCTTTTCATCTGGTAACATCTATCGTCTGCGAGTATGAAGAAACATTTTATTTTTTACTTTTATTAAATACGTATTTCATGATGTTTTAATTCCAAGCATTAATACATGTCTGGGATACACCAGCGCGCTATTTAAATACAGCGGTTCTGTTCCATTTCAATGCGCTCGTCCTATTGGCTTATGACCTTAAACAAATATCAAGTCTCGACATTCATCTAAAACAAATATCAATTCTCACCAACTATCTCCTTGCGTTGCTACCTGTTGCTATGATACCCAGGCACAGGGAGCAATTCACAAGAGGACGCATATAGGGTTATTTTCTGCTTCCCATCTATTTTATTGCTTTTCCTTTACATATGCGGGAGTCATATACTTGTCTCTAACATGGCACAAAGTCGGCATCTTTCTTGTCACCAAGACTTACGAACAAATGAAAAAAAAAAAATAAATAATAATAAGAAAACAGAAAGAATAAAAATTATAATGTTTCTAATTTGGTTTTGATACAGGTTGTATAGATCAGTGAGGAAGCAGATATGTTTCAAAGGGTACAGCAAAATATCAACGGCATGTCACTAAAGTAAATCCGTGGAAGTTTTTATGTCGTGTTTGGTGTTCTTTAGAACCGTAGAAGTTTGTTCTGATATACCAAATAACTACTATCATTTTATGAGGCCAAGCCAGAAAATAGTCTCACATCTTTTATTATCCAAAGATAGTGACAGTCAGAAAACATAAAAGATATAAGGTTACAAACAGACATGTAGTCTATTTTTCAACGTAATCGCCATGAATATTTAAACACTTATTCCAACCAATCTGCTGTCAGTTACACAGTGTGTGTGTCATGCAAGATGATGACTCCCTCATCAAGAAGTTCAAGTTGTTTTGCGACAGTTAGCCAACGGTTCTCTTTAATGATGCGTTCAACTTCAGCAATATTAATAAGCAGTCACTGACGTTCGTAGGCGACCAGACTTCCCTTCATCACGAAGGTTGTTGCTTCTTTTCTTAATAATCGATACCACTTGCGAACATTTTTGCAGACATTACTATCTCACTATGCACAACCATAATTTCCTCTTGGATTTCTTGCCTTTAGCTCATAAGCAACGGATGACTCCTAGCGCTTTTGTGTACATGTCTCTGCGATTAGCCATTTCTAATGTACTCAGCATTCACTTAAATCACCTTTCCTATAACCCAGAAAAGTACGATAATCACAGCAGTCACAACCCGAAAACGCTGAATGCTGAAATCATTTTTATATCTTCAGCAAATAAAACATAATATGATGTTCATGACGTGTTCCGGGCTTTCAAATCGAATATTCTAAAACCTCACTGTAGTTTGAGTGTACATCCATCGTCTACATATAACATGGGTAGCCCAGCTTAGTAAACCTGATATACAAAGGAGGTTTGACGAAAATAAATATAAAAATAAATATGAACATATTTATTTTTAAGATAAATGAACAAGGCTCTCAGAAACTTGAGAGCCTCGTTCTTCGCATCTTATTTTTATATTAAATAAAATTTTTGTATACAATGAAAATATACTTACGAAATCCAGTCATTTCAGACTTGCGATTAATATCTATTTTAAACTATATTTAACAAGCTGAACAGCAAACATTCACGAACAATAAAAGAAGAATAATGTACATATGTAATTTTTTTAAAATTTTTCAACTTTACTATTAAAGCTATTATTACTTTGCTTGTTAATCTTGAATTTAAAGAAGTTGTTCCTAGGTGTTACTGATATTTCGCTAACATGGAAAGTAGTTTGGCGATCTCAGGTGGGATAAAACGTACACTTTCCCTGCGATTAAGTTTGGTAAACATGCAAATTGTTTATAATATTTATTTTAATATTTTAATGCATATTTAACATGTGCACATAGCACATGATAAATTTTAAGATATGGCGCACTATGACTGAAACAGTCAATGCCAAAAAACTATCTCTAAAACAAGACTCGGAATGGAACGGAACGCACAGGAATGTCGTTCCGGTTCGTCACACGCATCAATAGTTTTTCATTTCGACCCTTGCTCCAAACAACAGTTTGTATATCTGCATCAGCGAAAGACTGAAACACGCACTAATTTTTTGAAAGATGCCAACTAGCTGTTAAAATCATTAGATATTCAATTGCCATTCAGAAGTTTTTTTAATGTTTTCATTTCTTGCTAATACAAAGCATTATTATGAGGCATGGTTTGTTCCAGTCCATATTTCTCCGAGAACCACACTTCAAGCATCAAAGGGCAGCATGCGACAGACAACCACCCAGTAGGAAAATTGCGCAATTGCCTAGGACGCTAATATTTGGGGACATCACGAATTATGAATAAACAGAAGATAAAATTACCTAATCTTAGTAAAATTAAGAAAACATAACGAAAAGAAAATATACTGAAAGGCCAGAATTCATGAGATACCTGGTTCCTGGGTAACATGATGCTACCACCCCTCCCGCTAGTGAACAAACCCACCGCTTGGCAGGTATATGAGTACACTGCATCACTGCATTTACGCAGACGGTAATTCGATGTCAGTATGGATAAACGTCATGAGTTTATCGGTTTTGAAAGAGGGATGATAGTGGGTGAACGAAGCATGGGTCACTCTGTCGAGGAGGTGGTACAGAAATTGCACTATCCCCGTTCGACAATGTCAAGAGTGTATCGGGAATACAACATTTCCGGAATAACATCTCATCGTGGACAGCGCTGTAGGCGGAGCAAGGTGGTGGATAAACTTGGCCATCTGTCTCGCATTGTTTCAGCCAACTAGAGAACGACAGTGGCACAAATCACCGACGACTTCAACGAGGAAGGTGCCAGAAACGTCTCCACCAAGACCATCAGGCAATAATAAGCCGCAATAGGTTATGGGAGCCGCTGATCCACCAGAATCCCATTGCTAACACCACGACACAGGACCTCAACTGGGCGAAAGAACGTTGGCACTGGACCTTGGATGATTGGAGACGGGTTTCCTGGTCCGATTAGTCTCGTTTCAAGTTATTTCGAGTGGGACGGGAGGATGTGTATCTGGCGGAAACCACACGAAGCTATGCACTAGTCATGTCAACAAGAGTCTGTTCAGGTAGGTGAACGGTCGGTAATGGTCTGGGGCGTGTCCAACTGGCACACGTTGAGGCCTCTGGTACGTCTAGACGCATCTCTGAACGGTCCAGGTTACGTGTCCAGCCTTACAGCTCATCTGCACCCATCATGGTCATCGTGCACCCACAGGACAACAGACTTACAGCAGGACAGTGCGCCTCCCCACAGAGCCGTGTGAATAGAACATGGTTTGAAGAGCATTCTGCAAATTTTACCAACATGGAACAGCCTCCTCGTTCACCGGACGTGAACCCTGTGGAGCATATTTGGGATGCTGTGGAAAGGTTCGTTCGAGCTTTGAATCCTCCACCCAGGAATGCGACTGAATTATGGACAGCGGTGCAGCAAGCATGGATGGAAATACCCGTGGAACGCTTTCGTGAACTAGTGGACTCAATGCCTCGCCGTATGACTGCCCTTATCCGGGCGAAAGGTGGGCCGACACGTTACTAAATAAATAATAAATAAATAAATTTTCTGTTTATACTCCGGGACGACCAAACGGTCAGAGGAGTTCACAAGATATACAGAATACAAGAAACAGCACCGTATTCAGCAGTCACGGGCTTGAACCCCGGTCACTCAAGGCACGTGTACTTATGCACCCGCGCGCCTGACCACTAGGCTACGGCGGCCTAGTGGTCAGGCGCGCGGGTAGGTATCTCATGATTTCTGTCCACTCAGTGTAGTTAGAACTCATGAAAGTTATGTTAAAACAAAACCTATTTTTTTTTTATTAAGTAATATTTCGTTCCTATATTAGTTTATCAAAACTTGCTAGGAGCGCATATCTGAGAGAGTGCCAAAAACCCTTACGCAGACCCTTTATCGTTTTTTTTTTTTTTTTTTTTAAATTTAAAAACAATAAATACACAATAGTGAAACCAAAACAGTAAATGATTTCACATTTTTAAAAGTCCTTTTAAAAATGAAAAGCAGAAACTCTAGTTAATTAAAATTATAAGAAATAAATAAAAGAATACTGTTAAACATGGCTGTGTCGGTTATATTACGAATACTGAGAGAACTGGCATATTCCCGGATAGAGATTTGCATTGCGTGAGGAGCTTTTAAGAATTTTATGTTGAAAAAGTTGGTATTTATGAAGAATTTGTTAAGAGGACTATGCTTCATGACATCATAGTTTGAGGAGGAGACATGAAATGAAGTTATATTCCGAATGTTTCCTGAGGATGCATGGACGTTTACTTTATGGAAGGCGTTAGATGGATCATTTGCTTCTGATAATATTTTTTCCAGTAGTTTGATGCCGGCTTTTGTTCTTCCCATGTAGAGAGGCTTAGACTAAAGTAGTCACAGAGTGATGGGTAGTAAATCGTGTGGTATAAAATAACTCTGTTCGCTATCTAACCTTCAGGTGAGAGCGCAAAAAAAGTTCTTGGGTACTTCTTCAGTGAAACCATATCTGTAGTCTTTAAACCTGAATGTGTTTCTCTTGATAAAGCCGACGGTTTTTTAAAGCTTAAAATGCTAAAAATTTGCTGCACATGCTCATCAAAACAACTACAACTTGAAAAAACTAATTCTGAGATTGCTGACTTGATCGAATTTCTCTATAACCGTGGAGTTTATTGTATATAGAAGGTTGATCACTGAGGTAGACGTGAGAGAGGAGAATAAGATACACTCACATTTTGTTGAATTTATTATGCTCCCGTTGAGCTGGATCCAGAGAGTTTGTCTAGAGTTGTTTGTAATTGATGATGATCAAACTTCTCATTGATAATGCAGCAGATTTTGACATCGTCTGCAGAAAAACGCTACACTTACATGAGGATTGCTAATAAAGTTTGGCAGGTCATTGATGAACGCACTGAATAGGATAAGCAGATCCGAGTGCACGTGGTTGGTGATCACTATATGCACACGTAGAGAAAGATAGCTTCGGAGCCAGGATGAAACAGGATCTTGGATTCGCAGTTCTCTAGTTTCTAGATTAGCAGTTCATGTGGTTGTTTATCAAAGGTAGTTTGAGATGTCGGTGTCGATGGAGTCGACTTGCTCCTGGTATTATCCAAGGCCTCCAAAACAAACTGCCAAAAATGCTTTAGAATGGTGGAGATAAATTTACCGAGACAGAAACCATGCTGTTGTTGGTTTTGAAATGAACTGAAATAAGCAAAGAAATTTCTTCTTCCAAGAGATTACAAGTATGCTGTCCAGCCCAGTCAGTAGTCCTGATCCAGAGGCTTTTCAGACAGTATCAAGATCATTATTAGGTATTAGAATATTAGTAAAAATGTCATCCTTGAGAGGTATAGAGAATATGGTGGGTGGAAATGGAAGATTGAAAGACATTTGACTGAATTATAAAGAAGCGATTCAAATTCTTGGGCGATAGAAACGTTATTCCCAAGAGGTGTACCATTACTGTCTGAGAGATCGGATGCACTGATTATTTTATTATTTTATTTTTTTTTTCATAAAATTCTAGAAGGATCTGAAGGATCTGAAATTCTAGAAGGATCTGAATGAGGCCTCCAGAATTGTATACTAGGTGTGACAGTACTCTAGGTGTGGCCTGACCATTGCCTTATACAAGGGAATAATCACCTCCTTATCCCTGCTGGAAAAATTCCTGTATATCATTGACAATACTCCATGAGCTACTCTTGCAGCCCGTCTGCACTGCTCAGAGAACTTCATATCTGCCTGCACAACCACCCCCAAGCCCCTTTCATTCTCTACCACTGTCAGTGTAGTACCACAGAGTTGATACGTTGCTCTGGGGTTGCTGTTTCCCATGTGTAGTACTTTACATTTATCAATGTTAAACTTCATTTGCCACCTCTCAGCCCATCTGCTCAACCTTTCCAGATCCTGTTGCAGCAGCATAGTGTCAGTAGTGTCCTTGACAACCCTGCCAAACTTTGTATCGTCTGCAAACTTGGACATTAAGCTTGATATACCATCATCAATATCATTTATAAATACAGAAAACAATAATGGACCCAACATTGAGCCCTGAGGGACTCCACTAATTACATTAGTCCACGATGAGCAGTGTCCATTGATTACCACTCTCTGTCTTCTCCCCCTCAACACCCCTTTATCCATAGCAGCAATTTGCCTCCAATGTCACACTGCTCCAATTTGTGTAGCAGTCTTCCATGTGCAACAGTATCAAAAGCCTTTCTAAGATTCAAGTATATAATATCAAAGCTATTCCCTGCATCCAGTTCTTTTGTGACTGCATCATAGTATCCAATCAAATTGGTCAGGCAAGACTTCCCCTTAACAAAACCATGCTGTGTCCGAGCTATAACTGAAGTCTTGTCTAAATGATCCTGCAGTGCTTCTTTAACCAGTGCCTCCATTAATTTTCCTGGAACAGAAGTTAAGCTCACAGGTCTATAATTACTTGTGTCAGCCTTTGATCCTCCTTTGTGAATTGGGGTCACATTTGCACATTTCCAGGCTATGGGTACCTCCCCTGAGTCCACGGAAGCTCTCATAATTATGGCTAAGGGTTTGCTTACTTCCTTTGCTGCCTCCTTTAATATAACTGGATAGATCCCATCCACCCCGGGTGCCTTTCTTGTGTTTATCTTCTACAATTTCTCCTCCACTTTACTCCCAGTTATTTCAAGATCCTGTAGCTTACTGCTAGAGTTGAATATACCTCTGGCATTCCCCTCGCTGAATAACTCCTCATGTGTGAATGTCGATGCAAAATATTCATTTAGTTTGTTAGCTACCTGAGCAGGATCATCAACAGTTGACCCATCAATATCAAGTGGACCAATCTGATTCATCCCCTTCCTTCTAGAGTTTACATAAGTAAAGAACTCTTTGCTGTTTTTCTTTGCATCCCTTGCCAAGGATTTCTCGTAATCTACCTTCGCCTGCCTAACCTCCTTTGTAACTTGGTTGCATATCAACTTGTATCTATCATAGGCTTCTGTGTCATGTGTTAATTTGTAAGTATCCCATGCATTTTTCTTCTCTGCCATATGCCTCATTAGTTCATCTGACATCCATTTTGGCCTAAACCTTGAACAATATTTCTTAGTTGGTACGTAAAGCCTAGTAGCTTCCAATATAAGTTCTTTGAATGCTTCCCATTTTGAATTTGCTGTTGGTAACATCATCAGTTGGTCCCACTGTATAGAATTTAAATACTGTCTCAGTCCATCGTAGTCGCCTTTACGGAAGCAATAACCCTTCCCTTTACTCCTAATGGTAGTTACCTCTTTGAGTAAATCCCACTTCAGCACACTGTGATCACTGCCACCTAGTGGTTCATTTATCTGCAGATTCTTGATGCATGAAGAATCACTGCTGATAATCAAATCAAGAGTATTACTCCCTCTAGTTGCCTCCCGAACATGCTGATGTAGAAAACAATCATCCAATAAATCCACAAAAGCCCTGCTAGTGTGTGAGTGACCAGCCCCCAAATTCCAGTCAATATCTGGGAAATTAAAATCTCCCATTATAAGACTCTCTGATTTACTGGCCCACTCTATTTCCCTGTACAGTTTCTTATTATACTCATCAGAATCATTAGGCCTATAGCACACTCCTACTCTCAATTTTGATCTCCCAATGCTTATGTCACACCAAACTGACTCAACACTGCACTGTCCAGCGATGTCGACTGGCTTCACTTCCTTGGTTTTTATGTGTTTCTTAACTAATAGCATAACCCCCTCCCCCTTCCTATCCTGTCTATCCTTTCTGTAGATGTTGTACTCACCAAATTCCAGTTCTGCATCCCTTATATCTGTGTGACACCACGTCTCCGATATCCCAACAATATCTGCCTTTGATGTTTTGAGCAATATCTGAAATTCATCAAATTTATTTACTAAACTCCTAGAATTGGTGTACACGCAAGTATACTTGCACCTGTTTCTATTCTTAGCTACCCTAACACAACCCATGTGTTTATTTGTACCGCAATGGCTCCCAGCAGTCTCTGAAATATCATGCATCTTGTTTTTCAGGTTTCTGCTCATTCTAGTAGAAGCAGTGCAGACCAATAGATTGACAGTGGCTACTGTCAATCTATTGGTCTTTGTCTCCCCCCAAGCTAGCAGTCTTCCGACCCACCTAACACTGCCTCGATAGCATCAGCAAATATTCTTGCACCCTTTCTATTTAAGTGTATCCCACTTAAGTCTTGCGCAACAGTGTAAAAAGCTTTCCTGAAATCCAAATATATGACATCAAAATTATTTTTTGCATCCAGTTCCTTTTTAACCACATCATAATATCCTATCAAATTTGTCAGACAAGACTTTCCCTTAACAAACCCATGCTGTGTCTGAATTATTGCTGCAGTCTTGTGTAGATGATCCTGCAATGCATCTTTAACCAGTGACTCCATTATTTTACCCGGAACAGAAGTTAAACTAACTGGTCTGTAATTACTCGTGTCACCCCTTTCGATCCCCCTTTGTGAATTGGGGTTACATTTGCACATCTCCAGTCCGTGGGAACCTCCCCTGAGTCCAAGGATGCACTCATAATTATGGCTTAGTTGCCTTGCCGCCTCCTTTAATATAACTGGATAGATCCTATCCATCCCAGGTGCCTTTCTTTATGTTTAAATTCAACAATTTCTCCTCCACTTTGCTCTCAGTTATTACAAAATCATTAAGTACCCTGCTACAATTTGATAACCTTCTGCCATTTTCAAACCTTAATACCTCCTCATGTGTGAATGTAGATGCAAAATACTCATTCAGTTTGTTTGCTATCTGAGCAGGATCATCAACAGTCGAACCATCGATATCAAGTGGACCAATCAGATTCATCCCCTTCCTTTTAGAGTTTATATAAGTAAAGAAATCCTTGCTGTTTTTCTTAGCATCTTTTGCCAAAGATTTCTCGTAATCTGCCTTCGCCTGCCTAACCTCCTTTGTGACCTGATTACAGACTAGCTTATATCTGCCATAGGCTTTTGAGTCGCTTGATAATTTATATGCATCCCGTGCATTTTTCTTCTGTCACGAGTATCATTAATCATTAGTTCATTTGATAACTATTTAGGCCTAAACCTTGAACAATATTTGTTAATAGGTATGAAACTTTCAGTAGCTTCCACGATTAATTCCTTGAATGGTTCCCACTTAGAATTTACTGTTGGTAACATCGTCAGTTGATCCCAATGTACAGAATTTAAAAACTGTCTGTTGTCTTCAAATTTAAAAATTTGAAGCGACAGGACATCGTGGTGTTCAACCAGGCAGAGGTCGAAAACGAGTACAGTGGCGTATTCAGGGGTAGGCAGAAGGGGCATATGGCCCCCTTAACCAAAAATTTGAAATTAAAGAAAAAGCACGCAGAAGGCGTTCTAAAAAAAAAAAACTCAAAATCCTGATTGCCTTACGATGATACCTGGACCTGGTTGTCATGCCACCCCTTACGATGACACCTGGATACACTACTGAACGAGTGAACTCCTCTCGTGTTGAAGATGTGGCTATGGCTGTCGTGGATTTATCAAGTCAATCTCCATGTGGTAGCACAAGTTTGCCAGCTGTTTCTCGTGATGTGGACATTCCGTATTCCACTGTAAGGGTAGTAATGCATAAGGTGTTGCGGTACTATCCTTACAAAATGCACATGCTACAGCATCTAAAGCATGATGATGCAGATATTCGTTTCTCATACGCACTTCAGTTTCTGGCGCGAATAACAGTAGATATCACTTGGCCATGGAACATCCTTTGGAGTCATGAAGCCCACTTCTGCTTAAATGGGCAAGTGAATACGCACAACTGTCGCATTTGGGTAACAGAAAACCCTCGAGTTATCCAAGAGGTCCGGTTGCATTCTCCAAAAGCGACAGTGTGGTGTGGATTTACGGCCACATTCATGATTGGGCCATATTTTTTTGAACAGGTAACACAGACTGGACCCCGCACCTGTTTCGTCACTTGACAGCACACCGACTGTAACTTCGAAACTTATTCTCCATATTGCAAATGTTGGCAAATTTCGCAATACCAGAGTTGCAACAACATGGGTGCCTTCGGGATATCATATTCCTGCAAGAAGGTAAGCCACCCCGCATCCACCGTTGTGTCCAAAGATTGCTAAGGCAACACTTTGCAGACGAACAGGTCATCAGCCGTTGTTTCCAGACATCTTGGCCATCCCGATCAACGGACCTCAACCCCATGCGACTTCTGGTTGTGGGGTTTTTTGAAGAACCAAGTGTATCGGGAAGGATGTCAAACTCTAGCAGATCTAAAGGACAGCATTAGACGTCACGTGCTGGCTATTCCAATTGACGTGTTACATTCTGCTGTAGAAAATGCTGTTCTTCGAATGGAAACTGTTGTTGAACAAAATGGAGGACACATTGAACAATTGTAGCGCTGTTCAAGTGATTTGTATTGCCACAGCGCCATATAGTAACAAATTTTGTAACTATTTTTTTTTTTTTTTAATAAATGACGAGCGCATTCTTTATTGTACCTGTTGTCCAAATTTCTCTTCAGTACGAGCCTTAGAACTCGCTCCAGAGCCCTCTACATGGGGATACTTTAATTTTAACAACCCTGTATATGCAAAAATATATATATTCACAAAAAATGCACTTTTCAGGACCATTAGGCCCTGAAAAGTGCATTTTTTTGTAAATTCATTTCAAAATACAAAGGGTAATTGATAAGCTCGTGGAATAACTGTGTAACGCTATTTAGAAAAAAATTTATTACTTTTTTTCCATAAAAATTGAAAAAGTGAACTGAATATACATGACACATAGAAGAATATACACGACACATAGAAAGTTCAGTGGTAGCGTAAAATACAGAGCTATGCATGACAGATATTCCGATCCACGTGATATCACGAAGTACGATAATAATCAAATAGAATAATTCATGATTTATATATTTAGTAAACTGATGACAAAAAAGAGCTCCTCAAAATGCACGGACTTCTTTGAGCAAAACAAAAGTTTGCTAGAGGGTACAATATTCTCGTAGCCTCTTGTAAACTCATCTGGCCTTATATTACTATCTAGGAGTATAAAGAAAATTCGTTTATTATTTTTTTTTTTTTTTTTTGATTTGGTAGTTGTTGGTGCATCGGTTTCTGTGACCATATTGCACCTCCCAAGGTTTTTGCAGTACTTTGATCCAAGCCCGAGGCGGGAATCGAACCCGCGACCTTTGGGTTGCCGGGTAGGTACTTTACCCACTCGGCTAGCCCGGTCGGCTTCCCCAAAAGGTTTTGTATTGCTGACTGAGTGGGAAACGTCACGCCATCTATTTCCTAGGAAGCTCATGGAGCTGTGTTATTTGATTACTTGTAGGAAAGAGATACCAATACATTGCGACGACTACTACCAGGAAAACTGCAGAAGTAATCAAATTAAAAAAAAATGACAAAATACGATTGCGCTGTTTCATGGTGAAAATGTCCCACCCACGTCTTCAGTTGCAACAACTAATCGGTTAATGCCATGGTTCTCAACCGGGGTTACGCGTACCCCCGGAGTGGCATTCAAAATTTAGTCCATTGCTTATTTCGAAGAGAAAAGGAAGGATTACACAAAAACGACTTCGTTAGTGAAATCTATATTTCACTAACACATGCTGTGAAATCTATATTTCACAGCATGGTGCCGTGAAGGGTATTGTATGGTCGTGGTACCTGCGTGTACCGGTGAACTGTACAATAAAGATCTTATTTATTTGTGAGTCGTAAAAAAGAATTATTAGAAGCCTCACTGAAAATAATTTTTAAGAAGCTTGCCATATTGGTTATACGAAATGGGCAAACTCGGATCATTAATTTGTTAGGAAGCAAATTTTAAAATTAATAATTGAAACTGTTGATTTCGCTACTATATATTCGATTACCAAACTCGCTATTATTAGTTTTCAGTTTTTCAAGATCAGATTGGCCATTAACGGAATTTCACAATATAGTGAACGACGTTAGGCAATGCAGTCCAACTGGCCGTAAATGCAGGATGATTTAAAATTATACATAAATACTTTGAGATGTTATATCTCGAAAGGTTTGGTGAACAAACATAAATCCAAATCTTCTACGCGTTTAGTAGATATGGAAAATGTCATGCATAGAAAAGGTTAGGACAGTTGTTCAAAATGTCCATCACCATTAACAGTATCTGTTCTCAAACGCTCGACATAAACTGACACATACGCCGTGTCGACGTATGTGTCGTGATTTTATGTAATTCTTGTCATTTTTCCTACAAATCTGGCAGTATTCTAGGTTTATAACCGTACCCCTAATCTTTTCTCAAAGAAAAAGTCCAGTATGTAAGCTCTGAAGATCTTGAGGATATTCAGAAACGATACTCCGATGACCTATCCACCCGTTCAGGAAATTCAGTATCTAGAAGGGAACAGATATTCCTATGAAAGTGTAGTGGTGCACTGTCCTGATGACAGTGCACTTCGACATCCGGAAATTATTGCAGAAACTGCATTATTCATGAACGTTTCAATATAATAAAATAACTTTGCTCCCTTTATTAGTACCACTACACTAACTTGTGATCATTCTACGGTCTCATCTATACAAAAATTCCGGGAAGACTAATATCTTACTGAGGGTGCGGTTCGATTTTTATTAGTCCAATAAACATAGTTGTAATAATTCATGTGCCGATTTAGTTTGGAATTTTGGCATCGTTTCATTATCTATAATTAGAATTTTTAAATTTCTTGGCAGTATATATATAATCTTTATTGTATACAAAAGTGGTATATACAATACACCCTTCACAGCAGTAATGCCAGGGGTTTTACACAGTACTACTCAGAATTGCATATGTCAATTTGGATCATGTTCCTGAATTGTATTAACAACCTGATTCCGATACAAGCCCAAGTATGCAGGGTTTCCACGCTGTATCCTTTATAATGCTAAGACCACTCGATTGATTCGTATACAAGACACTACCTTGTTTGCTGTATATAGGTGATTATTTGTAGGCACTCTCCCTGACAGCTTGGACATTTTCGGCACTTCTTTACGTCCTTTTCCTCCCACATATACAATTACGTAGTCTTTAAATTTATCACACAGACGAATTATTATCAGGTGTGTCGACAGTTCTGTCCTTTACTAACATTTCCATATAAAGCTGGCCTTCTCTAGTATTTTCATACTTCTAGAACAACTGTAAAAGGTTTTCCTCTGCTCAGATGGTTGCTTGTTCCCGGTGTCAATCAGGCAATGATTTATCTGAAAACACAGAAAAATTAACTAGAACTACGTCTCCTAGCTATAAAATGTAAACGTAATTAATGATGACATCTAAGATGTACATTAGGTACATCGATTTAAATTATTTACACAATTCTGAATCACCATAACAACCTTCAGTATTGCATAGAGAAAGATCTTGCTTAACGTCACCCCACTTAAAATAAATTTTAAAGGATTTAAAGGGCAACATTTTCCTTCCTCTGTATCAGTTTCAAGCAAACAGGATTCCTAATATTAAGAAGCTTTTTTTTCCCCTGCCGTAAAAATTACAGTATAACGGCAGAAAGTGTAAACACGACTTAATTGTGCACGAGTTCAAAACAATTATTCACTATTTTAAAGAAGCGAATCCAAACACTTTATACTCAATACTGCTTAACGACATCAAATACAGCTTCATTAGCCGGAAGTTAAATTTGTGTCATTTTTGAAATATTTTTTTTAACAGATGTAAAAGAAACTAATAAACGTACAGCACATGTCTGTGGAACTATCAGCCGGACCAGTTCCTTAACTTTCGTCTAATCCACATCTCACTGTAAATACGTGACTCGTATCAACAATTATATTTTAAAAATCGCATTACTTCATTCATCAAAAGGTACTGTTTGGTATCACTTGTCACAAAATATGTTACAAATCTCATTCATTAAAATTTTTCTAACCTTCAAAACAGTAACACATGTCTCTGATCCTAAGACAGATTATCTTAAATCAAGATGTCAGTGAGTTTTACTTCAAATAAAATAAATCTTCTATTTACATTCCGGGACGAAACACATAGGAGTTTACAAGGCTATAAGAATATATTATCATATTTTATGGTATCATATGAATTCGACTAAGTTTCATTTTCGGTTTATTTAAGAGAGATTTTACCATTCCATATTTACAAGAAATTGGGTCAGGTGGTTATCAAATTCAAGAAGGGAAAAAATCTGGTAAGCTGCGATTTATGGGCTCTTTCAGAGGGGTAGGCACCTACTCACAATCCCGCAGTACCATCAAATCGGAGTACCATCAGAGTATGATTTGTCATTTAACTCGATCTAACACCAACCTATTCATTCAACAAATCTAGGTCCTGATGACTTCCACTTGTTGCCTAAACCAGAAGGAACATCTCTGTGAAATAATTTTCTGGTGGCTAGGACCTTATTCCTGCTGCGAATATATTATAGAACTAAAAAAGAGATTTTTTTTCAAAGGGAATTCCAAGTTTGAACATCACTGGCACAAAACTTCTTGCGAAATATACGTCTAAAAATAAATTTAAAAAATAATTTTATGTATATATTATATAGGTATTCATAATACAAACGTTTTCAACGAACAGAGTAAACATACCATCCAACAGAAATTTCAGTTGCAAATATGAATCGCTTTGACTATTTATCTCCCCTAGAAGAAAAGATTTTGCCATACCAGGATCGATAAGACACATTTCACTTCTAATTGGCATAATCCGTCCTCCCCACACCAGGTAGAAAAGACACGAGTTTGAAACCCGTCAATGACGGGAGTTTTATGAGTCTTTTTCACAACATGGCTGAGTTAGTCGGTCTCGGCGAGGGTAGCATGGTATTTTTCTCTCGGAAACCCGAGTTTTTCGTCCAGCAAACCAGCCACAGAACCTATAATTTACATACATTATATAAGGTGCGTGGGTCCGGACAAAACCCTCTCAATTAAAGTGCAAAGGTAAGACAACCCCCCTGGGACAAATAATAATATGAAATTTTTGAACCATAATTTTTATTCTTATTATTTGTAGTTCTTTAGGAACACGTCTCTGAGATGCAAAATATTACATTCATTATATCATAAGCCTGCAATAAGGAAGCCATTATAAGTATTGTACTGTAGCATACATTAACACTTGCACTATAAATTTGTAGCTCACTGTTTTACAAGCGAACAAAATTATTTTCACTATCATAAAAATTAACATAATAGAAGGAACACCACACCGTATCTATGAAAAATCAAACAAATAAAGCACAATATTGAAAATCGTATTAAGTGTTAAGGTTCATTTTACGTTCATTAAGGGTAATAAATAAGTTTCGTATTATAATAAAGTAAAGTTCATTTTACTTCCACCTGATGCTATGACCTACGGCATTCAGAAATTTCTCCAAGTTGTTGTTCCAAGTTTGTTGAAGGACTGGGAGGCCTAATGGACTATTTTCAGTAGCACTCAGTGTTCGGCACTTGTCGTTGCATCCAGCCACCAGCTATTCCTGACGGAATACTTCCTCCAGTATGCATGAGAACGATTCCTCTCCTGTTTACACCACAGTTATGGAATGTCCATCAGGCAACCACTGATGAGGAGGATCGCACCAACAACCTATGCGAGAGTTGGAATCTTGCTTTCCATGGACTTGTGGGGCATGACCAACCGACCATCTGGAAGGCCACTGAAAATATTAGAAAGGATCAGGCTGTTGTATCAACAGCCCTGCTGAAGGATTCTCGTGGTGAGCCGCCAAGAAAACGTGTAAAACGTGCCACAAAGGTGTATCAACAGCGTTTGAAGAAGCTATGTCTGGATTAAGTGAATGAGAGGAAGACCTTGGAGGTGTAAATGATTGTGTAAATAATTTTGTTCTCCTGTAAAACAGTGAACTATAAATTTATAATGCAAGTGTTAATGTATGCTACAGTACAATACTTATAATGCCTTCCTTATTGCAGGCTTATGATATAATGAATGTAATATTTTACATCTCAGGGAAGTGTTCTTTAAGTGTTCAGAAGTGTTCTTAAAGAACTACAAATAATAAGAATAAAAATTATGGTTTAAAAATTTCGTATTACCATTTTTCCAGGGGGTTTTGTCCTACTTTGCACTTTAACTGAGGGGGTTTTGTCCAAGTGGGTTGGACAAAAATACACCCATACGGTGCAATATGGCCTAAAGTTGCTGATGCCCCTGAAGCCCTACACCCAACTAACAAACAACCTCTACTTGTAGATTTGCCACGAAATGGCATGTAGCTCACTCCCTTCTTTTAGAAAGTTTAGTATGCAATGGGTAGACAGCCTTAGCGAACTAAAATAGGATACAATACAACTCTAGGAAATACAAGTCCCCTTGAAATGTGTAAAAGTTGCTTCCATAAAACTGCCACAATGTAGAGCACATAGAACTGTCCAGAACACCAATGTACAACGCAGCATACATTGTTCCAAGCAGTGCTAGTGTTACTAGTGGATCTAGTCCATTCCACAAGAAACACTCCAGAAAATAACACCTCCTCCCAACTTCAAAGGTATAAGCGTTCCAGCATGATTCATGGCTCCTTAGTACCAATTTACATTGATCTACAATCCAGATCCGATGTGCCTTGCATTATGCTAACTGTTCATGCCCAAAGGCCTGTAGACTGCAGCTCTCAATGTGCATTGTTTTGATTGTCACGGGCAGGTTCTTGTTCTGTCTTAGGCAGCTACTTGTGGTGATGGCTTTTCTTAGCGGAGTACTTAGTTCCTATAGTTTGTGGGATGTAGATTCTCGAAGAACTCCCTGACGTCGTGAGGTTTTCCTTATTCACCGTTATCTGATTTGTCATTAGGTGTGGTTTGCCGTTTCAAAGCCCACAGCATCATCTTAACTGATGATGCTGTGGACTTTGAAACGTGCTAACAACATTTATAACTGGACTTGGACACTTTAATATGGACTTTGAACGGTCGTCTATTTGTATCTGTTTTTGTGTTACTTTAATACGTTGTTTTAGAGAGTCTTCCAACCCTGCATTGTGCAAAAGCAGGGGAAGGAGTACATTATAGTTACTTAGTTTTCAATAAATTATCTGTATATTAGACAGCGGTATTGCCAAACTTTGGCAGGGACCGCCTAATACAATGAATAAATAATAAATATCAGATGTGTCCCACAGCTTTATCAGAATAGTATAAGTGAAAGAGAAGCGAGATGAGCAAAAAGTTGAAATTCGATAATGAAAAAAAAAAAAAAAAAAGACAAATTGCATGAGAGGACTGACACTTTATCGATAAAAGACGATATTCGTAGATAGAAACTTGGCGACAGCGCAAGGATAGCATTCTAAAACACTCCAATTCACCTGCAGTTTCACCACCATTCACTTTCAACGAAGAAATCACAGAGAAATAGAATAAAATAATTTCGCACGAAGTAAATATTAATTAATTTAATTATCTAATATTAAATATTATACATGAAAAACATTGTGCGATTTTAAAGTGAAAATAGATACTATTTAATTACATGAATTATACAATATATTAGCAGATACAGATCCTACTTAGGATCCTGTTTAGGTTTACACAAATGTAAACCTAAACACTTGTGCCTAGCTATAATTCTGCAATGTTTCTGGATCATACTGAAACCCTCTCAACAGATTTAAACAATTTTGAAAGAAAAACTAATCAAATTCTGCAAATTAAAAGATCTAAACAAAATTCTCTTCCATAAATTGTTAAATATTTAATACGAATAATACTGATTCTGTGTGAATGAAAAATGGACTACAGACTGTGTTGAAGTCTGAAATATAGTCCTGTGCCCAGCCCTCGTGGGTAGCACAGCTGCTAAAATCGCCGTCCTCCCCACACCGGGTGGTAAAGACCTGAGTTCCGTCGATTACGGGAGGAATTTTTATGGGCTTTTTTCACAATGTGGCTCGTGGCTCAGGAAAGGGTAGCATGCCCCCCCCCCCCCGAAAACTCGGGTTTTGCGTCCAACAAACAGAAAATCGACTTCAGAACATATGCAATTTACAGACAATATACACGGAGCAATATGGTCTTAGTCCTTAGTCGCTGATGCTCCTAAAACTCCCCTACTACTAACAACAATCCTGTCTCCACGAATGCAATTATACGCAACTGAATCTGAATAACTACTCAAACAAAAGCTTAACGTGACCAATACAACATTATCTTGCTTCTGAAACAACACAGAATAAAGATACCAACAAAACCCACTAGGGAAATAAACTGTGAATAAGTGACTAGACTTCCAGAGCAAAATATTATTCTATTTAGAGATTCATGTTTACATGTATTTCATATACTATATGTATGATAAAAATTAAAGTTGTTTTAATTTTTAATAATTTTAAATTAAATTATGAAAATATTAATTGCTGGAGTGAACAGCTATGAACAACTGAATCCAGATCCAATGGACTAGGAAGAGAACTTAGAAGAATTGTTACTGGGCTTAAAGTTATCAGAACTCCTAAACTCATTCTGAAAATCGTGGGTATAGAATACTATTAAGTTTCTGGTTTACATATAGGTCGCAGTCTACATTCAGTTTTTATTTAAATTTACCTTAAGTAAAACCATGATGTCATTGTTCTTCTCCTAGGCAATTGGGATATCCATTATCATAATTCAGTTAAAGTTGTTACAAATGAAATGTTTGTTACCTTTAATTTTTATCATACATGCACATAAAGTCCATGTAAACATGAATAGTGAATTGTAAGAATCTCGTCAATTCCCTACAGTTCACTGTACTAGCAAGTTTCGTATTCGTAGTAGTAAATATTGATTCTCTAATGTTTCAGAAGCAAGATAGGACTGATTTTAAATTCGGTTAGTATTTTGTCCTAAGTAGACATTCACATTCAATTAATCATATTAAATAATTAATTGAATTGGACGAACAAGTACAAAGTATCATTTTAGTTCGTAGTAAATCACCGAAGTAGGTGAAATGGCATTGTTTTTGTAGATTTAAAATCAGTCCCATCAAAATTCTGAAATCTGTTAAATAAAATTTCGAGTTTCTCTATATATAAATGGAAGAATTTATATATAAAGGTAACCGTTTTCAGATGTTTTCGCATTACTCAATAAGGATCGGCACCAAATTTTCACCGTATATTCTGTTATCTCATGGAAAAGTTTCAGAATTAATTCCAATTCAATTTCCCTCCCTACAGAAATGTTAGTCACAGATGTCCAATCTACAGAAAGTCTACCTCCCTACATTTTTAATTTTTTCATTTTTATTAGCAAGAGGCCCCTAGCCAGAAACCGGAAACTTCGCTATATACATATATTAGTCGTATATAAACAATCATTACTTGACAAGTAAAATTTCGGATCGATACCAAATTTTCAAGTATGTTTGGTTGGTTGCTGCTGTGAAGCTTTCGAAGAACAAGTACGATTCCACACACCCCTCCCTCTCTTGGAGATCTATATACATAAATGAAAGTATGTTTCATTACTTAAGAAAGGAAAAGTCGGATCGACGCCTAACAAAAAAAAAATTCAAAATAAATTTTTTGTTACCCTATGGCGCCATGCATTGACGAGTACTACATACCAATCATTTTTATTTATTTTTTAACTACTTTTATGGTAAATCAAATAAGATCATTTATTTATTTATTTTTAAGCGCATATTTACTTGGTTCCTGGAGAAGTTTATGCTCAATTCCGATACGAACAATCCCTCTACCCCAGTTCCTCCTTGCAGAAACATTGTCATTAAACTATCACATGAATCCTAAAGGACATCAAAATAACCAAGACAAACTACTAAGATTGTAATCAGTTGATAGATGCCTGAAATCCGCTTCCTGAACTCAAATACACCTTTAGCAAAATCCTGAAATTTACTAAATACCCTATTTCCAGACAGGAAACTCACTTCTTGGCGAAATAGACAGTATCCACGATCACCAACCTCATGAACACACTGTTCAGAATTGAAGGTACCTTAAGCAACAAAGAGCAACTGGATATTGTGTTCCTCGACATTAAGGGGGCCTTTGACAATCTGTCCACCCATGCATTATGTACCATACTGTGCAACTACTTCAAAATCTCTGGCCACATGTTAGGAAACTCCTTCAGTCCAGCACCCTATGAATCAGAAATCAGAACCATAATCACCGCATTCTCTGCTCCAGAGGGCTTTCCCAAGGGGGCGTTCTCTCTCTCTGCCGCCCCTTCGCCGCATCTTTAGAACCCTTCCTAGCAAACCATACTAATTTTACCACTTATGCAGATGATATTAAGTTCTGCATCATCACAAAATGCCCCAGTCTCTCCAGTCTATTACTGTGAGCTCCAATTGACAGCTACATGAACTGGAAAATTACCTACATGCGATTGGGCTCTCCATTAACAAAGAGAAAATTTCACAACTCTCTATCACCAAGAAGAAAAATACTAACGATGTGAACATCATTATAGCGAACTCCCCAGTTAAAAAAGTCACCCAACATAAGGATTTGGGTGTCACCTGAGACAAAAATCTCACCTTCTTGCCTCACTTTAATGCCACTCGAATGAAAACATATTCGGCTTTATGGGCAGTAAAACAGGAGATCTCCAACTTCCATAACCCTCACCGTATCATCAAATACATTCTTCAATGCATAATCCCAATTCCTTTATATACCTGGAGTATGGTCCTCAGCACCCTCATCATACCAAGCCAGGTTCTTTCCCTGGAATACTGGATTTTGAAATGGCTAAATAGGGTTGCCGGGCTAACACCTACAATCTCAAAATCTGTTCTGGTCACCAATCTTAATACGCTTCCTTGGAGGTATCACATCATCTCTAAAGAACCTTCTTACCCTCTCTCAGCTTCTATCCGGAAAACTGAGCTCACCTGATATATGGGATATCATCGCCAGATCGTCAGGCAGGAGAAGATGCCAGACCAACACATCCCCATACAGATCGAAGCTGCGTAGCATGTCCTCCCTGGACAACATGTTTCCGCATAACTCCTTCCAAATATTGAATAGATTAGCCATAGACGTTGAGAAGCTCTGCAAGGACAGAACCTATAGCTCTTCCATTCTTGCAGACATGTATGCCCTCGTGATGCTCTAGGTGGACTCTCTGAGATGACGCGCTATCCACGCTCTGTTATATCTGAATGTACTTTTATATGTTGTATCTTTATTTTGATGTATCTTCTTCAGAGGCTGTTTAAGGCCGTGTATTGTATCTGGGCTCTGCACACAATGCATTTGTCTGTTATTTATATTTAATCTCTGTAACTCGTGTCCTCTAGCTGCATAGCTGTAAAGGGACATTTCTTCGGAAATAAATTGATATTAACAATAATAATTACCATCCTAATATCGCCATTCGTAATTCATAAATACGCCATTCGTACAGTATGTGGTCTCAAGTTTCTCTTGCTCCACAAAAACACAAATCCATATCAAGTAAACCTAACTCAAACAGTTTAGCATTTAGTAACCCATGACCTGTTATTAAAGAGTGACTGCAAACTAGATGTAAACAATTTCCTCACTTTGTTATTCGCTAAAAATGCAACCTCCAAAATCTTAGTAACTCTTCCTGCACTCACAGTAATCCATCGAGTCCGCCATACATTCGTTAGTTCATTCATACACCTCTTCTTTTCTTGTTTAACATCTGAATCTATATTAATTTCAATGCCCATGATCTCAGTAGGTATCAATCTCTTAATCCTATAACCGAGATCTCGATAAACACGAAATAAATCCAATGGGACAGCCGCAGCCAATACTTGAAGGGAACAGTAGAGACAGTTCTGCATACTCTCAAATAAACAAAATAGCATAGTACGTTGTACGGAATTAAATTTAGACTGTAACCTGCCTATCACTGCTCTATGAAACCATAGGCCGCCGTAGCCGAGTGGTCATTGAGAAGATACATAAGTACACGTACTTTGAATGACCTTGGTTCAAGCCCGTAACTGCTAAATACGGTGCTGTTTCTTGTATTCTCTCGATCTTGAGAGCTCCTCTGACCGTGTATAAAAGAAGTATAAACAGAAAGTTTATTTTATTTTTATACTCCGGCAGAGTATGCTGTCATTAGAACGAATACTGCAACATAATATAAACGTAAGGTGCTCAATGACAATCCCCAATCAACTTTAGAAACTTTAACAACTGACCATGAAAACTTCCTAACCTTGTGACTTAAATATTGAAAATGTGGATAGTATGACAATTTAATATCAATCATAATGCCTAAATATTTAATCTCAGTAACCATTGGCAACTATAATCCACTGGGTTTAACTTGAGGTAGTCGTTTGATATCTAGTTTAGTTTTAAAAAGCATTATTTTAGTCTTGCGTGTATTTATACTAAGCTTATAATTAATTATATGCCCATTTATTTAGATCTTCCAAAATACTGTTAACGTTTTGTTCCAAATTAGATCGTGAACTCTAAGGGACAATAATTCGAGATCATCTGCAAATGCTATTACAATACAGTTAAAACTCGGGTCAACCGGTTCTGCAACACAAGGTTCCAAATTAGAGGCCCCAGCAGGACATCCTCTGAAAACCGCCTTTTTAAGATGAAAACACTTAGACCGTACTAACACGTGTCTGTCAGAGAAATAACTATTAAATAATTTATATAACTGCATTAAACACCGAGCATATCTCAGTTGAGCAAGAGCCGCCTCTCCACCATAAGCGATCAAATGCTCCTTCAAAGTCAACAAAAACTGTCGGTTCACACTTAGCAACAGAACCTTCATCATTCTTGTGAAACTCCACTAACGCGTCTTCACAAGACTTCCTAGGTGTAAACCCATATTGGTTCAGAGATATCATGTCATTAAGTAACAATAAGTCTGCTACACGCACTGCCTGCCATCAAGACGGACGTACAGACAGACAGACAGAAATAGTGAAGACAATATGCGCATATCCATTTTATATATAATATATATATACGAGGGGGTATCAAAACGTTCGTACCCTGACCTAGATAAAACATCAGTAGGAAGATGCCGTTTTTAACGTAAGTTGTCTACATATTCAATAACTAACATGTGAAATTTCATTCCCGTAGGTGATCGTACACCGCAGGTGGAGCCTGGGATCTGAGGAAGGACGCTATAGTTGACAAATTGGAGTATCGAGCAGTGATCAAGTTCCTGCATTTGCAGGGAAAGAAAGCTCAGGAAATTGACGAAAAAATGAAAGCTGTGTATGGGCAGAATTGTCCATCCTATGACACTAAAAAAATGGAAATGGGATTTCCAGTGCTATCGTACAAGTGTCTTTGACGAGCCAAGAGAAGGAAGGCTATCAACATCCACAGACAGTGAGACAGTTGCAAAGGTTGAGCAGCTATTGCTGAGTGACACATGTGACAATTCATTTCATCGCAAATGCAGTGGGAATTAGTTATGGGTCTACCCACAGCATTTTACATGATCATCTGCACAGGTCTAAGGTCGCCGCACACGACGGGTTCCAAGATTGCTACTGCCTTTGCAGAAGCAATGTAGAATGCAATGTTCTCGTCAACTGTTGAATTTGTGTAATGCGGATGTTGCGAAGATTTTTAATCGGTTGGTAACAAATGACGAATGCTGGGTGTACCAGTATGATCCGGGGACTAAAGACATGTCATAGCAGTGGAAGCACGCCTTCTCTCCACTTCCCAAAAAGGAAAAACTACTCCGTCTGCGAAGACGGTGATGTCCATGTTTTGGGACAGAAAAGGAGTTATCCTGACAGATTACCTACCTCATGGTTCCACAATTACCGGAGAATACTACAGAAATCTTTTGAAAAAGTACGTGATACTTTGAAGGTGAAAAGGCGTGGAATGTTAACCAAAGGTGTCCGTCTTCTGTCAGACAATGCAACGACTCACACGGACGTTGCCACCACCAACTTTGTTGCCCAGTGTGGCTTCGAACTACTGCAGTACCCACCCTATTCTCTGACCTAGCACCGTCAGACTTCTTGTTTCGAGAAATGAAGAAACCATTGTGTGGACGCCGCGTTGATTAGTCTCTGGAAGTCATCAATGAAGTGGATCGTGGTTTCAGGCAAAAAGTGCGGACTTCTAATATCAAGGAATTAAACAACTGAGTCATAGATGGGAGAAATGTGTTACTATACATGGAGAGTACACAGAAAAGGATTAAAATTCCTGTGAAGTTTCACCTTTCTAGGGCTATTATTTCTAAGTAAGGGTACGAAATTTTTGATACTCCCGTCAGGGGCGAAGCTACCGCCGTATAGCAAAAGTAAGCAAAAACTAGGGGCGCTACTTCACCAGGGCCCATAAACAGATGCAAGTAGTGGCCGCCCATATTTCGCTAGGGCCTACAGACAGACGCAACATGTAATGAAAATATTTTTCTCACTGAGCTTTTCAAAAATGTGATACATCTAGAATAAGGAAGGAATTCTTCTTATATCTTATCGCCAAAACAAAAACCAGGTGGCGGCAGTCTTTATTTTGCTTTGACAAATGCAACTATGTATAGTGATCACACACTCGTTCAGTTACTGTATGTGTATGCGTCATATCGTATGGTGTTCGGGATTCCCCAACTTGATAGGGGAAATATGCCCCACGTATACGAACATTTAGCCATATACTGTGGTCAAAAGTTGTTAGTTGATTAATTTCAATTCAAGTTTGTTCAAGTCATTATCAAAACAGCAATTGACATACAAAAATGTATTTGTTTATTATTGCTATTTGTATTTAAAATATAGAGTTTAAAATTAAATTAATAAAATGGTTAGTTAAAAATGGATTAAAAATTTAAAATATAGAGTTTAAAATTAAATTAATAAAATGTTTAGTTAAAAATGGATGAAAAGAAAAAGGGAATGTGGAGCCCAAAAAGGAACAAGCAGTCAATAAATTACCTAAATTAGATCTTTTCTTTACAAAACACAGTAATGAATTATGTCCAGAAGAAGGTAAAGAAAAGACCAGTATTGAATCGGAAAATGTAGAAAAGAATGCTGCTGGTGTAAATATATCTGCAGATCATTTAAATCAAACAGGGTCATCAAACGAAAACGATTCAACAATCATAGATATGCTTCGTCGGAAATTAATGTTGAACGCAGTTCACCGTTTATTCCCTCAAGAGATATTGTAGAATACGTGGACATCAACATTTCCGATGAAACAAAAAGAAACATCAAGTTTGTCACCTCACAGACCTAAATGATCATTTCCAAGGGATCCTGAACAACAAAATAGAAGTTTTAGTAACACGTACTACTATTCTACTTCAATGTATGGTCCAGTTCCTCGTTTGTGGCTGTCCTACTCACGAATTTTAAATACTGCGCATTGCCAAACATGCCGGCTGTTTTCAAATATTAAACGTCAGTGGCGTTCAGGACTACGAGAATGGAAAAAATCTATCTTTTCGGATAAAAACTCAGTGTTTCTCAACATCATATCGAAGCATGTGCTATACATGAAATGTGACAAAAGAACGCAACGGTTGATAAAGATCTTGAGGAACAAGTAAGATACAGATCCTCATTTTGGAAAATGGTACTAAAACGGCTTATGTTGGCTAAAATTCTTTAGCATTTCGCAGTCATCGGGAAGGATTTTCGGAAGATTACGACGGCAATTTTTTATCCCAAGTCCATTTACTTTCCTACTAAATAAATAAATAAATTTTCTGTTTATACTCCGGGACGACCAAATGATCAGAGGAGTTAATATGATGACGTAAGGAAATGCTATGATGACGTAAAGAAACAAATTATTAATAAGCCATCTGGTTCAGTAACTTATTTAAGCCTCACTATCCAAAATGAGTTTATAGAATGTTTATGTACCAAATTAACAAAAGAATTAACACTCAAAATTAATTCAGAACCATTCTATTCACTAATTTTAGATACTACTCAAGATCTCACAAAAAAAAGATCAATTAAGTGTTATTGTACGACATGTTCACATAATTCGCAACGAAAAAATGAAAAATCCAAAGATTTTGAAATTTGTGAACCGTTTTTAGGATTCTATGACATAAATGATCATTCGGCAGAAATTATGACGGATAATATAATGAAACTTTTACACAAACTAAATATTCCCATTGAAACATTTTATGGTCAGGAATATGATGGGGCTAATGCCACCAGTGGGGTTTATAATGGTGTGCAGTCACGCATTAAAAGGAACCAATCAAATGCAGAGTACATTCATTTTGGCTGATGCTGCATAAGTTCATACACTTGCTTTCTTGCATCACATGCCACTACTACATTCATTGTGCAAATCACAATTTTAATTTAGTTATTAATGATAGCGTAAATTGTTGTAATAACGTTTCATCATTTTTCGACAATCTTCAAAATTTGTATAAATTTTTTTTAGAAATAGTACAAAAAGATGAGATCTTCTTTCTAAATTAACTGGGGAATCTGAAGTTACATTTAAAAAAAACTCAACCCTACTCGCTGGTCTGGTAGATTACAGTTTATAACAGCTGTCAAAGTTCGTTTTGCGGATATTATAAAAGCTTTGACAGAAATTAATCTTAAATCAACTAAAAAAGCAGACTGAGATGAAGCACTTAGTATATGAAGCAAATGATGACATTTAATTTTATTTTCATTTGTATATTTTTGAATAACGTGGTGTGCGAAATTAATTATGCTTCAAAAACTCTACAGAAGCATGATATAGACCTCGATGAATGTACTTCTGTATTGGATCGAGTCAGTAAAAATTGACAAAATATTCGAAATTCATACAGACAAATTAAATACGAATCTGAACAAATTGCCAAGGAGTTCGGGGTAGATCCCCAAATTTGAAGACAAGCGACAACGTAGAATAAAAGACAGTACGATGAATCAGCTTCAGATTTTTTGATAATAGAGATCAGTTTTTTTTTAATCAGTGTCTTTTACTATGCTTTAGACAAAATTATAATACAATTAAAAATCGTTTCAAAAGTATGAAGTTAGTAAAAAAATATTTTGCAATACTAAAACCGAAAAAAAAATAATATGTCAAACGCTGATATATTAAGTGTGAAAATCTCATAAAAAAGTATTCATCTGTACTCCCCTCCCCAACTGCCGATTCAATATTGTAATTTAATCAGACTTATTAAACAAAATTTACCCGCAGATATGTCTATCAGACAATTTTTGTATTTCTTAATTTGAAAATATAGTGCCGTAGAAAGTGACTTTTCAGAAATTTTTACTTTATGTTATTTTTTACACTGCTAGTGTCAGCTGCCTCTGCCGAACGATCATTTAGTAAATTACAAATAATAAAAGTAATAAAAGAAATGCTATTGGTCAAAGTAGACAGTGCAATCTTGAAACGTTGGCTATTGAACATAAATATGCCAGTAAAATGGTTTTAAAAGATATTATTGATTTCGCAAATGTAAAAGCACGAAAAGTAACATTAACTTTTTTCGTAAATTTATTAGTTATAATATAATTTATGTTTGTCAAATTGTAGTTAATAAGTAATATCATATTGTAATATTAATTTTCATGTTTTTGATGTTGGTAAAATTATAAATAAATCGTAAATAAAATACATATTTATGTTATTAAAATGATTCAACATTTTTTTTTTATATTATACCTAATTCAAATTTATTTTAATAAAAATAAGTGGCCCAAAATGATTTCTTGCCTAATGGCCTAAAAACCTAAAAAACTACGCCACTGTTTCCCCCCCATGTATATATATATATATATATATATATATATATTTATTTATTTATATCAGTAATAAGGAAAGGAAGTTAATAATTATAACAACTATAACTAATATTTCTGGGTCAATGCAGTTGCAGAGCAATTATGCATTACAACCATAATGTGTATAAAATATGTATAAAATATTGAAGATAATAATAGAACAGATAAATCAAATAATACCATTCAGGAATTTTAAGAAAACGCAATGGATTTAAAAAAAAAAAAAAAAATTGTTATCGTTGTTTACTCACAATCCAGATGACTTCAACTGGGGCCAACCACCCAGACTGAAGGCAAAAACGAGAAGAAGTTCTCTGTTTCTGTAATGATCAATATATGCTAAGTAATTTAAATTTAAACCAAATATAGGTAATTAAAAATAGTTAAGAAAATTTAGCATCAAAAGTAAGAAATTATAAGAAATTATAGATGTAAGCATATATTAATCATCGTTGACCCGACAGAGAACGTAATTTAATGATTAAAATAAGATTAAATATACAGTATAGTATAATGCATATCTACCGTATCCAGGACATAATGTAGTAACAACAATAGTCGTCAAGATCCAAATAATATGTGGTGCACCCTATGTGATGGATATGGTAATAATTAAAATAAAAATAATTAATTAACCAATCAAATTTAACTTAACGCAAAGAGAAACATGCAGATAGTAAGAAGGAAAAACTAAAAGAGTAGGAATAATAGAACCTGAACTCCATAAAGGCGAAAAATAGTAGTACAGATAAGAAGTAGTTTCTCCTACATCCTCGGATTACCCTATTAATTTCGGAGAAATAAAAATAAACAGTGTATGAAAGACAATACAAGATATAAGTTGTGGCTCAGGTATGCCCGGGATCGCAAACCCGTTCCTATAGTAGGACCCTGAGCTGAATTTGCAAGTTACCTCAGCGTGAACTTAAGTAAACTTAAATGAATTTAACTATGTAAAAAAAAAAAAAAAAAATTACACACTATAATACCACTTTAGAAAAGCGATAAGCATAATTAATTTCAAAAATTTGTTTTCTGAACCCATTGCTTCAATATAATTGCCATAATTACGGATTTAGAGTCATGTACATATGTATATATGTACATAGGATACACTTTGCTTTCTTGATGTCTTACGGCGTAGAAAACTTGTACCCACCGGCTTGCAAATTATAGTGTATCTTTTTTTTTTTTTTTTTTTTTTTTTTTACATAGTTAAATTCATTTGAGTTTACTTAAGTTCACGCTGAGGTAACTTGCAAATTCAGCTCAGGTCCTACTATAGGAACGGGTTTGCGATCCCGAGCATACCTGAGCCACAACTTATATCTTGTATTGTCTTTCCTACGCTCTTTATTTTTATTTCTCCGAAATTATTAGGGTAATCTGAGAATGTAGGAGAAACTACTTCTTATCTATACTACTATTTTTCGCCTTTATGGAGTTCAGGTTCTATTATTCCTACTCTTTTAGTTTTTCTTCTTACTATCTGCATGTTTCTCTTTGCGTTAAGTTAAATTTGATTGATTAATTAATTATTTTTATTTTAATTATTACCATATCCATCACATAGGATGCACCACATTATTTGGATCTTGACGACTATTGTTGTTACTACATTATGTCCTGGATACGGTAGATATGCATTATACTATATATTTAATCTTATTTTAATCATTAAATTACGTTCTCTGTCGGGTCAACGATGATTAATATATGCTTACATTTATAATTTCTTATAATTTCTTACTTTTGATGCTAAATTTTCTTAACTATTTTTAATTACCTATATTTGGTTTAAATTCAAATTACTTAGCATATATTGATCATTACAGAAACAGAAAACTTCTTGTCGTTTTTTGCCTTCAGTCTGGGTGGTTGGCCCCAGTTAAAGTCATCTGCATTGTGGGTAAACAACGATAACACTTTTTTTTTTAAAATCCTTTGTGTTTTCTTAAAATTCCTGAATGGTATTATTTGATTTATCTGTTCTATTATTATCTTCAATATTTTATACATATTTAAAAAAAAAAATACACACACGAACGCTCCTAAAAATTGGTGAATTACAAAAAAGGATGCTACGCCGCCCCAGGTCATCCAAACCTCCTCGGTGAGGCTTGTTTTCAACTGTTCAGAAGGATAGAGTAATTGCTTTTATACATCAGAACACAACTAAAGAAACAGATTTTAGTTTCACTAGTACTTTTTAAGATGAGAAAGCAACAAACATCGAATGTTAGTATTTCTCTAACTCAAATTCAGTTACTTAAGACAATTCAGTTAAAAAATAACGTCACAGCTAATCTAAGTACGTGCTTGTATCAATAATAATGAAAATACTGCTAAGTTATGACATTTCGCTATGCAAAATCTGCGCTCTAGTCGATCCATTATTGGAACTGGACGATGAATAAATACTTTTAGATATCGCATCTACCTTCGATACTAATTCCCCGATCACTTTCAGAATACGGTAATAATATATTCGGAAGTGCAAGTTGTTTCATATACCACTAGAGAATACGCATCTTTTGGTTGTGGTATGTCAAACGGTGCTTTTAGATTTATTATTCATTCACTTCAACGAAGGAATATCTCGTCATGTTTACAGGTCTAGCAACATAAAACCGTTATCATATCACTCAAAAAAACCGCATTTTGGGGTTTTGGGGTAGCTTTCTGGTAGTCAACAGACTACCAGAAAGGTAGTCTGTTCATGGAACGAAGCGAAGCATTTTTAATGCAATGACTAAAAAAAAACATTGGCAGATTACAGATTCAAATTTCATAGAAGCTGACTTTTTCGTTAAGTTAGTTAAAGCACTGCATGGGTTTTAAATTTAAAAAATAAATAAAATAAATGACATGGATCAGTGTCGCTTTCCACAATATACATAACAAATACATACACAAAATCTGCTCACACTATAGTATGCCCCCAGTCCTCTAACTCATGCCTCAATTTTCCATTAATGTCAGCTCCCGAAATGTAAATAATACTATAATAATCTAGATTTCCCGGGTTTTCACTTGAACTGATTTTAATAATTAGGATGATAATAATTCTTTATAAAGTACCTTCCTTGCGCATAACAGGCGCAAGAAAGATGCCTACCAAGTAATTCTCCACTAATAAATGGACTGGTTCGTTATTTCCTTTGCACAGCGCTCAATAGGTATCAGAATCACAGTGGGAGGGCTGGCTAGTTATTTGTTCTCGGACATTCTTCGTAGATAATAAGATCCAATCTTCCTCATTTTTCGTTATCTGTGTTTTTTTTTTTTTTTTTTTTTTTTATTTGCCTTATATCTTTACAGCATTTTTCAGTAAAATGCAACGAAAGCCACATAGGTTAAGCTAACCGTTGTTGGACTATCCTTGCGAAACGTAAGACACGCGCGCACACTTACACATAACCGTTGCAATTTTACGCAAATTTGTGATCAGAGCATGGCGGAGAGGTATTTACTTAAATTATAACATCCGTGTACGGCGGCATGTGGCTACACAATAGGAACAATGGTAAGCTCCGGTTAGGTTTTGTGTTTGGCACGCGGACGGAAACGGAAATATCGCTTAAAATATCAGCTTCCTTTTCTGGATAAAAAAACGCCACAATACTGTCGTGCTGAAATTTATTATTGTTATCATTTCGTTAGTTGGGAAATTTATTCAGGGCGTCACGGCTACGGCTAATTAAATCCGTTACGGAAAGAAAGCACATTTGGTGGTGCTAACAACAGGAGGATATTGTTCTTCTCCTTATCTGTTGAGGTGGAGATGGAAATTAAAAAGAAATAAGATCACTTTAAGGTGAAAGGAAGTTAAGAGAAATTCATCTGACTTTCTTGGGTTGATTCACATTATCCGGTGATGAACCTTGAGAAACTTGGTGTCATTCCAAGTGGCATTCGCAAAGGGCCATGCCTAGAAATAAAATAATTGTATTCTCCATTGCTTTTTTGTTACACTTTGCTGATCCGGGAATAACTCCGTGTGGATGAAGTACGCATGGAAAAGCTGATAAATGGTCTAAACAGCTATATCCGTCACCATCATATATCCTAGCGGAAATATTAGATTCGGCAGAGAAGTGAATGATGCCGTAGTAGGAGGATATTCCTAGTATCCTACAACTAGATACTATAAATTATCACTTTAATTCCATGTTTCGCCGGATGTGGAGTCCACAGGTTATTGAATGACAGGAAAATCAGTGTGACAACAGTGAACACGAACCCATTTTACACTGAATATCGTAATGGTGTATTGCATTCATGAAGGATGCCACCGCATCTTTCAGACCTTGATCTATATTAAATAAGGATGTAACAGATGTGGAAAACAAACATCCCTCCTCAGCATGATTAACGAATTCGCACAAAGTACTGGAATATCAGAAAAACGACCCTGCTAGACTATAACATCCCTTTCTATTAAGAAGCTACTACACCGGAGTTTTTCATTGGTTACACCTGTGAAATGGTATTATAAAGGAAAATAAGTGGGTGGTGCAGTTCTCATTTTTTTTTTTTTTTTTTTTCCAAATTGATCCTTGGGAGATGCAACTTTTTTAATCATGGAACTGGAAGCTACGGCACTGTAAAAACTGAAGAACTTTATTTTCATAGCAGTTTCATAAGTCAGTCATAACGAGCTTTTAGTGTAAAATTTGCCAAGACTTGCTCCTGATAAACTCTCAGTAGTACAGTACGCTACATGTTAGCGAATTCAAAGATGGCCCTGCGGTTCCAAAAGAAACACATCGATGCAAACACCATTAATGAATATGGCTACTATATACAGTGTGTTTCAAAAATATTGGTACAAACGTTTAGGGGAGGTAGGTAACATCTAAAGGAATGTGAATCGCATAGGAACCCATAACCGGAAACGTCACGGGAAAGTAGTAGCAGAGGCACAAGAAGCAGAAATGACACAAGACAGTAATTAGTGGCAAACATTTATTTGATATAATATTAAAAATGGAGTACGAGATGGGTGCATTTCATGATGTTACAACAGATGCTCGAAGGTTCCACCATGAGACGCGATGCATGCGTGACACCGACGCAGCATGGATTGGCGGACACGGTCGAACACACCTGGAGTTTCTTTGACAGTAGCAGCAGCGCAGACGAGTCTCGCCACGAGATCCATTTCCGTCTCCACAGGCGATTCATACACCATAGATTTGAGCCCCCCCCCACAGAAAGAAATCAAAGCTCGATAAATCAGGTGAGCGTGGGGACCAGGCAACGAGTCCACCACGGCCAATCCATCAACGCCCAAAACGCCTGTTCAAATGGTCACGAACACACCTTCCATAATGGGCAGGCGCCCCGTCATGTTGAGTCTCACATTTGCTGGAACATCGTCAAGTAACCCTGGTAGAACTTGTTCAAGAAAGATCCGATATTTAGCGGAGTTCATGTGGGATGGTAACAGGTATGGGTCGACTAAGCAATCACCGACCATACCTGCCCACACATTTATTGCGAAGCGATGTTGTGCCGCATGGGGGCGCACACCGTGTGGGTTGTCGTGAGCACACACATGAGCATTGTGCTGATTTAATAAGCCTTCCCGAGTGAAATAAGCCCATGACCAAAACATAGGCTGGAAAATTCAAGTCTTGAACACTTTCTTGGAGAAACCACTACGCAAAAGCCACACGTGCAGGATGATCTTGCGGGAGCAGTAACTGAACCCTTTGGAGATGAAAGGGGTGTAAGGAATCGTCGTGCTATACACGCTGTACACTGCAACGAGACACTCCTAAGGCAGGGGCAACGGCACGTGTGATGGTAGTAGGATTATTCTGGACGGCATTCAACACACTTTCTTCCATGGTGGGAGTTCGCGTCGAACGTGGTCTGCCCGCACTATTCCTGTTACCTCTAAATGACCCATAATCGCACAAATTTTGTTGCGCACGCGCAAACAAACGGTGGTCCGGTACATGTCTGTCTGTCTGGAAAGCGTTCTCCATAAATTCGATGAGCGGCTCGTCCATTGCCCTCTGCTAATCCATACACTAGGTGCATGTCTGCCAGCTCACAGTTCGTATACCGATGCATGCTCTTCGTGCGGCGACTTTATCCCCCTAGCTTCCTGCTGTCCAGGGGGTGGCTCTTCGGCAGAGCAATAAACAGATTTAATAATTATAAAAAATAATTCTGCTTGAATGAGTAAACCAGAAATTTTTCCTCTCGCGAACTGATGAACAGCGCCGTGTACTGACTTAAGGTGACGTTTCCGGTTATTGGTTCCTATGCGATTCACATTCCTTTAGATGTTACCTACCTCCCCTTATTTATGGAAAGCGTTCTCCATAAATTTGTTGAGCGGCTCGTCCATTGCCCTCTGCTAATCCATACACTAGGTGCATGTCTGCCAGCTCACAGTTGTATATCGATGCATGCTCTTCGTGCGGCGACTTTATTCCCCTAGCTTCCTGCTGTCCAGGGGGTGGCTCTTCGGCAGAGGAATAAACAGATTTAATAATAATAAAAAATAATACTGCTTGAATGAGTAAACCAGAAATTTTTCCTCTCGCGAACTGATGAACAGCGCCGTGTACCGACTTACGGTGACGTTTCCGGTTATGGGTTCCTATGCGATTCACATTCCTTTATATGTTACCTACCTCCCCTAAACGTTTGTACCAATATTTTTGAGACACCTTGTATATAAAATCTTTATTGCCAAAAATAAAGGCGCCTCCGTAGCCAGGTGGGAAGGAGCAGCAGTGCGTAGCACACGCTTCTTGATTAGACCGGGGTTCGAGCCCGTCACCACCAAATACGGAGGATGCGGAAAGGTCAGCGCATATCACGGAGCAATATGGCCTTAGTTGCTAATGCTCCTAAAAACCAAATAATAAACAAACAATAACAAGCCAAAAATAATACCATATTAAATTAGACATAATTTACAAATTCTATTTCAGGTATATCCGCTCCGCTAGAGTAGGGTGAATGTACATGACATAAAAATTTGTTCTCTTTACACACAAAAAATGACCACAACTCTAAATCAATATGATAAGTAAGTATAGCTTTCATAACAGCATTAATAGCGAAGCTCTTTGAAAAAATAAAAAGCGATTAACGAAGACGAGGAAAGTAGCTGACTGTTGCCACTGAATAAACCACTGAACAAAGTTCCAAATACAGTACTAATAAAATTATCCTTGACAAAGAGCAAATTAATAGTGAACTTTATTAGCTGTAGCCTCCATATATGCTTATATTCAAGTTGAGAAGAAGAGAACGAGAGTCAGCACAAGGAAGACGAGCTTTAAAATTGAACCATTTTAACCTTCCATACTCAATGCTATGTAAGGAATGAAGATTACAGGTGCAAGATGAAGATCCAAAAAGTGATGCATAAGTAAATAATGAGCAACGTTTACAATCCAAGACTGTACCTAATATTACAATTTAACAGAAATAGAGGAATGCTACAAAATAAAAATATATATTTCGATTTATTTCAATTACACTGCAAATTTAATAAAATCGAGTAATCGATCGTGTATAAATTTGGTAAAACGATCAAAATTACTGAAAACTGAATTAGGTATACCAAAAGTGCAGATACATCATCTACTTATGAACAGAATAGACGACAGAAAAAAAAGAAACAAATATCGATAAAAAAATAGAAAAAGAACAGAGCAGATATGGATCCGCCTTGGGGAATACCAGAACTAATCACACATCGAAATTACTATCATCACCATAAAAACTAAGGTTCTATTAGGTTCGATGTACCAACATTTCAGATAATTGTGTCTAAAATACAGGTACATCGATAATCATATGATCACTCTTGTTACCATCAGATTCACAAGAAACTATACTGGATTCACTGGTGGAGTACGAACAGGCACATCACGTCCATTAGTATCATATCTTATTGCGGACTTAAGGTACAGATACGAAATTTATTTTATTTTTACTCTTTCGGCCTTTAACGTTAGCGCAAAAATCAGTCATCTGGTTTCTAGTCTCAAAAATCAACTGGTTTCTATCCTAGATAACTAGAATTCCAAAGTAAACGATTTTTCCTTACATATACTCCCTGGTTTCAATTCTTCTAGGCAAACGCTGCAAACTTTGTGTGAAGCCAATGATTTATCTTTAGGATTAAGATAAATCATGGGCTATACTCTATTTTTTCACGAATGCTGGAATGTTTTTTTTTTTTTGTTTTTTTATAACAGACTTATCTGAAATATAACAGAAAACATTTGATTGCTTGTTGCCATTTTCGACTAGAAGCTGGATAAAGGACAGAGAGAGAGAGAAAATTGCAGGATTCTTAAAGATGTCTTCAATTAAGATTGCAATTATCAGATCTCAGAAGAAATCCACAAAAATATGCAAATCGGCTCATGAACACAGAAGCAATATAGTAAAAAAAAAAGTTGAGTAATGCACGCAGTGCGTTACATTTCAGGCGAATACGATTTTTTCCCTAAATTAATTGATTTTTTTCTTTTTCTGTGAATAATAGAAGTGAATATAATTATATAATAATTCTATTATTATATAATATAATAACAGAAGTAAATATAAGTATCTTCTTGTCAATTAAATTATAGTTATCTTCTTATCTTATCAATTAATTACTAAGATTACAACTTTATAGGACACTTAATAAAACTCTAAACTTAGCGGTTCAGTTTAATTACAACTGTATAATATAGTGTACACCGCTTATTGTGATCACTTCGGCACTCAACTTACTTGATAAAAATAACCGATGAAACAAGATTGCAACTGTTCAGCGCTGTTTACTGATGCAGAGCGCAAATGTGTATATACGTAGAAGGTGGCAGTGGACAAAAATAAAACGTTTTAAAATACTTTAATTTGAAAGTCCATTGTTTCTTCGAGAAAGTCATCAATAAATATGAAACTGCCATAATGTTACTGTAAATTCGTACAAATCATTCAAGACAAATAAAAATATTAAAATCAAGAAAAGGATTAACTCTTCAAAACAGATTAGTAAGCGCACAGATACAGTACTTGCTTTCACGGAATAAAGACACCGACAATCACAAAAATTGTACAAAGCAACAGCAGTATCTGGACACGCAAAGTGTCAAGTTCAAGAACAAATCGGGAAGTTACGTCGTCGTAGTAGTAGTAGTAGAGGAATGTGATGCAAAAAACAAGAGTATGAGCTTATGCAGCATCAGCAAAAAAAAAAAAAAAAAAAAAAAAAAAAACAATTTCATACATCTATTCCCTCTAAAAATTTTTCCAGTTTCTCTTCCAGCAATCAACTACCTGCTGGCTAAAGACAAATTTCCGCACATCTATTCTATAACTGTCTTTCCTCAATTTGAATTTATGCCCCTTCAGGTTCGTAATCTGAGCAAGCGAAAGAATTTCATCAGAATTCAGCGTGCTCAACCCATTCAAGGCCTTATACACCTCAATCAGATCACCTCGCAGGTGCCTAGTCTTCAGCCGCTGCAATTTGCAGAACTTAAGCCTTTCTTGGTAAGAGAACCCTTTCTTTTCCCTCCCTAACCTTGTTGCCCTTCTCTACACGTTCGACCAACTCTACATCCTTCCTAAATGAGGCCTCCAGACCTGTACGCAGTACTCAAGGCGTGGCCTGACCATTGCCTTATACAAAGGGATAATCACCTCCTTTTCCCTACTAGCAAAATTCCTGTATATCATTAACAATACCCCATGACCTGCTCTGGAGCCTGTCTGCATTGCTCAGAAAACTTCATATCTGACTGCCCAATTACTCCCAGGTCTTTTTCATTTTCAACCACCCTAAATGTAGTACCACACAGTTAGTACGTTTCTTTGGGGTTACTTCTACTCATATGCAGTAATTTGCATTTGTCAACGTTAAACTTCAGTTGCCACTTCTCAGTCAGTCTGCCCAACTTTTCCAGATCTTGTTGCAGTAGCATACTGTCATTAACAACCCTGCCAACCTTTGTATCATCTGCAAACTTCAACATTAAGCCTGATATACCTTCATCAATATCACTGATAAATATAAATATGAGTGATCACTTTCACTGCACATGTGTAAATAGCATAAGGGAAAAAAGCAATAACATGAACCGAAGCTCTGATTAAAATAACTTAATATTTTCTATGTATTTATACAGATCTGATCGGGACTTCATAAAGGTGATAACATTAACAAGAATGATAATCATCCGTGATCACAATAAACAGCGTCGTGCACTATATTTATTACTTTATCCCATATATCGGCGTCTCCGTATCCAGGTGGGCAGGAGCAGCAGTGCGTAGCACACGCTTCTTGATTCGACGGGGGTTCGAGCCTGTGACCACCAAATACGGAGGATGCGGAAAGGTCAGGGAATGACCACCTCATATTCCCGGAGCAATATGGCCTTAGTTGCTAATGCCCCTAAAAACCAAATAACAACAACATCCCATTTATGTAGGTTAGTGCAAATGTATCATTTTAACATAGCTATCCACAAAAATAGTTGAATTTAATTAATTAAATGGCATCGTTTTGGTTATATCTCATATTGTGAATGCCTTCACAACGAGTTGCCATGGTATTGACCATGGCAAATATAACCAAAACGATGCCATTCAATTAATTAAATTCAACTACTTTGGTAGATAGCTATGTTAAAATGATGCATTTGCACTAACCTACATGTTAGTCATTCTACCTCGTAGCATGAGGCCTTAAATATGCCCTTAAATACTTTATAGTCTACATCCCATATATCCCACACGCTTTTATCCCATTCCAGCTTTATTTAGCCTGCTGAACTGAAATGGAAGAACTGAAAACTTAATTGTTTTCAGACAGATTCCTATCACAAAAGAAGGTCTAAATCCCGGGGAGTAGGCCAGATGGTAGCCACTGATCTCATACAGCTATGGTAATTCCAACTCAGAATTGTCCGGTGAATCAAATTTTCCTGCCATAAAACTATATCCTTGGAGGATGGGAAAGTAGACAGAAAAGCATGAAAAGAAAAACATCATAGCGAGATGTACAAAGTGACGGATAAAGAGAAGATATCTTGGAGAAAATTCATTAAACAAAGTAATAGTTGTTTAAGAACTGATATATAATTATAGAAAAACAGAGGCTTATGTATGGATAATGGTTTGAAGTATTTGGGAGTACGTATTAGAATAGATTATCATTTATGTCTTCAGTTTTCATTTAACATAATAAATACTAGTTGTATCGACAAGATTAGAATGTCTTTTGATTAGCATTATACTTTTGAGAAGAAAAAAAAAGGGAAAATGTGCAAGTGAAAAAAATTAAATGAGAGGAAAAATGAAGATATACAAATATATATTAATATATATATAAGAAAAATTGTATATATATATATATATATATATATAAGAAAATTTGTATATATATATATAAGAAAAGTAAAAATAAAGAAATAGAGCGAACGAAAGTGGCTGCAAAGATGCGGAAGGTTATTTTATTTTATTTTTTTTTTTTGTTTCTTCGCTCTTTTTTTTCCACAACTTTTTCATATTGCCTCTATATTATCTACTATATAATAAATATGTAATACAAATTCGATTAAAAAAGTACACGAAGCATATATTATTCAAAATCGGTCATATGAACATGTCCGATTTTGAATAATTACGCAATTATGTAATGCTCATAGATTCTCAGCACAACGCACCACTGCGAATCGCGCTCGAAATTCGTGCGCCCAAACATTGAGAGAAACCGGCTCACTTCCCAGCGTTCACATCCCATGTGAGCATACGGTTTGACAAGATGTGACTGAGCAAGAAAACATCGTTGAGTCATTACAGCATAATCCTCTTGCTAGTACACAAAGGATACAAATGCATCTTAATGTATCCCAATCAAGAGCATGGAGAACACTGCATAAAGATAGCATGTATCCATGCTTTCTTTATGCAGTGTTCTCCATACCAAGTGCAGCGTGTTCAACACCTCGAACCTGAGGATTCTGGCCGACAGCTGAAACTTTGTAATTAACTGGCTTCATGACAACCTCCATTTGCAACTCTATATCCTATTCAGTGATGACGCTCGATTCACTCTAGACCAGGGGTGGGCAACTTTTTTCGTCAGCGGGCCGAATGAAATTTTCGTATCATGATGCGGGCCGAATGAAATTTTCGCATCATGATGCGGGCCGGAATAGATTGAACGATTTAATAAAAAAAATCAGAACCTAAAAAATGTTATATTACTTGAATTACCAAATCATTAATGTATTTTAAAAAATATATATCTGAATGTCCAATTATCATTGAAAATGCGGCATTCGGCATCAATTTTTCTTTTTTTTTTAATTGGCTCATTTTATGAGCTATAAATTATATTAAATTAAAAATTGTAATAATTAGAAAAGGCATAAAACATAAAATATCTCGCACCAATATTATTTTTTTCAATAAGAAGTCAAACCCAAAGGAACTTCGTTCGATCGATGCTACAATAATAATTAGGAAATAACTCTTTGACGCTGCGTAGAATCACTTGGTTACTGTTGTACTGGCTGCGATTCCCGATTGAACCGAATTAAGCCGAACGTTTACGGCGAGTGTAGTCAGGTATGGATTTTCTATATTTATGCATTTACCGAGGGGGCCGGATTCAACATCGTCGCGGGCCGAATGTGGCCCGCCCCTGCTCTAGACGGTGTCAACAACACACACACAATTCCCATATCTGGTCGGAAATAAACCCCCATGATATTGTGAAGAGTAATTTTCAACATCTAAAATCTAAAGGGTTTAGATCCGTGACTTAGATGGCCAATTTTTGTGAACTACTGCTACCCATTCATCGTCAAGGAAACCGGCTATTGAGGTGAGTAACTACTGCGTGGTAACAACAAGGAGGAGCCCTCGTTGTGTTGGAAGTACATTCAATGTCGTGTAGCCAAAGTTACAGCTCTACCTACAATTTCTGCAAAACACAACTGTCAGAAGATGTAACTTTGGCTACACGACATTGAATGTATTTCCAACACAATGAGGGCTCCTCCTTGTTGTTCCCACGCAGTAGTTACTCACCTCAATAGCCGGTTTCCTTGACGATGAATGGGTAGCAGTAGTTCACAAAAATTGGCCATCTAAGTCACGGATCTAAACCCTTTAGATTTTTGCCGGTTGGGGTGCATGAAACATTTTGTGTACAACACAGAAGTGCACACACGAGATGCATTACTTGATCGAATCTTGAATGCTGCGGCCCGCATAAAAGACAACTATGATAAGCTTAGTCGAGCAGCGCGCTCGATTCACGCACGAGCGACGAAATGAACCAAAGTCGAAGGTGGTGTTTTCGAGAATCCACTATCAAAAACACCTAACATACGCGCGTACGTATCTGTAAACACAAAATGTAACTTTCCTAAATAAAAATAAATAAATAAATCAACCAACACTTTATCAGTTATGTTTATGTATCTATCGTTATTTTTATTTTATATCGACATAATTTCTTTGTTTTTTATCATAAGATTCAAACATTGTGGATTCTGTAATCGTTCGGAATCGGATCCATGTTTATATGTGTGGACATGTGTATATGTATAGGACGGCACCTAGAACGTCTGTTCAACTCCGCCTCGTGTCTCTGTGAAGAGCAGAATCGACTGTAAATGGGCCAGAAATGTGTTGGTGTAGGTTTGTGTGCATTCTGTGTGTGTTTTGTTGTTATGTTCTGGCCGCTTGGCTACCCAGAAGCGTCAATCACCTGGACAGATGATTCTGGGTACTCGTCCACACCACGGGAAGGTGGGCCAGTTCCAGTAGAGCACATAATGTCTCAAAACAGACTCTGACTCACCTAATGATGCCAAAAGGTGGGCCAGGATCCTCTGGGGGACCATTCCAGAAGAAAATAAAGGAGTGGGAGAGGAGAAAAAAAAACAAACCAACCCGTGGTGCTGGTTGAAATAAAATAAAATAAAATATATATAAA